>NW_027256883.1:210152594-210218533 GCF_029215685.1 Pituophis catenifer annectens | reverse complement strand
AAATTTGTTGAGCGAAGAAGCTTCTAATTCAGGACACCCAGCATAGAAAGGGAAAAAGACAAGATCTTTGCACAAAGAAGGGAGTTAATAAATGTCAGGGAATTGTGTTGCCGGTATCCAAATGAAGTCATAGACACTCACATGAACTTGTAGTTTTATACAAATAAATATATTTCCAGCAAATGAATGGTGCAATGGCCTAGAGGTGGAGCTCTCGCCTCACAATCGGAAGGCTGTGAGTTCAATCCTAGGTAGCGGCAGGTATTTCTCTCACTGGGCACAATCAGTAAATATCAGCTCTGCGAACTCTGCATTGGTGACAGGAAGGGCATCCGGCCAGTAAGCCCTCAGCTCCATTCAGTTGCCACTCCAATGCAAGGGATTACGGGGGGGTCATTAAAAGACATCATCATCAACATCATTATTCCAGTAAATAAGATAGTCAGGCAAACAGTAGCATCATGAGGTAAATCCAACACAGCAGGAACATCATGAGGTAAATTGCAGAGCACACAGATGACACACACACACAAGAGCCTGGTGGTGCAGCAGACTAATAGCCCTGTTATTAACATTCAGCTGCCTGCAATTACTGCAAGTTCGAATCTCCCCAGGCTCAAGGTTGACTCAGCCTTCCATCCTTTCTAAAGTAGGTAAATGAGGACCCAGTTTGTGGGGGGGCAATAAGCTGACTTTGTATAAATATACAAAAGTATGAAGGCTATTGCTTAATGCATTGTAAGCCGCCCTGCGTCTCCGGAGAAGGGCAGCATATAAATCAAATTAACAAAAAACAAAAAAAGGTGTGAAAAATCCTCCACACCCACAGCAACCAATCACAGTGCAGATGGCCTCACGCAGGATCCCGCCTCTCCAATCAATCAACTATAACTGCGTGTTCTGCCTCATTATGATTTATATTGATAATGTTTCCCGATTGCTTATTTGTACCCTATGACCAGAGGTGGGTTTCAGCAGGTTCCGACCAGTTCTGGAGAACCGGGTAGCGGACATTTTGAGTAGTTCGGAGAACCGGTAGTAAAAATTCTGACTGGCCCTGCCTCCATCTATTCTCTGCCTCCCGAGTCCCAGCTGATCAGGAGGAAATGGGGAATTTTGCAGTAACCTTCCCCTGGAGTGGGGAGGGAATGGAGATTTTACAGTGTCCTTCCCCTGCCACGCCCACCAAGCCACGCCCACCAAGCCATGCCATGCCCCCAAGCCACACCCACAGAACCTGTAGTAAAAAAATTTGAAACCCACCACTGCCTATGACTATCATTAAGTGTTGTACCTTATGATTCTTGGCGAATGTATCTTTTCTTTTTTGTACACTGAGAACTTATGCACCAAGACAAATTCCTTGTGTGTCCAATCACCACTTGGCCAATAAAAAAATTCTATTCTATTCTATTCTATTCTATTCTATTCTATTCTACAACCACTTGCCCCCACTGCTCCAGCTACTAAATTTAAATATCTTAACAATAACTTACTTTGCAGAAGAAGGGAAAACAGTGCAGGGAGTCCTCCACTTACAACTATTTGTTTAGTGACTTTTCGAAGGACAACGGCACTGAAAAAGTGACTTAGGACCGCTTTTCACACTTACGTCCATTGCAGCATCCCCATAATCACGTGATCAAAACTCGGATGGTTGACAACTGACTCATATTTATGACGGTTGAAGTGTCCCAGGGTCACGTGATCCCCTTTTTGCGACCTTCTGACAAGCAAAGTCAAATCAGATTCACTTAACAACCCCGTTACTCATTTAACAATTGGAGTGATCCAGTATAGCCAGAAAGGTTGGAAAACGGGACAAAACTCCCATTAGCAACTGTCTCGCTTAGCAACAAAAATTTTGGCTCAATTGTGGTCCTAAAGCGAGGATTACCTGTACTTCAATTGAACACACCAGGCTGTACAGGTAGTCCTTGATTTACACAGTTCATTTAGTGACTGTTCAAAGTTACAATGGCACTGAACAAAGTGACTTGCAGACATTTTCACACTTACGGCTGTTTGGGAAGTCGGGCTCTGCGAAACGCCGACGGAGCTCCTTTTAGGAGCTCGAGCCCCGTGACTCCGTAATAGCCGCTAGAACAGTGAAAATCAGCTGTTCTAGGCGGCTTAAAAACTCTCCCCCAGGGAAAAGGGGGAGAGAAGAGCAGAAGGGTCTGGGTAGAGCTCCCCTAGACCCCCAGGGTTTTTTTTTTTTTTAAGCCTGGGGTTTGCAGGGTGAGAGCTCCCTGAAAGCCCTTTAAGAGCTCCGGAGTCGGGACGAGTCTGCTTAAAGCAGACTGAAGCGTCGCGACCACACCAGCAAAAGCCATGATCGGGAGGATTTTGATGGCCGTGACTGGGAGGATTTTTTCATCAGGTCCGCCTGATTCGCCCTTTCTGGATCGGGACTTCTTACGCACGGTCACTCATGCCCTCGTCACCTCCCGCCTGGACTATTGCAATGCTCTCTACATGGGGCTCCCCTTGAGGAGCACCCGGAGGCTCCAACTGGCGCAGAGTGCGGCCGCGCGGGGTGGTAATGGGAGCGACATGGCGCTCCCATGTAACACCTCTCCTGCGCGAGCTGCACTGGCTCCCAGTGGTCTTCCGGGTACGCTTCAAGGTTTTGGTTATCACCTTTAGAGCGCTCCATGGCTTAGGACCTGGTTACCCTACGGGACCGCCTACTACCACCAAAGCCTCCCACCGGCTGGTATGTTCTCATAGAGAGGGACTCCTCCGAGTGCCATCAGCCAAACAATGTCGACTGGCAGCCCCTAGGGGGACAGCCTTCTCTGTGGGGGCACCTACTGTCTGGAATGAGCTCCCCCTGGAGATACGGAGGATCCCGGATCTGCGCACCTTCCGCTGTGCTGTGAAGACCTTTTTATTCCACCAGGCGGGCTTGGCCTAATCTTTTCCCTCTTTTTAATATGTAAATTTTAATCTGTTTTTAAATTATTGGGGTGTTTTAATTTGTCTGGGCCAAAATGGTTTAATTCGATTTTATCTGGTTTTGTAAATTTTTTGTATCTATGTATTTTATTGTTTGGCTGTTCACCACCCTGAGTCCTTCGGGAGTAGGGTGGTATACAAATCAACTAAACTAAACTAAACTAAACTAAACTAAACTAAAACTAAACTAAACTAAACTAAACTAAACTAAACTAAACTAAAGCAATTAGAAAGATTATAAAGAATTTGGACTTTGGATTTTGGATGCTGGCAGAGTTAATCCAGGAGACTAAAAATGCAAGTATTGTATGTTAACTCCGTTTAAAAAGGGAAAGATGGCGCCTTAGGGCGTGAAAACGAAACTTATAAGTGAAGTGAAAGTCCTTGTTAACATCAATAACATTGTTAAAGCTATCGGGTTACTCAAGAAAAAGATTTAAAGTGGAAGTGGAATGGAAAAGACTGTGGTATTGATTTTAGCTAACTTACATCCTTAATTTGCGTGGAAAATAATTGGATTTAATGACCTGATAGCCGAATTAATACAAACACAAAGAGACAATTGAAAAATGGCTGAAATTACAAGATGGATTATATGAGTCAGCACAACTTACAAGTGGTGACTGCGAAGGACTTAAAAGTTTTTTTTAAATCTTTTACTGTTGAGATAAGACAGATAATTAAAAGAACTATTCAAGATTTTAAATTGGGGAAATAATGGTTTGGTGGCTGGAAAAGAGGAAGAGAGTGATCAGGATGACGTGCCTTTGGAGGATGGAGGAGACATTGTTGGGGCTGGACTGGAGATTGTTGTGCCGAGGACAGAGGTTCTGGAAGAGGCTTCCCATTCAATTAATGAGAAACAGCAAGAAGACTCTTTACTGCAGGTTGATAAATATTTGACAAGTTTTGGCTCTACAGACAGAATCAATATATAAGGAACGAACTGATGGACTACAAATGCAGGAAGAGTCGAAATGGGGGCTTCAAATTAAAGGAAACAACCCCAAGAAGAGAACAAATCCAAAGACACACCATTTACAATTTCCAATCCAAAAAGTTTTGAAAATAAAAGCAGGGGGAGGAGCAATGCTGAAGAAGAAAGTATTATTGAAAGAAGGACTGGAAAAAATATAGAAAGAAAGAAAGACTGGCTATATTTTGGAGATTGTCTCATGATGTTTAAAGATTTAATTAAAGTTGGATAACTTTTGAATTTTATGGTAGTTTTAAAGTATTGAAGTTTAAAGGTGGATAACCTTAAAATTTAATGGATAACTTTTTGAAAGTTTTGAAACTTATATTTTGGAGAATGTTCTGCTAAAGTACTAAGAGATTTTAAAATGTTTAAAATAAGATTATGTTTTTTTTTTGTTTTTACAAATGTGAAATGTGATAAGAGAATTTATAAAAGGAAGGTTGAAGTATAATTTTTAAAAGGGGAGTTAACAAGTGTGAGAGAGTTTTGAATTCTGTAACAGTTAGCATATTTTAGCTTATGTTTGTTAAATGCTATATCCTGTTTTTGCTCTGGGAAGTCGGGGGGGGGGGAATTGGGGAGGCGGGTTGGGGGGGATAAAATGATGTATGATAATTGAGCGTGTAGTGTTTGGTTGTTTGAATATAAAAAATAAAAAACTTTTGTCTTAAAAAAAAATCCAGATGTTTGGCAACTGGTTCATATTTGTGACAGTTGCCTTGTCCCAAGGTCATGTGATCAACCTTTTGTCACCTTATGACTGTGATGGCGAACCTATGGCACACGTGCCACAGGTGGCACGTGGAGCCATATCTGTGGGCACGCAAGCGTTGCCTTAGCTCAGCTCCAGTGCGCATGTACGTGCCGGCCAGCTGATTTTTGGCCCTTCCGGGCCTATTGGAAGTCGGGAAACTGGCTGTTTCTGGCCTCTGGAAGGCCTCCGGAGGGGATGGGGAAGGCTGTTTTTGCCCTCCCCAGGCTCCTATAAAGCCTCTGTAGCCTGGGGAGGACGAAAAACGGGCCTACCGGGCCCACTGTGCCATCGCGTGCCAAAAACAGGGTGAGCAGGGGGAGGGGTCACGCCCGCATGTGAGGGGGGGCGGGGGGCATTGAATTATAGGTGTAGGCACACACATGCGCGACCCCCCCCCCCTGCGCAACCCCCCGCTTTTGGCACGCGACGGCAAAAAGGTTAGCCATCCCTCCCTTATGACAAACAAAGTCAATTGGGAAGCCAGATTCACTTAACAACCATGTTACTCACTTAACAACTGCAGCGATTCACTTAACAACATGGCAAGAGAAGTCACGAAATGAGGCAAAACTCACTCAACAAATGTCTCACTTAACAACAGAAATTTTGGGCTCCGTGATGGTTGTAAATCGAGAACTACCTGTAATTTTTAAATCAACTAATCCCAATCACGTTCCTCTGTTCCTTGTTCTTCTGTTCGAATATTGCAATTTATTAACTGGCTTTTGGATTAAAGGAGAAAATTTACAGCTCAGCAAAGCTCTTAAGTATATTTATACAATACTGCATTAGGCACGGTTCAGAAACTCAGCTAAATAACACCGCATACATTGGCTTTGTTTACATAACACGCTCAACCAGATTAATTCCAAGCTTAATATTTGTATTTGCACGGCACGCTAATGTGGTTTCGATCTTATTTGAGCAAAAGGCAATTCGGTAAAGGTAGCTCTTGATTTATGGCCACAAATTGAGACCAGAATTTCTGTTGTTCAGCAAAACAGTTGCTAGGTGAGTATCGCCCAATTTTACAAACTTTATGCCATTGCATTTTTTTTTTTTTAATTTGATTTATATGCCGCCCTTCTCCAGAGACTCAGGGCGGCTTACAATGCGTTAAACAATAGTCTTCATACTTTTGTATATTTATACAAAGTCAGCTTATTGCCCCCCACAAACTAGGTCCTCATTTAACCTACCTTAGAAAGGATGGAAGGCTGAGTCAACCTTGAGCCTGGTAAGATTCGAACCTGCAGAAATTGCAGGCAGCTGTGTTAATTACAGGGTGCATTAAGCCACAGTACTACCAAGGCTCTTACCCAACTAGGTAACATCAACAGTGCTACCTGGGACAGGTGGCATTTACCCCCGAAGAGAATAGCCAGAATGTTCAAGAACAAATCTGAAAAGTGTTGGGAATGTCATCAGATACTGGGCCCATATTACCATATGTGGTAGACATGTGAGCCGAGGTGGCTCAGTGGTTAGAGTGCAGTACTGCAGCTACTTCAGCTGACTGCTAGTTCAGCAGATCAGCGGATCAAATCTCATCGGCTCAAGGTTGACTCAGCCTTCCATCCTTCCGAGGTGGGTAAAATGAGGACCCAGATTGTTGGGGGCAATAGGCTATTTAGTATACTGTCTTTGGTGTAAGCCGCCCAGAGTCCTCGGAAAGTGGATGGCATAGAAATACGAATAATAAATAAATAAAATGTGTAGAAGCTAAAAGATACTGGATTAAAATCCATACATGGTTGGAAAAAATGACAAAAAACATATAGACTTTAAACCAGACATTTTTTTATTAGGAATTATACCAGAAACATACAATAGAGAATTGAGATATTTGATTGTGAATGTATTGACAGCGGCTAGAATTGTGTTTGCTAAGAACTGGAAAAATGAGAAAATGCCAACGCAAGATGAAGTTATTAAGAAAATCATGGAATGTGCTGAAATGAGTAAATTGACATTTGAAATTAGAGAACAAGGAGATAAACGATATTATAAGGTATGGGATTTATTTTACCAATGGCTAGATACTAAAACATGGAAATGAAATGTGAAATATAAAATGAATGTTAGAATATAATATGTGAAAATAATGATAATGCCATTGTTAAATGAATGACAAATGAGAATAATGATATAAAGATATATATCGGGTTGATAATATGAGAAATTAGATAATTAGTAAAATATGATTATGGGGAAGAAGCACAAGGGATTTGTAACCGACCGACACACTGCTTGAAATTGTAATGGATGTAATGGATGAAGGATGTTTTATGTTTTGTTTGTTTAAAAAAAAATTGCAAAAAAAAAAAAAATAGAGCTAGCTGGGGTGTGTGGAGAGGAGGAGGAGGATGAAGAGGAGGAGGACTGCCAGGTCCTTGGTACACTCTCAGCTTGGTTGTCTTCTTGCAGACATTTATCTATCTATCTATCTATCTATCTATCTATCTATCTATCTATCTATCTATCTATCTATCTTACATGCTGCCCTCTCTCCGGAAAGGACTCAGGGCGGCTCACAGCAATAAAAACAGATAAAATCAATATTAAGTTTTAAAAACCAACATTACCCAACTAGGTAACATTATCTTGCTAGCAGGGAGCAAGATTTGCTCTCTGTTGAGATATAAATGGCTTGCCCAGATCAAGAATCCATCAAGAACATTTCCACCAACACTGATGGGGAAATCATTATGTATAGACAAAGCATTAAAAAAGATAAGCACACACACACAGAGAGAGAGACAGACACACACACAGACACACACACACACACACAGAGAGAGAGAGAGAGAGAGAGAGAGAGAGAGAGACGCACACAACACAACACGCACACACAACACACAACACAATCTTCTCTAGT
This sequence comes from Pituophis catenifer annectens, assembly GCF_029215685.1. Lineage (NCBI taxonomy): Eukaryota > Metazoa > Chordata > Lepidosauria > Squamata > Colubridae > Pituophis > Pituophis catenifer. The sequence continues at coordinate 210,210,961 of NW_027256883.1, read as the reverse complement.
TGAATACTGATAAATTTATTGCAACAATGTTAGTTTCTCCCTAACATTAGTAGATAAGCTAAATTGGTTGCAAATAGGTCAGAATAAAATAGAATAACAAAGCTGGAAGGGACCTTGGAGGTCTTCTAATCCAACCCCCTGCTCAGGCAGGAATCCTTACACAATTTCAGAGAAAAAGTTATCCAATCTCTTCTCTGTGTTGGAGCATTCACAACTTCTGGAGGCCAGTTGTTCCACTGATTAATTGTTCTCACTGTCAAGAAATTTCTCCTTAGTTCTAGGTTGCTTCTCTCCTTGATTAGTTTCCATCCATTGCTTCTTGTCCTGCCCTCAGGTTCTTTGGAGAATAGGTTGACTCCCTTTTCTGTGGGGCAGCCCCTCAAATATTAGAAGACTGCTATCATGTCACACCTAGTCCTTCTTTTCATTAAACCAGACCAGGGGTCGGCAACGTTAAACACTCAAAGAGCCACAAAGGTCCTAACTGGAAGCCCCCTGTTCAATTCTGGAGCCAACCAGAAGTCCACTTCCCCCGCCATAGAGTCTCCTCCTAGAGTGACGTCCTTTTTCCTTTATCTATCCTAACTGAAAGCCCTATTAATTGTGGAGCCGACTGGCAACAAGGAGCCGCAGCAGAGGGATGAAAGAGCCACATGTGGCTCCAGAGCTGCAGGTTGCTGACCCCTGAACTAGACATACCCCAGTTCCTGCAACCGTTCTTCATATGTTTTAACCTCCAGTCCCCTAATCATCTTGGTTGCTCTTCTCTGCACTCTTTCTAGAGTTACAACATATTTTTTTTTTACATCGTGGCGACCAAAACTACATCATGGTTGCCCTTACCTTCCTTCAGGTGGATGTAATCCTGGGATCTGTGACCTTGACTTAAGCCCTTTTGTGTAGGAGTTTTTCTGATGTGGCTGGCTATGGTATTTTTCTTATTGTTGGATATCTGATGCCTGTTTTCATCTAGGTTGAAATGCTTGCATACGCTGCCCCAATGGGCGTTTCAAGAGGCAACTGGACTTCATTCATTCATTCATTCACTCATTCACTCATTTATTTATTTATTTATTTATTTATTTATTTATTTATTTATTTATTTATTTAATTTTTATACCGCCCTTCTCCCGAAGGACTCAGGGCGGTGTACAGCCAAGATAAAAACCAACAATATAAAAGTTTAAAAACAATTTAAAATTATTAAATAGTTTGGCCAACAATCTAAAATAAAATAACCCATTAAAATATTATTTTAGGCCAGCCCGGCTTGATGGAATAATAGTGTTTTAAGGGCGCGGCGAAAGGTACGAAGGTCGGGAATCCGACGAATCTCCGGGGGCAGCTCGTTCCAGAGGGCAGGTGCCCCCACAAAGAAGGCTCTCCCCCTGGGGGTCGCCAGTCGACACTGTCTAACCGACAGCATCCTGAGGAGACCCTTTCTGTGGGAGCGTACTGGTCGATGGGAGGCTATCGGAGGCAGAAGGCGGTTTTGTAAGTACCCAGGTCCTATGCCACGGAGCGCTTTTAAGGTGGCAACCAGCACCTTGAATCGCACCCGGAAGACCACCGGGAGCCAGTGCAGCTCGCGCAGGAACGGTGTTACATGGGAGCATCAAGTCCCCCCCCCATAATCACCCGCGCGGGCCGCATTCTGGACCAGCTGGAGCCTCCGGGTGCTCTTCAAGGGGAGCTTTGTTTTTCCATGAAGACATTTCGCTTCTTATCCAAGAAGCTTTTTCAGTTCTGATTGAATCGCGGAGGATGGAAGGATTTACATTTCTTGCAGTCATCTGGTCATTAGTACTCTCTCTGAGAGTCAGTGAGGCCACTTGGAGGTTTTTCTGTGCCCTCAGGGTCACCTGAATAGTGCAAATGAGTGTAGAGCCTTCTTGGAACTTCTGAAAGGAATGTATTATAGATAGGAGACGGATGCTGTCGTATCCTTCCCCCCCAGTTGAGATAAGGCTGTTCAGTCTTGTCAAAGGCCTCTTTGACCCCTCTTTCAAACCAGCGCCCCTCTCTCTCCAGAATGTGGACTTTGCTGCCTTCAAAAAAGTGCAGCTTTTTTGAAGGCAGCAAATGGAAGAAGCTTCTTGGATGAGAAGTGAAACGTCTTCAAATTGTTGGACGAAATGTCCTCCTGGGTTCAGTTCCAAGTGGGGAGAAAGACACTGGAAACATGATGGCTGTTTGGAAAAATGGTTTTTAAGGGTAGACAGGATCACATACCTTGAAGATCTTGGGTGAAGACGAAAAAAAAAGGGAAGAGATGCTGAGAATGCCTGGGGTTTTGTGCCCTCTTTGGGCTTTTGAATTTGTGCTTGTATTCTGATTGGTTGAAAGATTCCCATGGAACCATGCAGGGGTAACTTTGTAGGTTGTCTGTAACCCAGGCTTGGTTAACTCTTGCTGGGTAATAATGTAATGAAAGGGCTTTGGGCAATTCCTACTATGGCTCTGCCTGAAGAAGGTAGATCTTTGTTATGTAGAATGGACTGGCCCAGGCCTTAGTGGCCCATTGACAAAGGTGGTGGGAGGCTGAGTTTCTGCCTCCCTTTTAGAGGAAATATTCTGCCCTTTTAATGTTTCCTAAAATACCTCATTTTCCTAGGAGAGGGGTGGGTGCTAACTTCCTACAAAGGAAAAACACAGAACATCCAGTTGCCTCTTGAAAAAGCCTCTTTGGGACAACCATGACCTGGATGATGGAGAATTTCCATAGACGATTGCATCCATTTTAAAATTACTTTAGCGGCCGAAGCAGTTAATCAATTAGAAAAGCTTTATTAAGTAATAAATTAAAGAATAAATGGAATAAAGATCACTTGCAGGTCACTCTCCAAAGGGAAATAATGAGGAACAGTAATGGAACTGTAAAGAAAATGGGGTCTGTTTAGCCAAAGTATTTTTTTCCCCCTCTATCTCTATATTTTCGCAATTTGCGAAAAAGTATTCTGTAAAATTAAAATGTTTGGGCCGAACACCAGAGAAAATAATGGAATGGATTCTTTAGAAGAAAAAATCAGAGTTATGTTCAGAAGTATATGTCATGAAGACCTTCTGAATTTCCTCTGAAAAATCATTTTATCTGCAGTCCAATAACTTTGCCTCTGGTTATGATATGCCATTATCTGGTCTGGCCATTTCCTTTTTGGAAAGAGATTAAAATGTGTTTTGAGTGGTTTGGGGAATAGGTGCTGAAATAATTTGTCTGTAACCCACCAAACAATTACACTAAATCTTTCTCCTGAGAGACCAGAGTTTCTCCCTTTTAAAAAAATTAATACAAGCAAACAACAACAACAAAATCAATTAAAAAAAACCCCTGAATGATAAAAATCCCAAGAAAGAAACTGAAGAGATAAGAACCATATAAATGTGTGTCTTATTAAGGAAAGATAGACATATTTCAGATATCCTTATCCAATTGTCCTATCCAAAGAAACATTTGTGTAATAAAATTTGTGTATAAGTAGTCCTCGACTTATGACCACAATTGAACCCCAAATTTATTTTCCTAAGCGAGACAATTGTTAAGTGAATTTTGCCCCGTTTTATGACCTTTCTTGCCACAGTTATTAAATGAAGCAGTACAGCAACATGGCGGTTAAGTGAATCTGGCTTCTCCAGGCTTTCCCCGTCAGAAGATTGGAAAAGGGCATCGCATGACCTGGGGATTCTCCAATTGTCATAAATATGAGTCAGTGGCCAAGCACCTGAATTTTGATTGCATGATTGTCGGGGATGTTGCAATGGTCGCATGTGTGAAAAACGGTCGTAAGTCACTTTTTGAGTGCATTTTTTCATAAGGCACTTTTTCAGTGCTATTGTCACTTCTGAAAATCACTAAATGAATCCCAGAGCCTAATATGTTGGGAGAGGGAGGGTGGGAGGGAGAGAGAGAGGGAGAGAAATAGGGAGAGAGAGGGGGGAGAGAGAGAGATAGAGAGAGGGAAGGAGAGAGAAGGGGAGAGGGAGGGAGAGAGGGAGGGTGAGAAAGATAGGAAGAGAGAGGGAGAGAAAGGGAGAGAGAGAGGGAGGGGGAAAGAGGGAGAAAGAGGGAGAGAGGGACGGGGAGGGAGGGAGAGGGAGAGAGGGAGAGGGAGGGAGGGGGGGAGAGGAAGAGAGAGTGGGAGGGAGAAAGAGGGAGGGAGGGAGAGGGGGGAAGGAGGGAGGGAGAGAGGGAGAGAGGGAGAGAGAGGGAGAGGGAGGGGGAAGAGAGGGAGGGAGGGAGAGGAGAGAGGCAGAAATAGGGAGAGGGAGGGAGAGGGAGAGAGGGAGAAGGGAGAAGGAGAGGGGGGAGAGAACGGGGAAGAAGAGAGAGAGGGAGAGGGAGGGAGAATGAGGGAGGGGGAGAGAGGGAGGGGGGGAAGAAAGAGGGAGGTAGGGAAAGGGGAGAGAGGCAGAAATAGGGAGAGGGAGGGAGAGACGGGGATGGAGAGAGGGGGAGAAAAGTGGGAAGAAGAGAGAGAGATGGAGAGGGAGGGAGAGGAAGAGAGGGGAGGGAGGGGGAAGAGAGAGGGAGGGAGAGGAGAGAAAGGCAGAAATAGGGTGGGGGGGAGAGGGCGGGAGGGAGAATGGGGAAGGAGAGAGGGCGAGGGAGGGAGAAGGAGAGAGAGGGGGGAGAGAGAGAGGGGAGAAAGAGCAGATAAATAAACGAACAATGACCTAATGCTGTATTGTATTCCCCAAATTCTTCTTCATCTGTCCCCTTTGAAGCTTAAATTGCTTGCAGCTTTTCTTTCTTTCTTTCTTTTTTTCAGTGTTATTGCTGGAAATATCCTTAACTTCATTAACGTTGTGACAACACTGTTTGTTCCTGTCTCGTTTGATTGTCGAAGAAATTCGGAAAATTTGTTTTACTTGTGGGTGTATTTGGCACCAAGTCGGCTCGTTACCGAGCATTTCCCATCGGAGGCATTTAGAGTCATTAGGATTGGAAAAGGCAGAAGAGGCTTTTCAAAATGCTTCTGCTCCGGGCTCCTAATTCGGGAAACAGGGAATCGAACTGTGAATGGCGGCAGAAGTTACTCTCAAGGGACCTGCGGTTTGATAGGGAAAAAAAAATAATTAATCGTATCCTTAAGGATTGGGGCATTTTGCTGAATTTCCACCCGTCTTGTTAACACGCAAATAGTATTGTTTTCCGCGGCTGCTTCTCCCTCCGTAGCTCTGAGCCTCTGCGATTCGGCAGAAGTTTTCAAAATAAGGACCAGATTTCATTTTACGCAAGTAGTCCTCGACTTACAACAGTTCGTTTAGTGACCATTGAAGTTACAGCAGTACTGGAAAAAAACCTGACATTTTCACACTTACGACCGTCGCAGCAGCAGCATCCCCCATGGTCATCTGATCAAAATCCAAGTGCTTGGCAATGGATTCATCGACTGACTGAACACTACTGTAGTTGTTGCATAAAAACACATTGCAGCAAAATATATTTCAACAGGTCTTTCGAGGGTGGTTTTACCAGTGTGGCATAAAACGGTCTTGGCTGCTTCACGAGCTACATAAAGCAGCAAGATTGCAGTAACGAGAAAGTTTTTGAGCACACTGTTTGGGCTGCTCTACTACTCTACTACTACTTTTAAATCTACTACAATTGTTTCTGATGACAATATTAGAAGAGGAAGAACCACCACCTGTGTTTCAGACAAAGGCGAATTCAGCAGGTAACAACAGAGTTTTGAGCCTCAGAAAGATGAATGTTATGGGAGACGGCAGTGGTGAAATTCAATTTTTTTTATTACCGGTTCTGTGGGTGTGGCTTGGTGGGTGTGGCAGGGGAAGAATACTGCAATATCTCCATTCCCACCCCACTCCAGGGGAAGGATATTGCAAAATCCCCATTCCCTCCCCACTCTGGGACCAGCCGGAGGTGGTATTTGCTGGTTCTCTGAACTACTCAAAATTTCCGCTACCAGTTCTCCAGAACCTGTCAGAAGCTGCTGAATTTCACCCCGAGAGACAGTCTCTGCCTTGACCAAACAAACAATAGACTTCAAAAATATATTTAGACCAAAAATATAGACCATTGTTAGGCAAGGATCAGCTTTTGCATGCAAGAAACTGAATATTATGCACACAATTTACCGCAGTGTGATCTGGGCTGCAACAACCATCAGAAAAAAAAAAAAAAAAAATTAGGTCCCAATTTCCAAGTCGGGTATCAAAAATTTCACTGATCAAAGAAGGTAACTTAACCTTCTTACCAAGTTCCGTCATTTTCACCACCCTTCCCCGTATCCTGGATAAATGGTGCATCTTTCCATCTTTGGGCATTACGATAATTTCGCTGCAGTTATCTCTTCCATCTGTTTGATTGAAAACCTAATCTAGGAACTAGGACATTGGGCACTTGAAGAGGGAAGGCAGACATCAAAACACAATCTTCTCATTTTACAGCTCACACTTCTTTCTCCGCAGACAATATTCATCTCTGGAAACTGTGAGGGGGAAGGATAAGACTTCGTCCTTCAGATGTTCTCTGAACTGGAGGAAAAGAAATCAGATCTTTTGCTTGTCCTTCCTTCCTTCCTTCCTTCCTTCCTTCCTTCCTTCCTTCCTTCCTTCCTTCCTTCCTTCCTTCCTTCCTTCCTTCCTTCTCCCCTCCCTTTCCCTTCCCTCCCCTCCCCTCCCCTCTGTGACTTTGGGCCAGGGGTGAAATCTATTTACGGTACCTTCCCTACCGATTTGGAAATGCACGCGCTGTGTAGGCGCCGACCCTCTGCGCATGCACAGAGGTTAAAAAACAGGTTACTTCCTGGTTAAAAGCAGGAAGTAACAACGACTGGGTGCATGGGAAGAGCCTCGAGCTGCCATCGCTACCGGTTCTCCGAACCACCGGCCATCATCGCTACCGGGCCAAACTGGGAGCATTTCACCCCTGCTTTGGGCCAATCACCAGGAGACAGTGAGTTCCAGTCCTGCCTTAAGCATGAAAGCTGACTTAGAACATTGGGCCAATCACCAGGAGACGGTGAGTTCTAGTTCCACTTTAGGCATGAAATCCAGCTGGGTGACATGGGCCAATCACCAGGAGCCAGTGAGTTCCAGTCCTGCCTTAAGCATGAAAGCTGACTTAGAACATTGGGCCAATCACCAGGAGACGGTGAGTTCTAGTTCCACTTTAGGCATGAAATCCAGCTGGGTGACATGGGCCAATCACCAGGAGACAGTGAGTTCCAGTCCTGCCTTAAGCATGAAAGCTGATTTAGGACATTGGGCCAATCACCAGGAGACGGTGAGTTCTAGTTCCACTTTAGGCATGAAACCCAATTGGATGACTTTGGACCAATCATCAGGAGTTCTAATCCTGCCTTAGACACGAAAGCCCATTGGGTGACTTAGGGCCAGTCTCTCTCTCTTAACCCAACCCACCTTACAAGATTGTTGTTGTGGGGAAAATAGGAACAGGGAGGTGTATTGGATATGTTTGCTTCCTTGAGTTATTTATATAAATAATAAAGTTGAGGTACAAGTACCCTGTTTCTCCCAAAATAAGACATCCCCTGATAATAAGCCTAATCGGGTTTTTTAGCGCATGGCAATAAGGCCAAGCACTTATTTCAGGGTTCAAAAAAAATATATAAGACAGCGTCTTATTTTCAGAGAAACACGGGTAGAATAAATAAATACATTTAAATGCATGTCTTCCTCTGCCAATCTGCTGATACTTTAAGAAAGCTTTTTCTAAAAACATATTTTGAACCTCTCTTTGAATTTGCCAATCATGAATTATAAATATTACAGTAATGTTCTTGCTTGCTTTCCAATTAATGGTTTTCTGGTACTGTAAAATAATATACTGTAAATAATATTTTACAGTATTTCAGTGCAACATTTTAGTAATTTGGGCATTAAGGGTTTTCCCTGTGTCATTGTTTATTCTTTCTGAATAATGACAAATTAGATAATTAGAAATTTTCAAGGACTGCAGCAGGCAAACGAAGTGTATTCTGCAAATCAAAATCTTTTTATTTTTAGTTTACTCTTGTTCTGTTTCTGAACCTACTTATGAATTCAGATTGTGAATTTTAAGAAGCGAAAGGCACCAAAATCCATACGTATTTCTGAACCCACGATATAAAGGTAGTCCTTGTTTTACAACAGTTCATTTAGTGACTGTTTGAAGTTACAATGGCATTGAAATGACCGTTACAGCATCCCCATGGTCAACTGACTCACTTTACGATGGTTGCAGTGTCTCAGGGTCACAGGATCTCCTTTTGTGACCTGACCAAAAAAAGTCCATGGGGAAGCTGGATTCAAATAACAGCCATTTTACTAACTTAACAAGTGACATGATTCACTTAACAACTGTGGCAAAAGAACCTCATGAAATGGGGCAAAACTCCATTAGAAATAAGGAGAAATTTTCTGACAGTGAGAGCAATCAACCAGTGGAACAAAAGTTGCCTTCGGGAGTTGTGGGAGCTTCATCACTGGAGGCTTTCAAGAAGGGACTGGACTGCTGTCTGTCAGAAATGGTGTAGGGTCTCCTCCTTGGGCGGGGTTGGGGGTTGGGGTTGGACTAGATGACCTACAAGGTCCCTTCCAACTCTTGTTATTCTATTCTAAAACAAAGCAAGGTTATGGCATACACTTGAAAGGAGACTGGGAAGCCTGTAATTGTGATGTGCGTTTGGCAAGAACAAAGAATTTGAATTTGTATTTCACAGGAAATACTATGCACATGTAACAATTCTTGGTACCGTATTTTTCGGAGTATAAGACGCTCTAGACTATATGACGCACCTACCTTTTTTGGGGAGGAAAACAAGAAAAAAAAATCTGCCTCTGCCTGCCAGCAATTTGCCTCCTTGCAGCAAATAACCTGTTTCATTTTCAGTTTCAGCACAGCCTGATTAGTACAAGAAAAAAAAAATCTGCCTCTGCCTCCCAGCAATTTGTCTGCTTGCAGCAAACAGCAAACAGCAGAGGCGGAAAATGGGGTGCTCAGAGGCAGCAATAGGCAATGGCAATCCCTGAAACAGCTGATGGTCGGGAGGTGGATCCAACCGACAATCAGCTGCTTGGGCTAATCAGACTGTGCTGAAGCTGAAACCGAAACGGACTGTTTGCTGTTTGCTGTTTGCTGCAAGGAGGCAAATTGCTGGGAGACAGAGGCCAAAGGGTGGGGGCTCGCGGGTGGGCGGGGCTACATTCAGTGTATAACACGCACCCAAAATTTCACCCTCTTTTAGGTGGGGGCGGTACATCTTATACTCTGAAAAATACAGTAGTTGAAAAGTGGATAAAAGTAACAAAATTAGTTAGGCATCTTGCAGATCTCAGCTAGAAGTTAGGAATAGAGATGTTCTGGAGCAAATCAAATGTGTATCAGATAACTACTGAAGCATTCATTAGACAAGGCTTAGGAATAGGGACAGCTAGAGACTAATAGAATAATTGTTAGGTCATTACTAAGATGTTTATTAGATGATATTTCTTATATATCCTGTCTTATCCTGCCTTCTTCTTTAGTGAAAATGTATAAAGCTTTCTTAATTCTATTCTTCAAGGTTTCTTGGCATTTTGGCCTGGACCCCTTTTCTTGGAGCACTTCAAAAAAAAAAAAAGAAAAGAAAAGTAGACAAAACCCCCTCCTATAAGAATGAAAATATTTTGGGAAGTATTTAAAAAGGCAAAATCTTACATTTTCCTAAATGAGAAATGGAAAAACATGTTTTTTTAGAGACAGAAAGCAGATTCAGTCTCCCTGCTCCCAAGCAGAAACTGAGGAAGCCAGCTTTTAGAAATGCAGGTTTGGTAATCCATTCAAGTCAGGATATTTTGAAACTCCCTTCAGCAAAGTCTGAACAAAGGCAGAAAGCTAGGATTAGAAGAAGCCCTCACTGAAGATCCAAACCGGGACAAAGCCATTAAGCCACAATAAGAATTGCCCAACGCTCTTTCAGAACACAAGCCTCTTCATTACATCACTCCAGAGCAGTCCAAACTTCAACCAAACTTAGCTCAGACAAATACCTTGAATTTGCATTTCCTCTTTTGCCTGAAGAGCCAGCTATAACTCCTACAACAGCCAATAGAATACATGTTCTTGCACAGGAACAGGAAGCTCAAGGGCAAGGCCCAAGAGAAGGTATAAATAATCGTCATTCTCCACTCCATGTGGTCAGCTGCCCAGGACCTCAAACCCATGTGGTTCTGCTTCATCTATAAGCTATCTTTCCAATCAGCCTCCATCAGCGGTGGGTTTCCAATATTCTTACCACTGGTTAGCCCCGTGTGCAAACGCTCGCTTTGCATGCACCTGCCCCTTCTGCGCATACACCCAGCCTTCTGCACATGTGCTTTGGTCGCTTGTGCACCTTCCGCGCATGTTGTGGCTCCGTTACCTGAGCCGTTACCTGAGTGTCATCGGCAGGAGAGGACTCCGAGAGTGAAGAAGAGGAGTTGGCAAGGCCTCCCTCTCTAGGACCCTCCTCTCTGGCAATGCCTTTGGTGTCCACTGAAGGGCAAGAGATAGGGCCAGGGCTAAGCACGTCCACGCAGTCACAGATGGACAGTGATGAGGGTAATGAGTCTTGGCTGGATCCACGCCAGCGTCGCAGAGATAAGCGCGCGCAACAGAAGAAAAGGCGTGCTCGAGATTAGGCTGAGTCACTGGACCACACCCCACAGGATATAAATGGGAGTGTGGTGGCCAGTCAAACCTTGTGACGAACAAAGCTGAAAGCTTCCACGCCATTCTGCATTGCTGGACTTTTTGCTGTAAGACTTTGCTGGATTATCTCTGGACTTGATTAACTCCGTAATTATTGAGCTGTTTCTTTTGATGTACCAGGACTGGGGAGAAGTTATCTCTCCTCTTCATAAATAATAAACTCTTGGCAGGCAGCCACTAGGATGTTGCCAAGTTCCGTTATCATAAGGAAAAGGATTTTGCCGGCTGGTTTGGTCTTTAACTCTTGAACGTCTGTTGGTGTGTGTGCGTGTGGTTGGGGACAGAACAGCGTATATGCTCAGCCTCGAAAATATGCCTAAATAGGATGGCATAGAGCCGGGGTAGGTGGATGGGCCCACCCGCGATCATCGCTACCAGTGTGCCTGAACCGATACGAACCGTCTGAATACCACTTCTGGCCTCCATGTTTCCAGTGTCTTTCTCCCGGCTTGGAACTGAACCGGATGGATATTTCTTCCCACACCTGCATCTCTCGTGTTTGGCATCCTTCGTCGGCGTCGGCACCAGGTTCAGACCCGAATTGGGGACAACAATTGGTTCACCATTACTGATAGAATCCTTTCCAGTCAGATTCTTCTTCTATAAAAGTTTTGGGCAGTTCTGACTTTCTCGTAACAGGAGGGTGTTTAAACTATTCCAACTGAATAGATAAATGCAAGTGGAGACATTTCGATGTCTCCAGTAATGTATTTATTTGCACTGTTATTACTTGGCTATAAATTCAAGCTATAATTTTTGCCAAGTGTTGGCAAAATACAGCCATTATTATTATTATTTTTTGACTCGCTGATTTGAAACAAAAAAACAGGAACTGCATTTAGTCCTCTGAATACATAAAGGCAAAGTTAAGTTTTGCAGACTTGCCGTTATACGTTTAGCAATACGGTAGTGGCCAAAATTGTGGAAACTTTTTGGGAAAAGTGTATTTTTGAGGTTTGATGGCTAATAACACTCCCCCCCCTTTTTTTTGGGAGTTTCAAGATAATCCTATTCCACTGCTGGAATGGCCTGGGAATAGCCCAGACCTTCACCCAATTGAAAATCTATGGAGCTGACTAAAGAAATTTGTGAGTCAGAAGCGACCCACCAATAAAACCCAGTTAAGAGAAGCCATCATTCTATCTTGGTTTCACATTATAACAGCTGCAGAACTAAAAGACTTGGCTCACTCCATGGGAAGATGTTGTAAGGCTGTAATTCATGCTAAAGGTTCCCCAACTAAGTATTAACTGACATGGTGATAATGTTTGTATCTCTCGTTTTTTCCATGGTGATAATTTTTGTACATCTCATTTTTTTCTACGTGTTTCACTTTTCTTCTTTATCCTGTAACTGCTCTTCTAATAGCAAATCCTTCATAAAAGTTATTGCATTACATTCTTGATTAAATTATCTTTCCATTGATATATTATTTTATGTTATTATTTCAAAAAAAAAAAAAGTGGTGTTATTAGCTAGTTTTAGAAAATACACTTTTCCCAAAAGGTTTCCACAATTTTGGCTGCTACTGTATATCCTGAGATATACAGATTTATCAAATCTGCATTTCTTAAAGCTGGTCTTTTCAGTTTCTGCTTGGGGGCAGGGAAAGTGGGGCTGATTTCTGCCTCCCTTAAGATTTTTCCCTGTTTAGGGGAAATATTTTATTCTGCTTTTTTTAATATTTCCCAAAATATTTCATTCTCCAGGAGGGTGGGTGCTGACTTTCTACAATGGCCACATAGTCAAAATTCAGATGCTTAGGAACTGGTTCACATTTATGACTGTCGCAGCTTCCTGGGGTCATCCTCTGATCCGTTATTCCGAACTTCTGATGACCAAAGTTCATGGGGAAGCCGATTCACTTAACAACCGTGCTACTAACTTAACAACTGCAATGGTTCACTTAACAACAGTGGCAAGAAAAGTTTCACTCAGCAACATAAATTTTGGGCTCAATTGTAGTCGTAAGTCAAGAACTACCTACATGCACGTCACAACACACATAAAAAGGTCCATGGTGGCACATGCACTTTTGACTTCCTTATCGCCCCACCCCCATCCCAACCTCCTATACCCCCCACTCAACCAGTGGTGGAATTCAACTTTTTTATGCGCGTGGTTTGGTGAGCGTGGTGTGGCTTGGTGGGCGGGCATGGCAGGGAAAGAATACTGCAAAATCTCCATTCCGTCCCCTCTCCAGGGGAAGGATACTGTAAAATCTCCATTCCCTCCCCAGTCCAGGGGAAGAATACTACAAAATCTCCATTCCCACCCCACTCTAGGGGAAGGATACTGCAAAATCTCCATTCCCATCACTCCTGGGAGAACGATATTGCAAAATCCCCATTCCCACTCCACTCTAGGGGAAGGATACTGCAAAATCCCCATTCCCTCCCCACTCCAGGGGAAGGATACTGCAAAATCTCCATTCCCACCCCACTCCAGGGGAAGGATACTGCAAAATCTCTATTCCCACCCCACTCCAGGGGAAGGATACTGCAAAATCTCCATTCCGTCCCCACTCCAGGGGAAGGATATTGCAAAATCTCCATTCCCACCCCACTCTAGGAGAAGGATACTGCAAAATCCCCATTCCCACTTCACTCTAGGGGAAAGATACTGAAAAATCCCCATTCCCTCCCCACTCTAGGGGAAGGATACTGCAAAATCTCCATTCCCTCCCCACTCCAGGGGAAGGATACTGTAAAATCTCCATTCCCTCCCCAGTCCAGGGGAAGAATACTACAAAATCTCCATTCCCACCCCACTCTAGGGGAAGGATACTGCAAAATCTCCATTCCCATCACTCCTGGGAGAACGATATTGCAAAATCCCCATTCCCACTCCACTCTAGGGGAAGGATACTGCAAAATCCCCATTCCCTCCCCACTCCAGGGGAAGGATACTGCAAAATCTCCATTCCCACCCCACTCCAGGGGAAGGATACTGCAAAATCTCTATTCCCACCCCACTCCAGGGGAAGGATACTGCAAAATCTCCATTCCGTCCCCACTCCAGGGGAAGGATATTGCAAAATCTCCATTCCCACCCCACTCTAGGAGAAGGATACTGCAAAATCCCCATTCCCACTTCACTCTAGGGGAAAGATACTGCAAAATCTCCATTCTCACCCCACTCCAGGGGAAGGATATTGCAAAATCTCCATTCCCACCCCATTCTAGGAGAAGGATACTGCAAAATCGCCATTCCCACCCCACTCTAGGAGAGGGATACTGCAAAATCTCCATTCCCTCCCCACTCCTGGGAGAAGGATATTGCAAAATCACCATTCCCATCCCACTCTGGGGCCAGCCAGAGGTGGTATTTGCCAGTTCTCTGAAGTACTCAAAATTTCCGCTACCAGTTCTCCAGAACCTGTCAGAACCTGCTGAATAGCACCCCTGCCCCCACCCTCATCCTCTGGCTGCAGATGCCAGGGCCCGGTGCTTCCTCCACATCTAATTAAATTTCTGGAACCATTCCACTAGGCGCTGGCTGATTATTGCTCTCCTGTCTCAGTTGGGGGATGCAAATTGCTGGTTTGGAGATCAACCTTTGATTATATAACGTGTTGAAATGTGCTTTTGGCTGGAAACCCTCCCTCTCTCCTGATGAAAACGCTGGATTAGTCCTGTTTGTTCCATCTCTTCCGATAGGAGGATGCTCCCGTATGTAATTTGTCAAGTTGTACATGCAAAAATCATTTCAGGCAGACTTTAAGAGGCAATAAAAATGGGTTAATTTGATTCTCGGCTTTAACATCTGACTCACAGCCTGAAGGTGAAAAATATGCCCTGATCTGCTTCCGTAAATCATTTAGTTGATAGCTAGCAGCAGAGACCCTAGCTGGGAGACAAGAGACACTTAGAGGGTCGAGAATGCCATATTTCAGGGAGCCAGTGGCTCTCCCCAATCTCGGCTCAGTTTTGAGAAGGACTGTCTGCTTTTTTCAACAGTTCAGCCCACAAATTATATATAATTTATTGTCTGGCTATTGGATGGGGAGACAGGCAGTCTGCATAACTGGGTTTAAAAAAAAAAAAAAGCATTGGGAATAGGGTGCTCCTAACTCCTGGTTATTGTCTTGTACTTACTAGACAAGTAAGTGTGTGCTTCTCTGTGATTTTGTGAGTGTGTATATATGCATTTATGTTGATAGGCAGATCATGGATAGATAGAAGATAGATGATAGATAGATGATAGATATAGGTAGGTAGGTAGGTAGAGACAGACATAGGTAGATGATGGATAGATTTAATTTAATTTTTAATTTAATATTTAAATTTATATACCGCCCTTCTCCTGAAGGACTCAGGGCGGTGAACAGCCAGAAGTAAAAAACATCAAATACAAAATATAAAAACAATTTAAAAATGAATTAAACAATTTGGCCCAACAGTTAAAATCCCCCATTAAAAATCCAAATTAAAATACACAATTGGAGAGATTAGGCCAGCTCGACTTGATGAAATAAAAAGGTTTTAAGGGCACGACGGAAAGTACATAAGTCTGGAATCATCCGTATCTCCGGGAGGAGCTCATTCCAGAGGGCAGGTGCTCCCACAGAGAAAACTCTCCCCCTGAGGGCAGCCAGTCGGCATTGTTGGGCCGACGGCACCCGGAGGAGCTCCTCTCTATGGGAGCGTACTGGCCGGTGGGAGGCTCTCGGTGGCAGAAGGCGGTCCCGTAAATATTCCAGCCCTAAGCCATGGAGCGCTCTAAAGGTGGTCACCAACACCTTGAATCGAGATGTTAGATAGATAGATAGATAGATAGATAGATAGATAGATAGATAGATAGACAGACAGACAGACAGACTAGATAAGTGGGTGGATGGATAGACTAGGTAGGTAAGTAGGTAGGTAGATAGATAGATAGATAGATAGATAGATAGATAGATAGATAGATAGATAGGCAGGCAGGCAGGCAGGCAGGCAGGCAGGCAGACAGACAGACAGACAGACAGACAGACAGACAGACTAGATAAGTGGGTGGATAGGTAACAGACAGACTAAGTAGGTAGGTAGATAGATAGATGATAGATAGATAGATAGATAGATAGATAGATAGATAGATAGGCCATGTGACTGATGACTCTGGGGGGGGGGAATGTTTCCTACTTTTGCTTTTAATTGGGTGTAAAACCGGCGGGAAAGTAGAGCCGGTTTTCCACCAAGACTGTGCCAATATGATCAGAGGTGGTATTCAGCCGGTTTCACGCAGGGGTGAAATCCAGCAGGTTCTGACAGGTTCTGGAGAACCGGTAGCGGAAATTTTGAGTTGTTCGGAGAACCGGCAAATACCACCTCTGGCTGGCCCCAGAGTGGCATGGGAATGGAGATTTTGCAATATCCTTCCCCTGGAGTGGGGTGGGAATGGGGATTTTGCAGTATCCTTCTCCTGGAATGGGGTGGGAATTGGGATTTTGCAGTATCCTTCCCCCAGGAGAGGGGAGGGAATGGAGATTTTGCAGTATCCTTTCCCTGCCATGTCCACCAAGCCACGCCCACCAAGCCAAACCACGCCCACCACACCACGCCCATAGAACTGGTGGTAAAAAAATTTGAATTCCACCACTGGGTTCAGACGATCTGGAAGTGGAAATTGCAGGTGGCCCCTGCCCTGGCTCTATGCCATCCTATTTAAGCACATTTTCGAGGCCGGGTGCATGCACGGAAGTCGCACGAGCGAGCAAAGTGCCTGCACGGAAGGCCGGGCATATGCGCAGAAGGCACACACGTGCATGAAGCAAGCATGTGCGCCAGGGGTGGGTTCTAATTTTTTTTACTACCGGTTCTGTGGGCGTGGCTTATTTTGTGGGTGTGGCTTGGAGGTCATGTGACTAGGTGGGCGTGGCTAGCTGGTCAGAGTCATTTCTGGAAGGTCCTCGCTCTTACGACCAGTCCTCGCACTTATTACCCGACTCATTTATTTGCTTTTAACACTGATCAGCTGTAGGACGGCCCTTTGAAGCCCCGCGGCAAGAGTTTAAACAGTTTTTTTCCCTCTAGTCATCAGCTGGGACTCAGGAGGCAGCAATAGATTGGGGGTGGGACCAAATAAAAGGTAAGAATAACGTGGGGGGTGGGGGGGAGGGCAGAGGGGGGGGAGAACCGGTTTGGTGACGTCATATCGTCACCGCTACCGGCTCGGCCGAACCGGACCGAACCGGGAGGAACCCACCACTGATGTGTGCATGGGGTGAACTGGTAGTAAGAATATTGGAAACCCAGCTCTGAATATGATATGTCCCAATAAAATGCTCTTTGAGGAATATGCCTGCCTCGAAGTTCTCTGTGTTGGGGATGTATTACTTGGAACCTTGACAACAAAATCAAAATTGGAATTTTGATCAGAATGCTGTGAATTCTAGTCCCACCCCATTTGGGCACAAAATGAGCTGGGTGCCTTTGGGCCAGCCACTTTCTCTCAGCCCTAGTAAGGAGACAATGGCAAACTGCTTCTGAAAAACCTTACCAAAAAAAACCACAGGCACTGGCCCAGGCTGTCTCTGAGAATCATCAAACTGAATTGGATGGAAGGGGGGAAAAATATGCAATATCCATGTTCTTTCTTCCATCCAGGAGAAATAGTCTGGTTTTTAACCAATTGGGCTTTAATACAACGAATAACATGCTTGCCAAATAAACATGCAAATATTGCTGAATATTTCAATTGTAACCACTTCAAGCGAGGAGTTAGAAAACCGGCGGGCATGATTTTAGAATACGGATAGGCAGCAATTTTCGAGAAGAAGCTGCAGTTAATTAAGGGAGTCTTCTCAAATGAGAGTATTTGTTCTATATTGAAAAATATCTTAATGTGAACTGTGTTTGCTAAACACTTAGTTTATTTGTTATTGGAGATATTTTTAGCTTCTTAAGTACTATCTGTCAAATTTCTCTGCAACGTGTCTCTTTTGCACAGGATTTATTTTTCTAATCAGGCTCTGTTGGAACACAATCTGGTTAAAGCCAAACTACTGTTGCTCCGTATCTTAACGCTTGATGAGTGCTTTGATCATGATTGGGAGTTTGTGCCTTAGCCACCATTAACAGTTGCATTAACAGAAGGATACAATCAAGATCAAGTAAAGTACTAAGACCACTCTATAAAGCCTTAGTAGGACCCCACCAAGAATATTGCAATCAGTTTTGGTCACCACACTATAAAAAATATGTTGAGACTCTAGAAAAAGTGCAGAGGAGAGCAACCAGGATGATTAGAGGACTGGAGACTAAAACATACAATGAACGGTTGCAGGAACTGGGCCTGGCTAGTCTAGTGAAGAGAAGGACCAGGGGAGACACGATAGCAGTCTTCCAATATTTGAGGGGCTGCCACAGAGAGGAGGGGGTCAAGCTATTTTCCAAAGCACCTGAAGGCCAGACAAGGAATAATGGATGGAAACTGAACAAGGAGTGATTCGACCTAGAAATAAGAAGAAATTTTCTGACAGTGAGAACAATCAACCCATGGAACAGAAGTTGCCTTCGGAAGTTGTGGGAGTTTCATCACTGGAGGCTTTCAAGAAGAGACTGGACTGTCGTCTGTCAGAAATGGTGTAGAGTCCCCTGCTTGGGCGGGGGGTTGGACTAGATGACCTACAAGGTCCCTTCCAACTCTGCTCATCTGAAACTGCAAGCACAACACATTTAGTTTATGGTACTTGAACGTATTGCGTGAAGCCACACAGTGGGCAATTTCTGTAACCAGCTTGAATGGGAGCATATTTCTTATTAATAAAATGCATGTTAGAAAGGGTTGTCATTGAAAGATCAAAAGATTGCAAAAGTGGATGGAGTAGCACACGTTAGCTGATCTAATTACTAACATGTTTGTGCAACAGAGATTCTGAAAAAGCTCTGTTGCATTCGGTGCTGACCAAATAAGAAAGAAATGAGCTGTCATCTTAACTTAACTAAAAATCTTTGGTGTAAATTCCTTTTTATACTTTTTTCTAACCTAATTATTTTATGTAGGATGTCTGATAAAAAAATCATGGTTAGAAGGCCCAAACAACCATAAATTTAGTTGCTGAGCACCCAAAATGCAATTGCTGACTGTGGGGAGTGGCACCGAAACTTCGAATCCTGGGCATAAGTAGAGGTTTGTCATGGGTTTGAATATTTAGAATAGAATAACAGAGTTGGATGGGACCTTGGAGGTCTTCTAGTCCAACCCCCTGCTTAGGCAGGAAACCCTACACCACTTCAGACAAATGGTTATCCAACATCTTCTGAAAAACTTCCAGTGTTGGAGCATTCACAACTCCTGGAGACAAGTTGTTCCACTGATTAATTGTTCTAATTAATTCTAATGAATGGTTGCTTTGAGGGAGGGAGGGAGGAAGAGAGAGGGAGAAGAAGGAAGGAAGGAAGGAAGGAAGGAAGGAAGGAAGGAAGGAAGGAAGGAAGGAAGGAAGGAAGGAAGGAAGGAGATGAGAAGGAAGGAAGGAAGGAGAGAGAGGAAGGAAGGAAGGGGAAAGAGGAAGGGGAAGGAAGGGAGAGGAAGAAGAGTGAGAGAAGAAGGAAGGTGAGAGAGAAGGAATTAAGAAAAGAGATGAGAAGGAGGAAGAGGAAGGAAGGTAAAGAAGGAAGGTAAAGAAGAAGGAAGAGGAAGAAGGGAGGGGGAAGAGGAGGAAAGAAGGAGGAAGGAAGTGAAAGAAGAAGGAAGGAGAGAGAAGGAAAGAGATCAAAAGAAGTAAAGGAAAGAATGAGAGGAGGAAGGAAGGAAGGGGGAAGAAGGAAGGAAGGATAGGAGGGAGAGAGGGAGGGAGCAAGTTCATGCATAAGACCAATGCTTCTATTTTTTCATTTTTCCTTTAAACCTCTGATATCCCTCCCTTCTCCCCTTCTAACATTTCCCAATTTAGGACTTTCACACAGTTTCAAAAGAATTATAGCAATATATCACACAAACTGCTATTTAACCACAAAAAAAGGAGTTCAACGATGCCCTGAAACTAACTTCTTATTTCTCTTGTGCTAGGTATAATTTACGAAGAGCTTTGAATGCCTGGCAGGCTAGTAAAAAAAAAAATAATAACAAAGAAGATGAACGCACATTACGTGACCCAAACTGTGGAACAAGGACAGCTATAAATTCAAGAAATAGTCAAATATTGTATGACTTTCTAAGATATGACAGCATTTGGATGATTACAGATGGGGTCTAAGTGGTGAATATATGGGTGTCAGAGATTAAATATCTTCCGAGAAGCTTCATTAAGCCAGTCACTTCCAAATATTTATCTTTACAGATTGAGTTTTTTTTTCAAAGGGGTCAGCGAAGATACGGTAACAATTTTCTTCCTGAAAAGTATTAAGGATTCTCTGATATCATCACACTCACACAGGGATGTTTTGGCAACTGTGGCTCCCAGATGTTTGCAGAGCCTGGGACTGGAGAGATATGTCATGGAAACATAAACAGTAGCTTAAAATAATACGGAAAAAAACCCTACCATTTTCCTCCTGGTTCATTTTAAGAACAGACTTTGCTTGCGAAAATTACCAACATAAAAATATGAGAAAGCAAGAAAGAGGTAACGTTGTCTTTTTTTAATAAAAAAAATCCAAATACAGAAGAAGGAATCATGGATTTACTTTGTTGTTGCTGTTGTTGTTAGTTGCAAAGTTGTGTCTGACCCATCGCAACCCCATGGACATCCTTCCTCCAGGCCTTCCTGTCCTCTACCATCCTCTGGAGTCCATTTAAGCTCATGCCGACTGCTTCAGTGACTCCATCCAGCCACCTCCTTCTCTGCCGTCCCCTTCTTCTTTTGCCCTCAATCGTTCCCAGCATTAGGCTCTTCTCCAGGGAGTCCTTCCTTCTCATTAGGTGGCCAAAGGATTTGAGTTTCCTCTTCAGGATCTGGGCTTCTAAAGAGCAGTCAGGGTTGATCTCCTCTAGGATTGACCGGTTTCATCACCTTGCAGTCCAAGGGACTCGCAGGTGTCTTCTCCAGCACCAGAGTTCAAAGGCCTCCATTCTTTGGCGCTCAACCTTTCTTATGGTGCAACTTTCACAGCCAGACATTGCAACTGGGAAATCCATCGCCTTGACTATACACACTTTTGTTGGCAGGGTGATGTCTCTGCTTTTTAGTAAGCTATTTAGATTTGTCATAGCTTTCCTCTAGGATTTACTTTACACAAGGCCAATTAGAATAGAATAGAATAAAATAGATTGAAGAATAAGAATAGAACAGAACAGAACAGAACAGAACAGAACAGAATAGAAAACATGGAGTGGAGTGGAGTGGAGTGGGGTAGGGTAGGTTAGAGTAGGGTAGGGTAGGGTAGGGTAGGGTAGGGTAGGATAGGATAGGATAGGATAGACTAGACTAGACTAGACTAGACTAGACTAGACTAGACTAGAATAGAATAGAATAGAATAGAATAGAATAGAATAGAATAGAATAGAATAGAATAGAATAGAATAGAATAGAATAGAATAACAGAGTTGGAAGGGACCTTCTAGTCCAACCCCCTGCTCAGGCAGGAAACCCTACACCACTTCAGACAAATCGTTATCCAACATCTTCTTAAAAATTTCCAGTGTTGGAGCATTCACAACTTCTGGAGCGTGTGCGCGAGCGAATCTCTCCTTGGTCATTTTCCATCCATTATTCCTTGTCTGGCCTTCGGGTGCTTTGGGAAATAGCTTGACCCCCCTCCTCTCTGGGGCAGCCCCTCAAGTATTGGAAGACGGCTATCATGTCTCCCCTGGTCCTTCTCTTCACTAGGCTAGCCATGCCCAGTTCCTGCAACCGTTCTTCATATGTTTTAGTCTCCAGTCCCTTAATCATCCTGGTTGCTCTTCTCTGCACTTTTTCTAGAGTCTCAACATTTTTTTTATAGTGTGGTGACCAAAACAGGATGCAGTACTCTAGATGTGGTCTTACTAGGGCTTTATAGAGTGGTATTAGTACCTCCCTTGATCTTGATTGTATCCCTCTGTTAATGCAATTTAGGATTGTGTTGGCTTTTTTAGCTGCTGCTGCACACTGCTGGCTCCTATTTAAATGGTTGTGTCAGCATTCTGATGCTGCCATAAAAAGACGAGGCTTGACTTTTCACCTACTTATTTTCTCTGTAGATAATATCCCCTAGGAAACGGGATGGGAGGGGGGAACATTCCTGTGGGGGTGAGGTCAGAAGCTGGGGAGACTGACTTGGAAGATGGCCAATAAGAAGATGAGAATTGGGGAACGGAAAGGGAAGGGTTTGGGGGTCAGAGGGTTAGTATCGGCTACGACGAAGTCGGAGCCAGATCTGTCGTACTCAATAAATGGAATATTTCAACAAAGATTAATTGTTTGGGAGTGCAATTTATTTGAGATGACATCGAAACCTGGCAGGTTGTTTACTAAGACTCCAAGATCCCACTCACAGTCACTGCTATTAAGCCTGGTTTCCCCCAGTTTATATGTGTGCTTTTGGTTTTTCTTGCCTAAGTGTAAGACTTTACTTTTCTCTACCTTGAATTTCAGTTTGTTAGACAGGGCCCAGGGTTCACATCTGTCAAGATCCATCTGGATCTTGAGCCTAATTTCTAGGGTGTTGGTCTCCAGTCATTCTTCCAAAAAAAGGTTGAAGGGGTGGCTTGAAGAGAATTATTCTTCTTTTCTCTTCTCCCCAAGGCTTCCCCCACCCCCCAGTTTGTAGAATTCTATAACTAAATGATAATGATTGCAACCTCATTTCAACCCGTAAGTCCTGCAGTGAGTTGCTGAACTTGGACAGGTAGAGATAAATTTGTGCCTGTTTCAAGGATGAGGTGGATGATTACCACTTTCCTGGGATAACAGAGAAGGTGGGCAGCCCATCTTTTAAATGGCTTTTTTCACAAATAAGACACGCTGCATCATAAATCTCTCTGGAGGGAAAGAATGGCATTTTAGACAATCATCTCTCCTGCAAGCACATTAAGTATTGAGTTATTCATCCTTTTTTTTAAAAAAAAACCATATGCTGAAATGGTCCTATTTTATATGGGTAATCCTCGACTTACGACCACAATTGAGCCCAAACTTTCTGGTGGTAAGCGTGACAGTTGTTAAAAAAGTGAATTTTGTCCCCATTTTACGGCCTTTCTTGCCTCGGTTGTAAGTGGCTTCAGTGGCTAAATTTTAGTATTTATTTATTTATTTATTTATTTATTTATTTATTTATTTATTTATTTATTGTGATTTATATGCCGCCTTTCTCCCTAGGGACTCAAGGTGGCTTACAAAATGACAACTTCAATACAAATCACAATACAATACCAAATTAAAATCAGTAACCCAATTAAAAAACAATTTAAAATTATACCAGTGTACCCCCAAATGGATCAGTTTAATTGGCGGAAGAGCCACGTCTTCAGCTCGCGATGGAAGGAAAGAAGGTCGGGGGCTATCCTGAGCTCAGTGGGCAATCCATTCCAGAGGGTCGGGGCTCCCACAGAGAACGCCCTCCCCCTGGGGGTCGTCAGCCGACATTGTTTGGCCGACGGCACCCTGAGGAGGCCGACTCTGTGAGAGCGCACAGGACGATGGGAGAACGGCTGGAGATGGTCCTGCAAGTACCCCGGGCCTAGTAACCCGGTCGTTAAGTGAATATGGCTTCCCCATTGACTTTGGTGATCCGAAGGTAGCAAAAGGGGATGACGAGACCTTGGGACACACAGCAACGGTCATAAAGATGAACCGGTTGCCAAATATTTGAATTTTGATCACGTGACCACGGGGATGCTGCAATGGTTGTGTGAAAAACGGTCAGAAGTCACTTTTTCCAGTACCGTTGGAACTTTGGTCATTAAACGAGCTGTTGTAAATTGAGGACTACCTGTATTGAGGTCTTCATTGCTCAGCTGATGAGGGATTCCCTCCAGCTATGATGGATGATGAAGCACCCACAACATCTGAAGGCAAGCTTTTCCACTGGTTAATTGTCCTCACTGCTGGGAAGATTCTCCTAAAAAGTTCTCAGTTGGATTTCCCTTTTTTTTCTCCTTGAAAAAGTTTTGTTTCAGTTCTGAAGAAGTTTCTTGTTGTGGCTCTGTTACCTGAGCCTGTGTCATCGGCAGGAGAGGACTCCGAGAGTGAAGGGGAGGAGTTGGCAAGGCCTGCCTCTCCAGGACCCTCCTCTCTGGCAATGCCTCCGGTGTCTGCCGAAGGGCAAGAGATAGGGCCGGGGCCAAGCACGTCCACACAGCCACAGATGGACAGTGATGAGGGTAATGAGTCTTGGCTAGATCCACGCCAGCGTCACAGAGATAAGCGCGCGCAACAGAAGAAAGGGCGTGCCCGAGATTAGGCTGAGTCACTGGACCACACCCCACAGGATATAAAAGAGAGTGTGGTGGCCAGTCAAACCTTGTGACGAACAAAGCTGAAAGCTTCCACGCCATTCTGCATTGCCGGACTTTTGCTTTAAGACTTTGCTGGAGTATCTCTGGACTTGATTAAATCCGTAATTATTGAGCTGCTTTCCTTTGATGTATCAGAAGTGGGGAGAAGTTATCTCTCCTCTTTGTAAATAATAAACTCTTGGCAGGCAACCACTAGGTTGTTGCCAAGTTCCGTTATCATAAGGAAAAGGATTTTGCCAGCTGGTTTGGTCTTTAACTCCTGAACGTCTGTTGGTGTGTGTGCGTGGAGTTGGGGACAGAACATTTCTTGGATAAAAAGCAAAATGTTTTCAAGGGGGGGGGAACCCCCAAGAAAGTCCAGTTGCCTTTTGGAAAAGCACCTTTGGTGCAACCACGATGTGGATATCTCCGCAGATATTCTGCAAGGCATTATGTTCAAAAAGATTTGCATGGCCTGAATTTCTGTATATCAGTGTTTCTCAAACTTTATGGATCTTATCAGATTATTCATGAACTGGCGGAGACATGGTATCAAGGTCAGCCAATGAATAAGGCAACTAAGGCTAACTAATAGCAACTTAGTCAGCCAATTGGGAGCTGAGACAGACTGGAGCAGTCTGCAGCTCTTAGTCTGCAGCTTCTGAGTCTGTGCAGAGAATTGAAACTATGCAGTCTGTGTGAACTTGTCTGCTCTGCTGAAATGAAACTTAACTGTTCTCTCCTGCCTTGTGTTGTAACTGCTACTACATTGAAGAAGACTCTATTGGTATTGTAAAATTTACTTCATCTGTTATTACGTATGTAAAGAAGTTAATGAATCCAGCTGAATCAGTTATCTGTGTGTGCTTCTGGATTTGATTTTTGCAAGAAACTCAACTATCAGATCTCAACTCCCAGAATTCCCCAGACGACCGTGCTGGCTGGGGAATTCTGGGAGTTGCAGCCCACACAGCTTAAATTTGCTGAACCAGAGAAACATTGCTATAAATGAATGTAACATACAGCTTGCCCCTCACTTCCCTCCTAGCCAGTGGTGGGATTCAGCCGGTTCGGAGAAATCGGTAGTGAAATTGCAGGCTTGCCCCATCCTTCCCCACCCCTTCCAGGGATCCCCATGTGCTCCATATTGGCTCCCAGGTAAGTGCAGGGAGGCTTACTACTAGCCTTTCCTTACTCCCAATTACGGAGTTAAATCATTTCTAAATCCTGTTTGCAACGTCGCAGTTAAAAACAGAACATTCTGTTCACTCCACATTCACAGCTCTCTGTTGAACACAGTCATGGTTTCTTTGCTTAAGATATTAAGGTGTTTTGGGTCCAGAGTGGCACCTTAATGCTTGGAGAAACTTTGCCCAATTCAGAGTCCTTTGGAGCAAAAGAACATTAAAAACACACCAATAGCTCCTGACACATAAGCCATTGTGTACAAGCCCCGAGAGGCAACACAATTCAGAAGAACACGAAGAGCTCATGTTTTATCGGTGTAATTTCCAACTTGGGTAGAAACGAAACAATTATCGTTACGCAGCTTCCTGTTGCTACCGCCTCCTCTTCAGCCTCCTTGCTGCTCTCTGAATTGGCAAAATTGATGAAAAACCTTGGAAGCTAAACTCAATCTGGTCCGTGCATTTCCTTTTGGGGACCAGGGAGGTTTCCTTGTTTAGGCTTGATAATTGAAACACTTTTTAATGATAGGAAATCCTGAAATAGCACCCACAGGAGGTAATTTCATTTTTCCTTTTGCGGGAGAGAAACAAGGCAGTTGATAAGTGTGCTTCTCTCAAAACTCAAGCTAGATTACCTTGGTTTAATGTGAGCATTTCACACCCACTGCTGAACACACATAAAGACACAAGGGTGCGCATACACACAATCACAAATGGACACACACACTTCCTTTTCCAGTTTCTGTTCTGGGAACCAACACCATTGGTCAAAAATGATGATTGTCAACGAGACAGATGGGATCTTAGAGGTCTTCTAGTCCAACCCCCTGCTCAAGAAGGAGACCTGTTAGATGGGGGAATCGCAAGAAGAGGCAGGACAACAGCAAATAACTTCAGCTCTTTATTTCAAGATTAGTAAAACATCTGCCAGGCTAGCCGGCAGCGCTCCCTTTTAAAGGGAGCTGTCCAACAGCCTAGCCCAGTGATGGCTAAGCTTTTTGCCGTTGCATGCCAAAAGTGGAAGGAGCGCGTGTGTGTGCCCACACAACATAAGTCAATGTCCCTTGCCCCCCCGTACATGTGCGTGTGACCTCCCCATGCTCCCCCGCTTTTGGCACGTGATGGCAAAAAGGTTACCGGTGGGCCTGGTAGGCCCGTTTTTTCGCCCTCCCTGGGGTCCAGAAGCTTTCTTGGAGCCTGGGGAGGGCGAAAACGTCCTTCCCCACACACACCTGGAGGCCGGAAACAGCCTGTTTCCCAACTTCCGGTGGGCCCAGAAGGCCTGTTTTTCACCTTCCCTGGGCTCCAGAGGCTTTCTTGGAGCCTGGGGAGGGCAAAAACAGCCTTCCCCACACACACACCCCTGAGGCCCTCCAGAGGTCGGAAACGGCCCGTTTCCTGACTTCCAGTAGGCCCGGAAGGCCCGAAAATCAGCTGGCCAGCACGCGCATGAGCGCTGTAGCTGAGCTAGGACAACTCTTGCATGCCCACAGATATGGCTCCGCGTGCCACGTGTGTTCTGTCCCCCCACCTCACATAGGCAGACACACGAGCAAAAGACATCTACCAGTAATTTATTTTTACAAGCCGACCTGAATCCCTTTGGCAGATAAAAGTTCTGGCAGCTACTTTCCGAATGCCTGCCACGTTTCTTATCACCTCTAGAAACAGGAGTCAGCGTATCTGTAGTCCGTTGCTGGGGCAACCAAGAGTTCAAAGAGTAGTCAGAAGTCATTCACAAAGTCCAAGCCTTAATTCCGAAAAATATCCCATCCGAAGCTCACGATATGCAGTTTTTGTCCGTCACAGAGCCTGCAAAGCAACCCCACCCACTTTTATCCCCTGTGGGGCATGGCTCAGTGACTCAGCAATCTCTGGCCCTTCCACACCTCTTCCTTTGCTGCGCACGCCTCTCCCTCCGACGCTGCCTGGGATCAATCCAAGATTGATTTTCATCACTCCCTATTAGTGGGCGCTCTAGAGACATGCCTTCCTCCTGGCCTTCAGCTGGAACCTGAGGCGTTGCCAGAAAGGAGGGTCCTGGAAACGGAGGCCTTGTCAGTTCCTCCCCATCACTTTCAGAGTCATCTTCCTCCGTGAGGACAGGCTCGGGAGTCGGAGTTACAACACATAGGTTCACCATCACACGCCTAGCCACTGACATTGCTCTAATTCTCCCTCCATTTGAACGGACCAATCAGCGGCGGGTATGCTAATGTCCGGCTAAACCCGGACCTGAGTGAAGCCTACATTCCCAGCTTCACTCGCTATTTACATATTCAACACCCCTCCCCTCTATCTCAGTCTGGATCAGTGATGGGTTCCTCCCGGTTCGGTCCAGTTCGGCCGAGCCGGTAGCAGTGACGATATGACGTCACCGAACCGGTTCTCTCCCCCCGCCCTCCCCCCCCCACCCCCCACGTTATTCTTACCTTTGATTTGGTCCCACCCCCAATCTATTGCTGCCTCCTGAGTCCCAGCTGAAGACTAGAGGGAAAAAACTGTTTAAACTCTTGCTGTGGGGCTTCAAAGGGCTTCAAAGGGCCGTCCTACAGCTGATCAGTGTTAAAAGCAAACAAATGAGTTGGGTCGTAAGTGCGAGGACTGGTCGTAAGTGCGAGGACCTTCCAGAAATGACTCTGACCAGCTAGCCACGCCCACCTAGTCACATGACCTCCAAGCCACACCCACAAAATAAGCCACGCCCACAGACGTAAAAAAATTTAGAACCCACCCCTGGTCTGGATCTACAGTTAAAAGATCTACAGGAGTCACCAACTGAATTCTGGGGTCAGGTCAAAGTACAGCTAGTCCTTGACTTACAACCACTCATTTAGTGACCATTCGAAGTTTCAACGGCCCTGAAAAAAGTGACTTATGACTGTTTTCACACTTAACGACTGTTGCAGCAACCATGATCAAAATTCAGACACTCGGCAACTGGCATGTATCTGTGACAGTTGCAGTGTCCCAGGGTCACGTGATCCCCTTCTGCGACCTTCTGACAAGCAAAGTCAACGGGGAACCCAGATTCACTTAACAACCGTGTTACTAACTTAACAACGACAGTGATTCACTTAACGACAGTTGTAAAACGGGGCAAAACTCGCTTAACAAATGTTTCACTGAGCAACGGAAATCTGGGGCAATCTGTGGTTGCAAGTCGAGGACTACCTGTAGTTAGGACTGAAGAGAAATCCCAGCAAAATATTTTCCATGAATTCAGACTGTTTTCTACAAGACGTCATCTTCTGTCATTAGCGCTAATGGTCTCCAAGTCAGTGAACTTTCAACCAAAATCCCTTTTGATGAATAATTTAAAAAAATAAGACAGACCTTTTCGAAGCAGACAGCAGTAACCTTCCTTAACCCAATTAACATTCCCATAAGTTTTTTTTTTCATAAAAGATTTATTGCAATTAAAAAAGTTAAGGCTAGAACAAAAGCTTCTACCAACTTTTAAAATCTTTTTAATATTCTCTTAAAGTGAGAGCAGTGGGAGATAATGAATAACACAATACTAGAGTTGGAAGGATCCTTGGAGGTCTTCTACTTCAACCTCTGCTCAAGCAGGAAACCCTATGTACCAGAGGTGAAATCTAAAATTTGTTACTACCGGTTCTGTGGGCGTGGCTTAGTGGGGAGGGGGGGTAATGTGACTGGGTGGGCATGGCCAACTTTTTTTTTTTTTTACTTTTAAAACCATTTTTTCTACAACCTCTTCGGCCGTAAAAAAAATGCTTTTAAAAGCCTCTGATGATCCCAGCTGAGCCGCACGATCATCAGAGGCTTTTTTTTTTTACTTTTAAAAGCATTTTTTCGGCCGAAGAGGTTGTAGAAAAAATGCTTTTAAAAGTAAAAAAAAAAAACAGCCTCTGATGATCGCGTGGCTCAGCTGGGCATTGGGGCGGGAGGGCAGGAATTTTTGCTACCGGTTCTCCGAACTACCCGCCACCATCGCTACCGGATCAGGCGATCCGGTCCGAACCAGGAGCATTTCACCCCTGTTATGTACCATTTCAGATAGAATAGATTACAATAACAGAGTTGGAAGGGACCTTGGAGGTCTTCTAGTCCAACCCCCTGCTTAGGCAGGACACCACTTCAGACAAATGGTTATCCAACATCTTCTTACAAACTTCCAGTGTTGGAGAATTCACAACTTCTGGAGGCAAATTGTTCCACTGATTAATTGTTCTCACTGTCAGGAAATTTCTCCTTAGTTCTAAGTTGCTTCTCTCATTGATTAGTTTCCACCCATTGCTTCTTGTCCTGCCTTCAGGTGCTTTGGAGAATAGCTTGATTCCCTCTTCTTTGTGGCAGCTCCTGAGATATTGGAACACTGCTATCATGTCTCCCCAGTCCTTCTTTTCATTAAACCAGCCATGCCCAGTTCCAGCAACCGTTCTTTATATATCATGCCTTATCTGTCAAGATAAGTAGCTGGCCAATCTTTTCTTAAAAACCTCCAGTGATGGAGTACCCATAACTTCTGGAGGGGAGCCATTCCAATGGTTAATTGTCCTCACTGTCAGGAAATTTCTCCTTAGTTCTAGCTTGCTTCTCTCCTTGATTAGTTTCCATCCATTGCTTCTTGTCCTGCCTTCAGGTGCTTTGGAGAATAGGTTGACTCCCTCCTCTTTGTGGCAGCCCCTCCAATATTGGAAGACTACTATCATGGCATCCCTAGACTTTTCATTAAACTAGATATACCCAATTCCAGCAACCTTTCTTTATATGTTTAAGCCTCCAGTCCCCTAATCATTTTTTGCTGCTCTTCTCTGCACTCTTTCCAGAGTCTCAACATCTTAAGAGCTGTGGTGGCGTAGTGGTTAGAATGCAGTACTGCAGGCTATTTCTGCTGATTGCCGGCTGCCTGCAATTTGGCAGTTCGTATCTCACCAGGTTTAAGATTGACTCAGCCTTCCATCCTTCTGAGGTGGGTTAAATGAGAACCCAGATTGTTGGGGGCAAGATGCTGACTTTGTAAACTGCTTAGAGGGGGCTGTAAAAGCACTGTGAAGCAGTATATAAGTCTATGTGCTATTTCTATTGCTATCTTTTTTAATACTGCAGTGATCAAAATTGGATGCAGTATTCCAAGTGTGGTTTTACCAAGGCCTTCTAAAGCGGTACTAACACTTCTTCATAATGTATCTCGTTTCTTTGCCACAGTGCAAGAAGCAGGGGGCTAAATCCCATAAAACCTTGAGATGTATTTATTGCATTTATACCCTCCACAATCTTTATAAGGCGTCCATTACAAAGGCAGTAAAATTTCCGTGGCGTAATAAAATAGAACAAAAATAAAGAAGATACAGCAGATCCAACATACATAAAAATTGATGAGACGGATAAAATCCCTAAAGACTCTCTGAAATAACTCCGTTTTTAAGAGCTTATTGAAAGGCAACAGGGTGGGATCAACCAAATGTCCCGGAAGAAGCTCTCATTGATCCGAAGTGCATCAACAGAAAAATGGCCTCTGTAGATCTCCAGGAAGAGATCCAAAGAAGAAGGGCCAACCTATTCTCCAAAACACCTTGTAGAAAGTTAGCACCCACCCCTCTCCTAGAAGAATGAAATATTGTAGGAAATATTAAAAAGGCAGAATATTATATTTCCTTAAAGGGAGAAATATGCCCTTGGAGACAGAAAGCAGCCCCCACCTTTCTTAATTGCCCTCAGCAGATGTCAGCACTTAAGAGATTAAAGAGATAGATAGCTCTATTCATAAGCAAATACCCTCATCCAAGATCCAACTCGGTCAGGCCAGCTTCAAGGTTGACACCAACAAAGGTAGGATTAGCCCTCAGCCACAATAGGAATTGCCCAATGCCCCTTCATTGCATCACCCCCAACAAACTTCAACCAAACCTGGGAGCTTAGACAACCTACAGAGCCAGCTATGACCCCTACATAACCCCTACATGGCTCCATGAGAGTCTGACAACAGCCAATAGAACACATGTTCCTGCACAGGAACAGGAAGCTCAAGTGCAAAGCCCAAGAGAAGGTATAAAAACCTCTCACGCTCAACTCCATGTGGTCAGCTGCCCAGAATCACACGTTCTGGGTGGTTCTACTTCATCAATAAATGGATCCTCTTTCCAATCAGCCTCCATTTTGTCTCCAGTGCCTTCCTCCTGGCTTGGAACTGAACCAGAAGGATATTTCTTCCAACAACGTGAAGGCGGAACAAGAAGCAATGGATGGAAACTAATCAAGGAAGGAACCAATCTAGAAATAAGGAGAAACTTCCTGAAAGTAAGAACAATTAATCGAGAGGCAGCTGAAAGCAATCAAGGTTACTTGGCCATAGCTTGTTGAAGGAAATTAGACTAATCAAGACTGTACTTGGGGGATTTTAGGGCTCCTGGTTTTCAAAGGGCCATCTGGCCTCCCATTATTACTGGAATAATGTGGACTTGCTGAGGCCATCTGCATGCTCTTCCTCATTAGAGATTCATAACCTCTTTATGGCAGCTCCAAAACATTGTTAAGCCAATGTCAAGTCTCATTATCATTACATCAGTACAGAGATTATAATGAAAAGAAGGAGTAGGGGAGACATGATAGCAGTGTTCCAATATCTCAAGGGCTGCCCCGAAGAAGAGGGAGTCAAGCTATTCTCCAAAGCTCCTGAAGGCAGGATAAGAAGCAATGGATGGAAACTAATCAAGGAGAGAAGCAACCTAGAACTAAGGAGAAATTTCCTGACAATTAAAACAATGAATCAGTGGAACAACTTCCCTCCAGAAGTTGTGAATCCTCTAACACTGGAAGTTTTTAAGAAGAGGTTCGATAACCATTTGTCTGAGATGGTATAGGGCCGTGATGGCGAACCTATGGCATGAGTGCCACAGGTGGCACGTGGAGCCATATCGGTGGGCATGTGAGCTCAGCTCCGGTGCACATATTTTCGGGCCTTCTGGGCCACCTGGAAGTAGGAAAACACTGTTTCTTGCCTCTGGAGGGCTTGGGGGGTGGGGAAGGCCCGTTTTTTGCTCTCCCCAGGCTCCAGAGCCTCTCTAGGAGTCTGGGGAGAGCAAAAACAGCATCCCCCCCAGAGGCCCTTTGATGGAACCGGATGTCGGCAAATGGGAGCCTGGGAAGAGCAAAAGAACGGGCCTATCGAGCCCACTGTGTGCCAAAAGCGGGGGGAGCACGGGGTGTGTGTGTCACACATGCATGCACGGGGGTGGGGCACGGGGCACATTAGAATTATGGGTGTGGGCACACACACGGATGACCCCCCCCCCCCTTGCACGACACCCGCTTTTGGCACGCGATGGCAAAAAGGTTAGCCATCACTGGTATAGGGTTTCCTGCCTAAGCAGAGGGTTGGATTAGAAGACCTCCAAGGTCCCGTCCAACTCTGTTATTCTATTCTATTCTATTCTATTCTATTCTATTCTATTCTATTCTATTCTATTCTATTCTATTCTATTCTATTCTATTCTATTCGCTATAAATCAATACAGGGGAAATCACCCTCAATGGACGAATAAGATTCGTCCTGGAGGCCGTGCGGGCCTGGATGGGGAGGAACAGGCTCAGACTCAACCCCTCCAAGACCGAGTGGCTGTGGCTTCCAGCGCCCCGATATAGTCAGCAGGTGCCATCGCTGACTATTGGGGGTGAATCTTTGCCCCCCACGGAGAGGGCTCGCAATCTGGGTGTCCTCCTGGATGCGCGGCTGTCTTTAGAAGAGCATATGACGGCCGTGGCCAGGGGGGCCTTTTATCAGGTTCGCCTGATTCGCCAGTTGCAGCCCTTTCTGGATCGGGACGCCCTGCGTACGGTCACTCATGCCCTTGTTACTTCCCGGTTGGACTATTGTAATGCTCTCTACATGGGGCTCCCCTTGAAGAGCACTCGGAAGCTCCAACTGGTCCAGAATGCGGCCGCGCGGGTGGTTATGGGCGCAACCCGTTATGCCCATGTGACACCCCTCCTGCGCGAGCTGCACTGGCTCCCGGTGGTCTTCCAGGTGCGATTCAAGGTGTTGGTTACCACCTTTAAAGCGCTCCATGGCATAGGACCCGGGTACCTCCGAGACCGTCTTCTGCCACCAATAGCCTCCCACCGACCAGTTCGTTCCCACAGAGAGGGTCTCCTCAGGGTGCCGTCAGCCAAGTTATGTCGGCTGGCGACGCCCAGGGGGAGGGCCTTCTCTGTGGGAGCCCCAGCCCTGTGGAATGAACTGCCCCCGGAAATTCGTAAGATATCTGACCTCCGGGTGTTTCGCTGCGCATTGAAGACCCTGTTGTTCCGCCAGGCCGGACTATCAATACAATAGTTTTAAATTGGGGTATTTAAATTTATTGGGGTTTTAAATTTGAGCCATTTATTTAATTATTTTAAATTTTATATCATTGTTTTGTTTGTGTTTTTAAATAGGCTGTACACCGCCCTGAGTCCTTCGGGAGAAGGGCGGTATAGAAATAAAATTATTATTATTATTATTATTATTATTAAGATGAAGAGACCTTAGAAAGAATGCAGAGAAGAGCTACAAAGTGGATCACGGGTCTGGAAGCTAAGTTTTTTTAAAAAAATTTGATTTATATGCCGCCCTTCTCCGGAGACTCAGGGCGGCTTACAAGGTGTTAAGCAATAGCCTTCATCCTTTTGTATATTTATACAAAGTCAGCTTATTGCCCCCACAAACTGGGTCCTCATTTCACCTACCTTAGAAAGGATGGAAGGCTGAGTCAACCTTGGAGAGCCTTGGAGAGATTCGAACCAGCAGAAATTGCAGGCAGCTGTGTTAATAACAGGGAGCACTAAACCACTGTACTATCAAGGCTCACACGATGACTGGCTAAGGGAATTAGGTATGTCTAGCCTAAAGAAGAGAAAGATTAGGGGTGACATGATAGCTGTTTTCCGATACTTGAGAGGTTTTCACAAAGAAAAAGGCCTTGACTTATTCTCCAAAGCACCTGAAGCCAGGACAAGAAGTAATGGATGGAAACTAAACAGGGAGAGACCCAACCAAGAAGTAAGGAGAAATTTTCTGACACTGAGCACAGAATAACAGAGTCGGAAGGGACCTTGGAGGTCTTCTAGTCCAACCCCCTGCTCAGGCAGAAAACCCTATACCATTACAGACAAATGGTTGTCCAATCTCTTCTTAAAAACTTCCAGCGTTGGAGCCTTCACAACTCCTGGAGGCAAGTCGTTCCACTGATTCATTGTTCTCACGGTCAGGAAATTTCTCCATCGTTCCAGGTTGCTTCTCTCCTTGATTAGTTTCCATCCGTTGCTTCTTGTCTGGCCTTCAGGTGCTTTCGATAATCAAGGCCACTTGTTATTGCCAGAGAGTTCATCTACAGCTTCACAATTTTTTTTTCTCACCCTTAAAGTTCTGCTTATTGAGTGATGAAACTGATACGCTGCCTTCAGGTGCTTTGGAGAATAAGTTAGCCCCCTCCTCTTTCTGGTAGCCTCTCAGATATTGGAAGAATTAATAGAAGTTGTGGGTGCTGCATCACTGGAGGTTTTTTAAAAAGTGATTGGACAACTATTTGTTCAGGATGGTATAAAGCAGTGTTTCTCAACCTTGGAAGCTTGAAGATGGGTGGACTTCAACTCCCAGAATCCATTCAATATTTGATTAATCTTTTTGGATGAAGACAGTTTGCTAATAGTAGAGGAATTTGGTCCCCATGAGTTTTAGCATTAAATAGTGGTACTATTGTATGGATAGGGTTTTTGTTTTTTTTTGGCCATTTAATAGTTTCTAAATGTTAATCATGTCAATTTCCCCCTTGCTGCCTCTTATTTATCATTTACAATAGTGGTAAATAACTGTAGCTCAGGTGTAGGATGAGGTTAGAGGTTCGTTCTTCAAGATTGTGGGTTGGTTTCCAAATGTTTCGTCGCCAGGCTAGGTAACATCCGGTGGTGGGTTTCCAAATTTTTTACTACCAGTTCTGTGGGTGTGGCTTGGTGGGCGTGGCATGCAGTGGTGGGTTCCTCCTTGTTCGGCCCGGTTTGGCCAAGCCGGTAGCGGTGACGATGTGACGTCAACGAACCGGTTCTCTTTGTCTGGGAGCTGGGTCCTCCCGCCCGCCCCTGCATTATTCCTACCTTTATGTCTTCTTTTTTAGCCCAGCTGATAGGTGCAGCAGAGTGCGCGAAGTGCGTGCATGAAGAGAACCAGTAGTAAAGCCAGTTGGAACCCACCACTGGCATGGCTTGGTGGGTGTGGCTTGGGGGCATGGCAGGGGAAGGCTACTGTAAAATCTCCATTCCCACCCTACTCCAGGGGAAAGTTACTGAAAAATCCCCATTTCCTCCCAATGAGTTGGGATTCGGGAGGCAGAGAATAGATGTGGGCGGGGCCAGTCAGAATTTTTTACTACCGGTTCTCCGAACTACTCAAAATTTCCACTACCGGTTCTCCAGAACTGGTCAGAACTGCTGAAACCCACCTCTGGGTAACATCTTCAGTGGAGTTTATGTTAAGTGTGTTCGAGGATCGTGCCCAATAACTCCATAGACAGGTTCTCATTAAATCAATTACTGTTTATTAATTATACATCTTATCGTTACAGGTACAAGTCTGGAACTGAGGCAGGACCGCATGGCTGACCCTTAAGTACCCCCAGGGCGTGGCTAAGGTAAGGAGGGGTTATTGGGTTAGGGTGGACCTTGGGGGCTGGCCTGTCCAGCCCCCCTGCTTCTAGCTCTGGGTCAGAGGCAAGGCATTTATTCATGACAGTTTAGGGGATGTCTGTTTATAAGGGCTTCTGGTGTGGGTGTTGTTGGAAGAAATTTCCCTGATTTGTTCCCAGCTGGGAAGCAGTCACCGATACTGAGAAGAAATAGACATGGAAGCAGCTCCCAGAAAAGGGTTCCTTTAATTCAGGAAGGCAAGGAGGGAAGTGACACAGCTCAAGCCGTTCCTGGATTGCGAGCAGAGTGGCATGATAAGTATATGGATTTTTAAGCCCATTTTCCCTTTGAAGTTTCTGTGGTTTGATGAAATTTTGTGTGTGCCTTTAGTTAAGGTGATTGCCCTGGATTCTGTCCTCCTGCCTTAGTGGGTTAATCCTGTTCTTTGGGCTTTTGTCTTTCCTAACCTGGGATTTAATTCTACCAGGAAAGAGGAAAAGGGAAGTTCCAGGTGAGTTATTTTTAGCCTGATTCCCCTTATCTTAATGGCTCTATTTAAGTGTTCCTTTCAGCTGATGCTTTTGCCTGGCCTTTTCTTAAAGGGGGAAGGGCTGGCTTGAGTCTCCTGGCACTGTTTTCTGAGGTTTCTGGTGCTGTGAGGTTTCTGGCACTGTACTTTTGGGATATACTTCCCACAGTGCGTCAAGTGAGGGTCTTGAGATGGGTCAGCTGGGAGTCATCAGTGAGAAACAGAAATCCTGGTTGCCGTTGTTGCAAGAAATATCCATCTGGTTCAGTTCCAAGCTGGGAGAAAGGCACTGGAGACAAAATGGAGGCTGATTGGAAAGAGGGTCCATTTATTGATGAAGCAGAACCAAGCACATGTGATTCTGGGCAACTGACCCCATGGAGTTGAGAACGAGGGGTATTTATATCTTCTCTTGGGCTTTGCACTTGAGCTTCCTGTTCCTGTGCAAGAACATGTATTCTATTGACTGTTGTCAGACTCCCATGAGGCCATGTACAAATCCTAGGACCGTGATGGCAAATGTATGGCACGGATGCAAGAGGTGGCATGCAGAGCCTTCTCTGTGGGCACGCAGGCCATCGCCAGCTGTTCCTCTGGTTTCCAGTGCTCTGGTGCGGGCACATCCGTGTTCCGATTTGTCTGAGCTAGGTTTGGTTGAAGTCTGGGCTAATGCAATGAAGGGGCTTGTTGGGCAATTCCTATTGTGCTGAGGGCTAACCCTACCTTTGTTCAGGTCTTGCTGCAGGGAATTTACTTATGAATAGAGCTATCTATCTCTTTATCTCTTAAGTGCTGACATCTGCTGTGGACTATTAAGGAAGGTTGGGGCTGCTTTCAAGAGCATGTTTCTCCATTTCTCATCCAGGAAAGTATAATATTCTGCCTTCTTAATATTTCTCAAAATATTTCACTCTTCTAGGAGAGCGGTGGGCGCTAACTTTCTATACCGTCATAACTTGAGGGAGAAAAGCTGAACAGTTCTCCTATATCCTGAACTGAACTCCGCAAAGTTTCCCGACCTGTGATTTATTTTACAGTGTATTGTTGAATAATTTTCTCTAAGCTACCCTGCCAGATTCTTGCAATTATGGCTGACACATTATTGATTTGCAATGTTTCTTCCCACACTCAGCTTCACTAAAAGTGCCTGATTCTGTGGAACATTTGTTTTTCATAACAGATCAAAGAATGCAATTTCCTAGAAATACTTTTTTTTTTCTTAACCACTATTATCTCTTAAAACCTAAAATGGAAGACTGTCTAATTTAGATCCGGTCGTAATCAAAAGTTCTTCAAAGACATTTGGGAAAGAACTCAGAAGCTAGATAATATTATCTTGGTTAATTTAACCTGAGATACTTTCAGAGAGTTACATTTAAATTCAGTTAAGACAGGGACGTTTTAAAAACAGCAAAAATGGCTATTAAAACAAGCCGTGTAAAATGGATCATTAAAATAATGCAACACATTCATTACTGCTATTATTAAAGAAATGTATGTGGGTACTATATGTGGGGCATAAGCATAAGTTTGTATTTATTTTGTCATGGTTATGTAGTGTATAGTGGAGGTGATAACCCTTTGAGAGCTATATGCAATGAAATTTCATTTTAATCATCATCTTTTAATGACCCCATAATCAGTGGTGGGTTCCTCCCGGTTCGGTCCGGTTCAGCCGAGCCGGTAGCAGTGACGATATGACGTCACCGAACCTGTTCTCCCACCCACCCCCACCCACCCATGTTATTCTTACCTTTTATTTGGCCCCACCCCCAATCTATTGCTGCCTCCTGAGTCCCAGCTGATGACTAGAGGGAAAAAAACTGTTTAAACTCTTGCCGTGGGGCTTCAAAGGGCCGCCCTACAGCTGATCAGTGTTAAAAGGAAACAAATGAGTCGGGTCGTAAGTGCGAGGACTGGTCATAAGTGCGAGGACCTTCCAGAAATGATTCTGACCAGCTAGCCACGCCCACCTGGTCACATGACCTCCAAGCCACACCCACCAAAATAAGCCACGCCCACAGAACCGGTAGTAAAAAAAAATTAGAACCCACCCCTGCCCATAATCCCTTGTGGGCTGGAGTCTGGGCAACTGAATGGAGGTAGTTCATATATATATATATATAAAATACCAGTAATTAAAATATATAATTATATAAAATAATATATAACAATTATAATAGAGTGTTTAATGGCCGGATGCCCTTCCTGTTGCCAATGCAGAGTTCAGTTAAGCAGATATATTCTCATTGTGTCCAGAGAGAGAAATATCTGCCTCTACCTAGGATTGAACTCACAGCCTCCTGATTGTGGAGCAAGAGCTCCACCTCTAGGCCACCGCACCACTCCAATGAAATTTCATTTTAATGTGTTGGAAGAAATATCCTTCTGGTTCAGTTCCAAGCTGGGAGAAAGGCACTGGAGACAAAATGGAGGCTGATTGGAAAGAGGGTCCATTTATTGATGAAGCAGAACCAAGCACGTGTGATTCTGGGCAACTGACCCCATGGAGTTGAGAGTGTGGGGTATTTATACCTTCTCTTGGGCTTTGCACTTGAGCTTCCTGTTCCTGTGCAAGAACATGTATTCTATTGGCCGTTTCCAGACTCCCATGGGGCCATGTAGAGGTCATAGCTGGCTCTACAGGCAAAGTACAAATCCTAGGTACTTGTCTGAGCTACGTTTGGTTGAAGTTTCTGAGGGTGATACAATGAAGGGGTTTGTGTTCTGAAAAGGTGCTAGGCAGGGGTGAAATGCTCCCGGTTCGGACCGGATTGTGTGATCCGGTAGCGATGGAGGCGGGTGGTTCAGAGAACTGGTAGCAAAAATCCCTGACCTCCCCCCCCCCTGCCCATGCCCAGCTGAGCCACGCAATCATCAGAGGCTTTTTTCTTTTAAAAGCCTCTGCCGATCAGGCAACTCAGCTTGGATTGTCAGAGGCATTTTTCTTTTAAAAGCCTCTGCCGATCAGGTAATTCAGCTTGGATCGTCAGAGGCATTTTTCTTTTAAAAGCCTCTGCCGATCAGGTAATTCAGCTTGGATCGTCAGAGGCATTTTTCTTTTAAAAGCCTCTGCCGATCAGGTAATTCAGCTTGGATTGTCAGAGGCATTTTTCTTTTAAAAGCCTCTGCCGATCAGGTAATTCAGCTTGGATTGTCAGAGGCATTTTTCTTTTAAAAGCCTCTGCCGATCAGGCAACTCAGCTTGGATTGTCAGAGGCATTTTTCTTTTAAAAGCCTCTGTCGATCAGGCAACTCAGGTTGGATTGTCAGAGGCATTTTTCTTTTAAATGCCTCTGCCGATCAGGCAACTCAGCTTGGATTGTCAGAGGCATTTTTCTTTTAAATGCCTCTGCCGATCAGGTAATTCAGCTTGGATCGTCAGAGGCATTTAAAAGAAAAAAAGCCTCTGCCGATCAGGCAACTCAGCTGGGATCGTCAGAGCCTTTTGAAAGCATTTTTTTTACAACCTCTTCGCCGAAGAGGTTGTAGAAAAAATGGTTTTAAAAGTTAAAAAAAAAAGGCCACGCCCACCCAGTCACATTACCCCCCCCTCCACCAAGCCACGCCCACAGAACCGGTAACAAATTTTAGATTTCACCACTGGTGCTGAGTAATTCCTTGTCCTGGTTTGGATCTTAAGTGAGGGCTATTTGCTTATGAATAGTGCTATCTAGATACTTGGCTTTTTTCATTAAGCTCTTTATCTCTTAAGTGCTGACATCTGCTGAGGCCTATTAAGAAAGGTGGGGGCTGCTTTCTGCCTCCAAGAGCATGTTTCTCCATTCCTCCTTTAGGGAAATATAATAATCTGCCCTTCTTAATATTCCTCAAAATATTTCATTCTTCTAGGAGGGGTGTGTGGCTTCCCACAAATGTATGCCGATTAGCATACACGATTCAAAGTGACAATAAAGTTGTTCTAAGTTTAAGTCTAACAGAGCATTGTGTAAAAGAAACATTCTTCAGTGGATTAAATCCTCTTCAATCTCAATTACAAAACCGCAGAATCGCCTTTGACGTCTTCGTGCTGGCCTTCATATTTTCAAGTACTGAAAAAAATAAAATAAAAACCCCATTGCTTGAAACTTAGCTTAATAGGCTGAAAATGCAATAGAATTTAGATTCTGCAACTGTCATAACCATAATACATAATATTTAACTAACACCCACTGGACGCCTGCAGCTATGTTCTCACGTTCAGCAGCAGGGCAAAAAAAAACAAACAAACAAATAACAACAACCCTAGAACATTGTATAATTTAATTCTAAATTAAATTATTTTCTAATTTAGCTCCAGAAACAAATGGAAATTATAATGGTATTGTCCCTGGAAAGAAGAATGCTGGATGAGATCCTTGGATGAGAAGCTAGATCTGGCTCATGGAGTCACCCTGGAAACAGCGAAGGACCGGTCCGCAATGCTTCTGCCAGCGAAAACGGAGGCCTCTGTTTTCATTGGCAGAAGGTTGCAGGAGGCTGTGGCAGCTGAAAATGGAGCTTGGCAGCCCGTTTTTGCTGGCAGAGCCCTTGGGCTGCCACAGGCACCCCTGACCAGTGGTGGGTTCCTCCCAGAATGGTACGGTTCGGCCAAACCGGTAGCACTGACGATATGACGTCACCGAACCAGTTCTCTTTGTCTGGGAGCTGGGCCCTCCCGCCTGCCCCCGCGTAAATCTTACCTTTTATTTCTTCTTTTTTAGCCCAGCTGATAGGTGTGGCAGAGTGGATTGCCACACCTTAGCTGAGCAGATTCCCAACGCGATTGCGCGGAGCACAAGTTCGGCACACATGCGAGCAAAGCGAGCAGGCGCACGGCGATCGCGTGCAAAGCGCGTGCATGAAGAGAACCGGTAGTAAAGCCGGTTAGAACCCACCACTGCCCCTGACACAAGCGACAAGTTGGCCACGCCCATCCCAGCCGCGCCCATCCCAGCCACGCCCACACCCCACCTCTAGAAAGTGTGCAGAAAGGAGCAACAAAGCTGATTAGGGGGCTGGAGGCTAAAACATACGAAGAACGTTTGCTGGAATTGGGTATAAACTAACCATATGACTAAGTTTCATGCTGGGCCAATCACCAGGAGATGGTGAGTTCTAGTTCCACCGGAGGCATGAAAATGGGGTGGGTAACTTTGGGCCAGTCCCCAGAAAACTGTGAGTTCTAGTACCATCTTAGGCCTAAAAGCTGGCTGGGTGATTTTGGGCCAATCATTAGGAGACAGTGAGTTCTAATCCTACTTTAGGCATGAAAGCTGGCTGGGTGACTTTGGACCAACTCCCAGTAGGCTGTGAGTTCTAGTTCCATCGTAGGCAGGAAAGTCAGGTGGGTGACTTCGGGACAATCATTAGGAGAAGGTGAGTTCTAGTACCACCTTAGGTATGAAAGCTGGCTGGGTGACTTTGGACCAATCACTAGGAGATGGTGAGTTCTAGTACTACCTTAGGCACGAAAGCTGGCTGGGTGACTTTGGACCAACTCCCAGAAGGCTGTGAGTTCTAGTTCCATCGTAGGCAGGAAAGTCAGGTGGGTGACTTCGGGACAATCATTAGGAGAAGGTGAGTTCTAGTACCACCTTAGGTATGAAAGCTGGCTGGGTGACTTTGGACCAATCACTAGGAGATGGTGAGTTCTAGTACTACCTTAGGCACGAAAGCTGGCTGGGTGACTTTGGACCAACTCCCAGAAGGCTGTGAGTTCTAGTTCCATCGTAGGCAGGAAAGTCAGGTGGGTGACTTCGGGACAATCATTAGGAGAAGGTGAGTTCTAGTACCACCTTAGGTATGAAAGCTGGCTGGGTGACTTTGGACCAATCACTAGGAGATGGTGAGTTCTAGTACTACCTTAGGCACGAAAGCTGGCTGGGTGACTTTGGACCAACTCCCAGAAGGCTGTGAGTTCTAGTTCCATCGTAGGCAGGAAAGTCAGGTGGGTGACTTCGGGACAATCATTAGGAGAAGGTGAGTTCTAGTACCACCTTAGGTATGAAAGCTGGCTGGGTGACTTTGGACCAATCACTAGGAGATGGTGAGTTCTAGTACTACCTTAGGCACGAAAGCTGGCTGGGTGACTTTGGACCAACTCCCAGAAGGCTGTGAGTTCTAGTTCCATC
Source organism: Pituophis catenifer annectens (assembly GCF_029215685.1). Classification (NCBI taxonomy): domain Eukaryota; kingdom Metazoa; phylum Chordata; class Lepidosauria; order Squamata; family Colubridae; genus Pituophis; species Pituophis catenifer. The sequence continues at coordinate 210,168,472 of NW_027256883.1, read as the reverse complement.
GTAGGCAGGAAAGTCAGGTGGGTGACTTCGGGACAATCATTAGGAGAAGGTGAGTTCTAGTACCACCTTAGGTATGAAAGCTGGCTGGGTGACTTTGGACCAATCACTAGGAGATGGTGAGTTCTAGTACTACCTTAGGATCAAAGATAATTAGCGGACTGGAGGCTATAACATATGAAGAACAGTTGCAGCGACTGGATCAGTGGTGGGTTCCTCCCGGTTCGGTCCGGTTTGGCCGAGCCGGTAGCGGTGACGATATGACGTCACCGAACCGGTTCTCCCCCCCCACCCCCCACGTTATTCTTACCTTTTATTTGGTCCCACCCCCAATCTATTGCTGCCTCCTGATTCCCAGCTGATGACTAGAGGGAAAAAAACTGTTTAAACTCTTGCCGCAGGGCTTCAAAGGGCCGCCCTACAGCTGATCAGTGTTAAAAGGAAACAAATGAGTCGGGTCATAAGTGTGAGGACTAGTCGTAAGTGCAAGGACCTTCCAGAAATGACTCTGACCAGCTAGCCACGCCCACCTAGTCACATGACCTCCAAGCCACACCCACAAAATAAGCCACGCCCACAGAACCGGTAGTAAAAAAATTGAGAACCCACCCCTCGACTGGATATGTCTAGTCTAACGAAGAGAAGGACTAGGGGTGACATGAGAGTGGTCTTCCAATATTTGAGAGGCTATCACAAAGAAGAGAGGGGCAACCTCTTCTCCAAAGCACCTGAGAACAGGACAAGAAGCAACGGATGGGAACTAATCAAGGAGAGATCCAATCTAGAATTAAAGAGAAATTTCCTGACAGAACAATTAATCAATGGATTGGCTTGCCTCCAGAAGTTGTGGATGCTCCATCACTGGAGCTTTTAAAGAAGAGATTGGACAACCATGTGTCTGGAATGGTACAGGGTCTCCTGCTTGAGCAGAGGGCTGGACTAGAAGACCTCCAAGGTCCCTTCCAACTCTGTTATTCTTTTATCTGTATCTACCTAGTGGCAATGCAGGAGATCATTGTTATTTTGTGGAGTTAGTGACTTATTTCGATTTCTTCTTCATATTAACAACAATTTAGAGACTATTCTGAGCCAACCTGCTTGTTTTACACTCTCTCTTGATGGATAAAGGGGAAGGTGGACAATGCTTTACAGAGCTTTTCCCCCGTGTGAAAGTCTCAACGATGCCCTGGCAACTACTGTCTTCTGCCGTGTCTCCAGGATTTCTATGCCTACAATAAACCAGTGTGAAGCTTCCACCTTACCTTAGACCAGTGTTTCTCAATCTTGGTAGCTTGAAGATGGGTGGACTTCAACTCCCAGAATCCCCCAGCCAGCGCCGCTGGCTGGGGGATTCTGGGAGTTGAAGTCCACCCATCTTCAAGCTACCAAGGTTGAGCAACATTGCCTTAGACTCATTTAAAGGTATGGGTTTAACCCTAATCCCAAATTCTTAGCAAAATCCAAACTACAGGGGAATTCAATATAGCAGATTGACAGAGTTGGAAGGGACCTTGGAGGTCTTCTAATCCAACCCCCTATCCAAGCAGGAGACCCTGTACCATTCCAGACAAGCGGCTGTCCAGTCTCTTCTTAAAACCTCCAGTGTTGGAGCACCCATAACTTCTGCAGGCAAGCCATTCCACTGGATAATTGTTCTCACTGTCAGAAAATTTCTTCTTATTTATAGGTTGCTTCTCTCCTTGTTCAGTTTCCATCCGTTGCTTCTTGTTCTGCCTTCAGCTGTTTTTGGAGAATAAATTGACCCCCTCTTGATTCTTACTTTTAAAGCCCTATATGGCATGGGTTCAGTGTATCTAAACAGCTGTCTCATATCAATGGGACTAACCCGCCCCACTCACGCCAGCCAAAGAGGCCTTGTTAGAAATTCTGCTTATATATAGCACCACAGAGCAAAGAGTACAGTCACCATGTGCTTTACTGCTCAACTATTTAATTGTAATAGGAAACTCTGCTTAGAACTAAAGAGCATTAAGTATATACCATAGATCCAAACTGCAATCTACTGGTTGAATACTACTGTAGTTGTTGCATAGAACATTATAATACAACAATTAGTTCCAATGGGCCAGCTATAGATCCTATTTGCTAAGGAGTTCCAATGGATGGGGTCAAGGGTTTGGGGCCCCGAGGGGGGGATGCTCACCTCTGGAGATTGTCTGTATGAGAAGACCAGTGGTGGGTTCTACTTACCTTTACTACCGGTTCGCAGCGGGGCCGCGCACACGCTCTTCTGAGCAAGCGTAGAAGCGTTTTGATGACATCGGGGTCAGTGGGCGGAGCCTCCCGCCAGTGTTACTACCGGTTCTATAGAACCGGTGTGAACCAGGGGCAACCCACCACTGGAGAAGACCCATCCCCGTGCCTTCCATCTCCAAGGCCTGGTTTCAGTATAGTTTAAAATTTTTAATTTGCACAGTTTTAATATTTTACTTATTTTTCCCTTGACGCCCTCGCCTGCCAAAGGGGTAAAACAGGAAGTAAACACGAAGGCTTATTTTTCTATTTGTCTTTTTATAACCTGTATGCTCGCCTTATAGGGGAGGCGGATGGCATAAAAATTAATTAATTAATTAATTAAACAAACGAGCAAGCAGTGTGGCCAACTCTTTGGGAATTAAGGATTAAGCTCCCAGCTCAGGAGAAAAATACAGCAATTTAAAGAGCTATTTTATGCAAGTGGCTTTTATAGTTCCAAAGGACTGGATTTTATCTCCCTTGTGCATTGTAAAAAAAATTAAAAATCATTTGTTGTTTGTAATTTTCAGCATTGTGGTAATGTGAATGATGTAGGAATAGTACAGGGTCAGCTATATGAACACTGAAGGACCCCCTTTATTCACATTATTATAAGAAAGAAATGTGCTTGTTTAGAGATTACACTAAGTCAGCTAAATTCCATTCTTGGTAATATATAACTTCTGAGGGGCCTAGCTGTCAAGGATGCAAGGACATCCATAAGAAACTAAAGTTACTTATTATCCAAAAGCAGCCATGAATCTACGCATCAGCAGTCACAGAATTGAGGAAGGTTGTTTAGCTAAGATAATCTTATGAACTAGAAAATAATGAAGGAATTTAGTAATTAGGAAGTGTCAATTATAATGTAACAAATGTATGTTAACCATATATGGAAAACTGCTGTGCTCGCAAAATCCTTTGTCTTGGATATGTATAAAAGCAGTTGTATTAGAGCTCTTCTTGGTTCAGAATTGCAGATACAAATCTGGTTCTGAAACTGCGCAATAAACTGTCTCTGGCTGACCAGGAATGTTGTTTGGTCCCATCATTCCATAACAGTGGCTGGTAAGGAATGTATCGGCAAGGCCTTTCACTCATTCTGGATCATGGACACACACAGATGATTCCAAGCTCTTGGTAGTAGTTTAAATCTCTTTTAATCACTTTAATATTTTTTTAATATCGCATTGGTTTTCCTGCTGAGGCGGATGCAATATAACAACTCAGAGTCTTGAGGTGTTAATACCGCTTTATGATGCCTTTATAATATTCCACACTGGGAATATCCAGTGCATCCAATTTTGGTTGCCACGATGTAAAAAAAAGATGTTGAGATACTAGAAAGAATGCAGAGAAGAGCAACAAAGATGATTAGGGGGCTGGAGGCTAAAACATATCAAGAACGGTTGCTGGAATTGGATGTAAACCAACCATATGACTCAGTTTCAGGCTGGGCCAATCACCAGGAAATGGTGAGTCCTAGTTCCACCGGAGGCATGAAAATGGGGTGGGTAATTTTGGACCAGTCCCCAGAAGACTGTGAGTTCTAGTACCATTTTAGGCATAAAAGCTGGCTGGGTGACTTTGAGCCAACTCCCAGTAGGCTGTGAGTTTTAGTTCTATCACAGGCATGAAAGTCAGGTGGATGACTTTGGGACATTCATTAGGAGACGGTGAGTTGTAGTCCTACCTTAGGCACGAAAGCTGGCTGGGTGACTTTGGGCCAATCACTAGGAGATGGTGAGTTCTAGTCCTACCTTAGGCACAAAAGCTGGCTGGGTGACTTTGGACCAATCACTAGGAGGCGGTGAGTTCTAGTACTACTTTAGGCATGAAAGCTGGCTGGGTGACTTTGGGCCAATCATTACGAGACTGTGAGTTGTAGTCCTACCTTAGGCATGAAAGTTGGCTGGGTGACTTTGGACCAATCACTAGGAGGCGGTGAGTTCTAGTCCTACCTTAGGCATGAAAGTTGGCTGGGTGACTTTGGACCAATCACTAGGAGACGGTGAGTTCTAGTCCTACCTTAGGCACGAAAGCTAGCTGGGTGACTTTGGGCCAATCATTAGGAGACTGTGAGTTGTAGTCCTACCTTAGGCATGAAAGTTGGCTGGGTGACTTTGGGCCAATCATTAGGAGACTGTGAGTTGTAGTCCTACCTTAGGCACGAAAGCTGGCTGGGTGACTTTGGGCCAATCACTAGGAGATGGTGAGTTCTAGTCCTACCTTAGGCACAAAAGCTGGCTGGGTGACTTTGGACCAATCACTAGGAGGCGGTGAGTTCTAGTACTACTTTAGGCATGAAAGCTGGCTGGGTGACTTTGGGCCAATCATTAGGAGACTGTGAGTTGTAGTCCTACCTTAGGCATGAAAGTTGGCTGGGTGACTTTGGACCAATCACTAGGAGATGGTGAGTTCTAGTCCTACCTTAGGCACAAAAGCTGGCTGGGTGACTTTGGACCAATCACTAGGAGGCGGTGAGTTCTAGTACTACTTTAGGCATGAAAGTTGGCTGGGTGACTTTGGGCCAATCACTAGGAGATGGTGAGTTCTAGTCCTACCTTAGGCATGAAAGTTGGCTGGGTGACTTTGGACCAATCACTAGGAGGCGGTGAGTTCTAGTCCTACCTTAGGCATGAAAGTTGGCTGGGTGACTTTGGACCAATCACTAGGAGACGGTGAGTTCTAGTCCTACCTTAGGCACGAAAGCTAGCTGGGTGACTTTGGGCCAATCATTAGGAGACTGTGAGTTGTAGTCCTACCTTAGGCATGAAAGTTGGCTGGGTGACTTTGGACCAATCACTAGGAGACTGTGAGTTGTAGTCCTACCTTAGGCATGAAAGTTGTCTGGGTGACTTTGGGCCAATCATTAGGAGACTGTGAGTTGTAGTCCTACCTTAGGCATGAAAGTTGGCTGGGTGACTTTGGACCAATCACTAGGAGGCGGTGAGTTCTAGTCCTACCTTAGGCATGAAAGTTGGCTGGGTGACTTTGGACCAATCACTAGGAGACGGTGAGTTCTAGTCCTACCTTAGGCACGAAAGCTAGCTGGGTGACTTTGGGCCAATCACTAGGAGACTGTGAGTTGTAGTCCTACCTTAGGCATGAAAGTTGGCTGGGTGACTTTGGACCAATCACTAGGAGACGGTGAGTTCTAGTCCTACCTTAGGCACGAAAGCTAGCTGGGTGACTTTGGGCCAATCACTAGGAGACTGTGAGTTGTAGTCCTACCTTAGGCACGAAAGCTGGCTGGGTGACTTTGGACCAATCACCAGGAGATGATGAGTTCTAGTCCGGTCTGAGACAAGGAAACCAGCTGGATGACCTTGAACCGCTCACCGTATCTTAGCCCCAAAGATCACTAGGCGGAAGCATAAACCTCTTGTTGCCTCATACATCGATATCTACCCTGTGTGAACTACACAAGCACAATGCCAACCAAGCGGGTCAAACTCTACGAAGAACCACAACAGCGGCTGTTGCATTGGCAGTTGGGCATTTTATGCCCACCTTACAATTCAGACTGGTTGTATGAATCCTCATTTCAACTGTACAATCCTAAAGCAAAAAAAAATTAATACCCGGTTATAATGAAAGGCGGCACAAAGCAGGAAGCGTTCATTAGACACACCGCCTCGTAGTCTTCCTTGTGGTTGCTTTTATGTCACTTTTCCTGAGACATGATTAAAAGATTGTTGGAGGGTGGGAGGCATTTAGCACCTCCAAATTAAATCAGGCCTCCTCAAATAGTTCACGCCAGGTGAGAGGCAAGAAAAACTCCAATTTGTTTTCCCGTGGCTCAGAAGCAAACGATTGAAAATCAGCCAAAACCATTTGCACCCTTCCTTTGAATTGGAAACCCGCTCTGCTCAGTCCACTCCCTACCCTGCGATCAAAATTGCATTTGGGAGAGTTGTTAGGAATATGACTATTACCTAACTTGTTGGGTTGGCAATATATACAGTAAACCATCAATGTATGTTTGCATTGTATTGTATTGTATTGTATTGTATTGTATTGTATTGTATTGTATTGTATTGTATTGTATTGTATTGTATTGTATTTATTTTATTTTATTTTATTTTATTTTATTTTATTTTATTTTATTTTATTTTATTTTATTTTATTTTATTTTATTTTATTTTATTTTATTTTATTTTATTTCTATACCGCCCTTCTCCCAAAGGACTCAGGGCGGTGTACAGCCTGATTAAAAGCACAAAGGCAGGCAAAATTTAAATAATAATTTAAAATTATTAAATAATTGGCTCAATTATAAAACCCCCAAATTTAAAATCCCATATTTAAAATGAATTAAAATCTTTACATTGATAGCCCAGCCTGGCGGAACAACAAGGTTTTGAGGGCACAGCGAAATCCACGGAGATCGGAGATTTTACGAATTTCTGGGGGCAGTTCATTCCAAAGGGCAGGGGCTCCCACAGAAAAGGCTCTCCTCCTGGGTGTTGCCAGCCGACATAATTTGGCTGAGGGCACCCTGAGGAGATCCTCTCTGTGGGAGCGGACTGGCCGGTGGGAGGCTACTGGTGGCAGAAGACGGTCTCGAAGTATTGTATGGTATAGCTTTAAGACTGCTGTATTGCATCACACTGTGTACTGATTGGTTAGCTCTATTGCCAATGTCCTTAAGAGAGAGCTAGAAACATGGCTTGTTCTCTTGGTTGTTCTTGCTCTCTCATATCTCTATCTGACTTACCGTTTGCAACTCTAGAAGAACTGTTTACTGTGTATGATTAATACGACTGGTATGAAGACTTTGTTTATTGGACTGTGTAAACTATAACACGGCTCAGTGTATCTGTGTGGTGACTGTGCTTATTCATAACTACTCTCAACTGCTTTCATGTGCACATCCGTGCTACTCAAGGGTTATTCCTGAACAAGAGTGTCAATAAATTTAACTTCATGACAAACTTCCACCCACAGCAACCTTGAATTGCACGGCTTCCAAAAATGTTTTGAGAGGAAATATAGGCCCTCAACCAGTGGTGAAATTCAGCCGGTTCTATCCAGTTCGGGCAAACCGGTAGCGCCGGCGGTGGGAGGCTCCGCCCAGCCACCCGGACATCATCACGTCCTGTTTTTGACCCTCCGCGCATATGCAGAAGTTTCTGCGCATGCGTGGACGAGGCGCGCACCTTCATATTTGTGAACCAAATATAGCGAAGGTAAGTAAATTTTACCCCTGCCCTCAACTCTCAGAATAATCCTCTTATGTGTTTGGAGTTAGTTCTCGATTTATGACTACCACTGAGTCCAGCATTTCAGTTGCTAAGCGTGACCGTTCTTAAGTGAGCTTTGTTATGTATTGTATATAGTGTATAGTTGTCAGCTGAAGTTCTCATTCTAGTCCTCTGTGGGAGCGGGAAAATACTCTCTCCTGATTGGTTGTTTGGCTGATCAGTTCCCTGTAAAAGGAGCTGTGTCAGCCAGGGAGTTCAGTTCAGTGGTAGGTTTCTAGTGATTCGGCCCGGTTCGGGTGAAACGGTAGCAGCAGCAGCGGGAGGCTCCGCCCACCTTCACAGATGTCATCACGGATGCTCTGCACATGTGCAGAAGCGCTGTGCGCGAACTCACAGTTCCAAACCGGTAGCGAAATTAAGTGACATCCATTCCATTCCATTCTACAAGGACAATCAAGCTCAAAGAGCATCAAGGACCCAACAGTACTCTTCCTCTTCCTCTTCCTCTTCCTCTTCCTCTTCCCCCCCTCCTCTTCTCTGCAAATCTTACTCGGTTCTAGCCCTGGTGATATTACCTAGTTGGATAATAAACATTATTATCTGTGAACTGTTTGCTGGGTGTGGAAAACCTGGAAGCTTTCAGATTCGGGTTTTCCCAGATGTGTCAACATGACATCTCTAATAAATTGGAACTTTGAGGAACCTCAGGCCTCCGAGTTTTATTTCGTTGGGGGTGTTCCTTGAAATCCTGACATCTAACAGAAGACAATCAAACTCAGAGAGCACTAGGGTCCCCACATTCCTCCCCCTCCTCCTCTTCCTCCCCCTCCTCCTCTCCACAAACCCTCCTCCCTTCTAGCACTGATGATGTTACCTAGTTGGGTAATGAAACATTTACAAGAAATCAACCAAGTTCAGAGAGCACTAAGGATCCCACAGTTTAGCTCTGAGCTACAAATATTCTATTCATATAAACATTGCCAGGAGTCTCATTGGCTTTTTTGGGGGCAGCTTTATAAATCTTACTAGCTGATAATCCGGCATTGCCCAGGTATTTATTTATCCCAATCCTGTATTAGACAGGAAGAGCAACTTCACCCTGAGCCCTGATTTCGGCGAGAATTAAATTAGTTAAAAATGTTTTCCCTGTGCCCCCAGAAGCGTCAAGTAAAATGATACTACCTTGTTGTTTTGGTAGCTGATTCACGATCATTTGGTATGCTTTTTTTCTGATCTTGATTTAGAAGTGGCTTCTTGTCTGTGATATATGCACTAAGCTGTTTGATGTTGTAGTTCTTTTCTCTTATGTAATCTGTGTGACGTACGTCGTGTCGGTCTCGTAGTGGTGCAGGCAGGCCGAGTTGCAGTAATGTTTTATTGATCATGGCCATACATTTGTCCTCAAGAATAATCACAGCCTTGTTGAAAATCTCCAGACCAAAATTTATTTTATTTATTTATTTATTTATTGGTTCAATTTATATGCCACCCTTTTCCGGAGACTCAGGGCGGTTTACAATGCGTTAAGCAATATTAATTTCTAATGTTGGATTTTCCCCCTTACCAGAGGAAGCCCCCTTGTGGAGTACTGTGAAGCCATTACCATGGCAACTCTACTGTGCTGTACAGTAGAAGCCATTTTAAGGCAGTCCAGTAGAAGCTATTTTAAGGCACAACAAGCTGTATCTTAACAGAACACACACCATGAGGGGTGTTAGGGGTGTCTTACCCCCACAGTATTTCTTTCCAGAGAGTAAATAATCTGTGTACCAAGTTTGGTTGAAATTGCTCGAGGCGTTCCAGAGTTATGCTGGAACATACACATATACACACAGAGAGAGAGAGATTTATATATATATATATATAGATAAACAAAAAAGCAAATAGACTTCATCTTGAGTTCGGAAAACACTTGCTTCCTAAGACCAGGAAAAGACATAGCTGTTTTAATGATTCAGAAAGAGGTCCCGTGCACATACTCCCATGTGGCCTCTTTCAAAGCCTTTGTTACAGCGTTACTAGTTAGGACACAGAGGGGAGACCATGAGGACATCTTCAGGTCCCAGAGTTCCAAAACACATTTTGGAAAAAGGCAGCAACAAATCCTTTCTGTATTTTACCCAGAAAAACACATGGACGGATGTGTCTAGCAGCCAAAGGCGAATGGAAGATTTGATTCTTACGCTCACAAAAGAAGAGGTTTGTATTATTATTAATAATAATAATATTTTGGCCTGCAATTTTTCACCCTCTTCCCCAGGAAGGCAGAAAAATATCTCTTAGATTGATTGACTCAGACCTGTCAGTTCATCCAACCCATCATTATCTGTCCTGATAGGCAAAGGATCTTCAATATCTTAAGCAAAAGGTCTTTCTTAGACTGACTGATTTTCCAGCTGCCAAGCAGACAAACACACCTCTCATCTGATAGAATTCTGAATTAATGCTGGAATTCAACATAAAGCACTCACAACAGTTGTTTTCCTTCCAGTCTGTTCTGAATATATATTTAAAGAGACAGACCAGTGATGGGTTGCTCCCAGTTCTGTCCGGTTCTTGCGAACCGGTAGTAAAAGTGGCAGGAGGCTCCGCCCACCCGCCCAGACGTCATAATGGACGATCTACACATGCGCAGAAGTGGGGTGTGCTCCCATTGCGAACCGGTAGAAAAGGTAAGTAGAACCTACCCCTGAGACAGACTATTTGGGGGAGGGGGGGCAGCGGTTGCCTTTGTGACCCTTTTTCACCGTTAGAAAGTCTTTTTCTGATGTTCACTTCGAATCAGCCTAGCTCTGTTATAACAGAGAAGCAATTTTGTTCTTTTGTGCAGTGTTCTTTTAGTATTTTTAAAAGGGTCTTTCTTATCGTATTAGCCTTTCGAGTTAGTCCAGACAAAAAGCAGAAGACGTGAGTACTAGGACGGTGTTTATTGTAAGATTATAGGTACAGAATCAGAAAGCATTTTAGTCTCCCTCTTACTTTTCCTGAAAATGAATTCTCTAGCATTTTTTGGATTTAGCTTGGTCGAGGATGCTCACCGTTTCCCAGTGAAAACTATGGCTAAAAAATGCTAGAGAATTCCTGGAAACTCGACCCTCAGTCAAATCAGCCATCAACAGCCACACTGAGATAAACCATTTTTACACACCATTCAAAAGAGACAGTTAAAAAGTCCCCAAGGATGTCTTTAGATATGTAAATACTGAACAGATGAATTGTATATAAGTAACAAGGGATATATGATACTTATCTTTCATTTATTATGCATGGCAAAAAGAATGCCAGGACGGTTACACCGTGTACAATGTTTTAATATCTGTGTAATAAAATTTTATATTTATAAATAGTCCCCAAGGTTGGATACCTCTGCCCTAGAAGGATGTGTAACTCATACTTTGCTGCAATTCCAGAAAGAGGACCAAATATTTTCATTTGCACATGTTTTTGGTCTCTGTTTGTCTGGTGGTGGGTGTATTTTGCTCAAGGTTTAAATCAATCAATCAATCAGAATAGAGCTGAAATGGACCTTGGAGGTCTTCCAGTCCAACCCCCCGCTCAAGCAGAAGACCCTGTACCATTTCAGATAGGTGGCTGCCCAATCTTTTCTTTCTCCATTGATGGAGCCCCTACAACTTCTGGGGGCAAGCTGTAATTGCCCTCACTGTCAGGAAGTTTCTCCTTAATTCCAGACTGCTTTCTCTTCTTGATTAGTTTCCATCCATTGTTCCTTCTCTTGCCTTCTGCTACTTTGGAAAATAAATTGACCTCCTCTTCTTTGTGGCAACTCCTCAAATACTGGAATAGTGCTATCATGTCCCCCCCTTAGTCCTTCTTTTTTTCTTATCTTGGCTTTTTGTGATGCTATGACTATCACTAAGTGTTTTATCTTATGATTTATGATGATTTATGTATTTTTATGATGACTATAATTATGATTTATCACTTATAGCTTTTATGTACACTAAGAGCTTATGCACCAAAGACAAATTCCTTGTGTGTCCAATCACACTTGGCCAATAAAGAATTCTTTTTTTAAAAAAAAAGTTTATTTTTTAGACAAATAAACATTTAATAAATCAGTCATTCCTTCCATGTGACATCTTGGTGTTGTCTCCAAACCTTCTTCTTTTTGTTGTTTCTTCTATCTTCATTCTCGCCAAGTCCATTACAACAATTCTTCACTAACACAATATTCTAATTGTAGCATTTTTATACATAACTATTGATTTACTTATTTGTATCTCTTTTCTAACCACTGGTAAAATTGATTCCATATCTTAAAAATATTCTGAATCCTCTCTTTCTTTAATCATCAAAGTTAATCTATTCATTTCTGCACAATCTACATTTTTTAAAATCACTTCTCCTTCCAAAGGTATCTTCTCTGCTTTCCAATTTTGTGCATAAACAATCCTTGCAGCTGTTATTACATGTATAATCAAATAAATATTTTCTTTACTAATTTTCTCCGGGAGGATACCCAGTAGGAACAGCTCTGGTTTTTACTCAATACATTGTTGTATCATTTCTTCCAGCCGTATCTCAATTTTGTTCCAATAGTTTTTAGCTTCCGAGCATGTCCACCACATACGATAATATGTACCTGGTAACTGGTGACATTTCCAACATTTAGCTGATTTATCTTTAAACATTTTTGCCAGTTTCTCAGGGGTCATATGCCATCTGTAAAACATTTTATATTGATTTTCCTTATATGCAATGGGCACTGTCAACTTATAATTCCTTTTCCATAACTGTTGCCATTTATCTAAATCAATTGAATATCCAAAATTCTTTGGCCAGGCTATCATTGTTTCTTTTCCTTGCTCCTCCTCCTCCAATAAAGAATTCTGTTCTGTTCTGTTCTGTTCTGTTCTGTTCTGTTCTGTTCTGTTCTGTTCTGTTCTGCTCTGCCCTGCCCTGCCTTGCCTTGCCCTGCCCTGCCCTGCCCTGCCCTGCCCTGCCCTGTCCTGTCCTGTCCTGTCCTGTCCTGTCCTGTCCTGTCCTATTATTTTCTTGTTTGATTTCATTATTCCTCCTTCTGTTTTTGGTTTAGGCAATAATGGGTGCCTGGGGCCGGTAAGAAGAACTACAAAACTACAAAAGGCAAGAAAAACCAAATGCACAGGTATAGCATAGGTCCGTGATGGCGAACCTATGGCACACGTGCCACAGGTGGCATGCGGAACCATGTTGCCTGGCATGCCGGCTCAGCTCTCAGCCTCTCAAGGAGACTCTGGAGGCTGGAGACAGCAAAAAAGCCACTTCCTGTCTAACCAAAAGTTGGAAAACGGGCCATTTTGGGCCTCCGGAGGACTTCCGAGGGGGTGAGGAAGGCTGTTTTCGCCCTCCCCAGATGCATAGAGAGGATCTGGAGCCAGGTGAGAAAGAAAAACAGGCCTATTGGGCCATCGCGTGCCATCGGGTGGGGCAGGGCACATAGAATTATGGGTGTGGGCACACACGCAAGTGAACTTCCCCTGCCCCACCTCCTTCCTGGCACGCGATGGCAAAAAGGTTAGCCATCTCTGGCATAGGTGAAACCTGGCTTAATGCTGGTATCTGCAAGAGGAATCTTGGCGTCCTAATGGACTCCCACTTAAATATGAGCCAGCTGTGTGCGGCAGCTGCCCGAAAAGCCAACATACTTCTAGGCTGCATCAACAAAAGGGATAGAATCAAGATCACTTGAGGTGTCGATACCACTTAATAAAAATTAAGATCAAGATTTGCTACCATCCCAAACCATCAAAAACCAAACAACATAGAAAAAGTCTCATTAAAAAAAAAAAAGCAATGAATATACATCCCATTAAGGCTGGTTGCCCAACAGCAGAACTCAGCAGTCAGGGAAATAGGCTTGGCTTAGCTTCTTATGGGAACAAGCTAATCAATTAAAGCAATTGTGTAATATTTTTTTCTTAAAAATAATAGAAGAGAGGCACAGTTATAAAACTGACCAACTGGTTTTTATTTTATTTTATTTTGGAGCACAACGTGTTCTGGCAGAGGGAGACGGATTTGCCTAGCAGACAGCAGTTTTCTCCTCGGATTGAAAAGACATAACACTCTCTTAAAACCGCACTCTTGAAAAATTTTGGCACCCACATTCAAAGCTATTAGAATGTTAATAAGCTGACATCATGGTTGAATACGCAGCTTGTACACAGCAAATTGCATCTGTTTCTCTAGCAGACTGCCAGCCGAGAGCCTCCGATGAATAGCTTAACGAGCAAAATTATAAATGCCCAATTATTCTCTTCAGACGCTAATTTTGACCACTTTGGGGTTTTTCCTCTTCGTCCTAACTTTCAGTTTGCAAAGGGGGAGAAAGTGTCCCTCGAATAGAGTCTGACTGACTTGATGACTTTATCAGCCACAATTTTTTCTTTAAGCCAAGATCAACATGGTTTGGCACAGGGGTCTGCAACCTTAAGCACTCAAAGAGCCATTTGGACCCGTTTCCCACAGAAAAGAAAAGTTGTTAAAAAACACCGGGAACTACAAAATCCTTTTGATATCTCTCTCTCTCTCCCCCTCTCTCCCCCCCCCCCCGCTCTCCCTCTCTCTATATATCTCTCTATGTCTCTCTCTCTCCCATTCTCTCTATATCTCTCTGTGTTGTGGCTCCGTTACCTGAGCCTGTGTCATCGGCAGGAGAGGACTCCGAGACTGAAGGAGAGGAGTTGGCAAGGCCTCCCTCTCCAGGACCCTCCTCTCTGGCAATGCCTTTGGTGTCCGCCGAAGGGCAAGAGATAGGGCCGGGGCCAAGCACGTCCACGCAGCCACAGATGGACAGTGATGAGGGTAATGAGTCTTGGCTGGATCCCCACCAGTGTCACAGAGATAAGCGCGCGCAACAGAAGAAAAGGCGTGCCCGAGATTAGGCTGAGTCACTGGACCACACCCCACAGGATATAAAAGGGAGCGTGTGGCCAGTCAAACCTTGTGACGAACAAGGCTGAAAGCTTCCATGCCATTCTGCATTGCCAGACTTTTTGCTATAGACTTTGCTGGATTATCTCTGGACTTGATTGACTCCGTAATTATTGAGCTGTTTCTTTTGATGTATCAGAAGTGGGGAGAAGTTATCTCTCCTCTTCGTAAATAATAAATTCTTGGCAGGCAGCCACTAGGTTGTTGCCAAGTTCTGTTATCATAAGGAAAAGGATTTTGCCGGCTGGTTTGGTCTTTAACTCTTGAACGTCTGTTGGTGTGTGTGCGTGTGGTTGGCGACAGAACACTCTGTCTCTGCCCTGGCTGCTTCTCCATCCCCCGCCAGCGCCCTTACCTTCTCAGGCCAGGTGAGGAGTGACTGGGAGGGGAGGGCGAGGGGCGGGGCGGGGCCAGCCAGTGGTGGGATCACCTGACAGGGAGCCACAGCAGAGGGCCCAAAGAGCCGCAGGTTGCTGACTCCTGGTTTGGCAGGATCAGTTTTTTTGGGGGGGGATACAGGTGGTCCTCGACTTACAACAGTTTGTTTAGTGACCGTTCAAAGGTACAACGGCACTGAACAAGTGACTTATGACCGTTTTTCACACTTACGACCATTGCAGCATTCCCCCATGGTCACCGTGGAGGACTTTGACAATATTTATGACGGCTGGAGTGTCACGTGATCCACTTTTGCGACTTTCTGACAAATAAAGTCCATGGAAAAACCAGTGTCAGCATTCTGATGCTGCCATAAAAAGATGAGACTTGACTTTTCACCTACTTATTTTCTCTGTAGATAATATCCCCTAGGAGATGGGATGGGAGGGGGGAACATTCCTGTGGGGTGAGGTCAGAAGCTGGGGAGACTGACTTGGAAGATGGCCAATGAGAAGATGAGAATTGGGGAACGGAAAGGGAAGGGTTTGGGGGTCAGAGGGTTAGTATCGGCTACGACGAAGTCGGGGCCAGATCTGTCGTACTCAATAAATAGAATATTTCAGCAAAGATTAATTGTTTGGGAGTGCAATTTATTTGAGATGACATCGAAACCTGACAACCAGATTCGCTTAACAACCGTGTTGCTCCTTTGACAGCTGCAGTGATTCTCTTGACAATCGTGGCGAGAAAGATCGTAAGACGGGTCAAAATTCACTTCACAACCATCTCGCTTAGCAACAGAAATGTCGGGCTCAATGTTGTGGTCGTCACTCGAGGATATACCTGTGTTCGTTCAACTTCTCCATTCAGCCTCCAGCTCAGGGATTTCTTAGTGGTCTCTCATCCAGTTCCTGAATTTGTTTAATTTTTTTCCTGCATCCATCCAAAGTCAGCCAAGTGGGACCATCTAAGCAATCTGAAAAGAGCAGATGGAGTTTAAATGAATTTAAAACGTGCCAATAAAAGTCAAAGACTAATTTGCTAGCCCTGTGCCAAGGAGCAGAGATTTTGCAATCATTGTGGCCCGACGTTGACCTTACTAAA
>NW_027256883.1:209897594-210147594 GCF_029215685.1 Pituophis catenifer annectens | reverse complement strand
GGCCATTTTTCACACTTACAACCATTGTAGCATCCTCATGTGACGTGATCCAAATTCGGATGTTTGGCAACTGGCTCATATTTATGACAGTTGCAATGTCCCGGGGTCATGTGATCCCCTTTTGTCACTTTCTGACAAGCGATGGGAAAGCTAGATTTCCTTAATGACCAGGTTATTAACTTACTCACTTAACAACGGTGGCAGGAATGGCCGTAAAAATACGGCAAAGGTCACTTAAGAATTGTCTTTCTGACCTTGGGCTCAATTGTGGTTGTAGGTCAAGGAAGACCTATATGTCTTATTAGTCACTGTTCATACTTGAAAGTTTTTAAGACTCTGGGAAAATCACCAGTTGGAAGAAATATCCTTCTGGGTTCATGTTAGGAAATGACTATTACCTAACTTGTTGGGTTGGCAATATATAAACCATCACTATAGCTTTAAGACTCCTGTATTGCATCATACTGTGTCCTGATTGGTTAGCTCTATAGCCAATTTCCTTAAGAGGAAGCTAAAAACATGATTTGTTTCTCTTTGCTGTTCTTGCTCTCTGATATCTCTGTATGCTACTATTTGCAAATCCAGAAGAACTGTTTATTGTGAATGACTACGACGACTGGTAAGAAGACTTTGTTATTGGATTATCCCTGGACTGTCGTTTTGCTATCTCCTGCTTTATATATGTATGACCTGGACTGTTTATTGGACTGTGCCTTACTATTTCCTGAAAGTAAACACAACTCAGTGTATCTGTGTGTTGACTGTGTTTGTACCTACCCTCAAACGCTTTCATGTACACACCCTTGCTATTCAAGGGTTACTCTGCAAATTCCTTAACAGTTCAGTTCCAAGTGGGGAGAAAGACACGGGAAACATGGAGGCTGATTGGAAAGATGGTTTTATTGGATAGAATAGAATAACAGAGTTGGAAGGGACCTTGGAGGTCTTCTAGTCTAACCCCCTGCTTAGGCCTATACTACTTCAGACAAGGACCACATGGGTTTTAGGTCCCAGGCAGCTGAACACAAGGAGTGGAGAGTGAGATATATTTATACCCTCTCTTGAGTCTTGCCCTTGAGCTTCCTGTTCCTGTGGCAAGAGCACGTATTCTATTTGTTGCAGTCAGACTCCCATGTGGAGTCATGTTTGTCGGAATCAAGTTTGGGGGAGCCTTGCTGGGTGATGTCATGAAGGGGCTTGGTTGTGCCATGTGGTGAACTCTGCTGCTAGATAACAGTAACAGAGTTGGAAGGGACCTTGGAGGTCATCTAGACCAACCCCCTGCTTACGCAAGAGACCTATACGGGGGATTCGAACCGCCAACATTTCTGATTGGCAAGCTCAGCGTCTTAGCCACTGTGCCACTTATTATGTCCTGCAGGGTCATGTCTTAATCCCTGTTGTGGCTCCGTTGCCTGAGCCTGGGCTATCGACAGATGCAGACTCTGAGAATGAGGAAGAGGAGTTGGCAAGGCCTCCCTCTCCAGGACCCTCCTCTCTGGCAATGCCTCCGGAGGACACCGAAGGCCAAAAGATAGGCTCAGAGCCAAGCACATCCCCGCAGCCACAGGTGGACAGTGATGAAGGAGATAAGTGCTGGCTGGACCCTCGCCAGAGGCACAGGGAGAAGCATGCACAGCAGAGGGGAAGGCATGCCAGAGATTAGCTGAGTCACTGGACCACACCCCACAGGCTATAAATGTGGGTGTGATGGCCGGTTCAGTTTGTGACGAGCAAAAACTAGAAATAATCCATGTTCTCTGCGTTACTGGACTTTGCCTGCTTTATCGGACTGCATTTGGATTTATCCTTGTATTGTTGAAAACTCTGCCTGTTTTATCGGAATGCTGGCAGTCTAATCTTTGTTTTGTGTGAGTAAAGTCTGAATTGGCAGCTAGCCACTGGGTTGCTGCCAGCTTTATTTTCAAAGAATTTTGTCGTGTGCCTTATTAACTCCGGGCCGTCTGTGGGGGGTGCGTGAGTGGAACGGGGACAGAACAATCCCATCACGCTGGAGCTGGAGGTCTTTTGTCTTGTAGATAGGCTGTCCCAGTCCTTCTCAATGGGAACCAAATATCATGCTGGGGGTATGGGTGGACCTTTTCTCATCCAGGGAAATGCAATATTCTGCCTTTTTTTAATATTTCCTAAAATATTTCATGCTTCTAAAATGGGTAGGTGCTAACTTTCTTCACCAGCCTCACAGCTTATCCTGTGGGAGGAACGTTGCTCCTAACGTACATGAAATAATGCAAGATAAGAAAGGGATGCCATTCCTTTAATTAGCTGCCAGGCTGCTCCTTGCAAATCATTGGAAAAGCAAATGACATTGTATTCTTTAAGTGGCTGGCAAATTGCGCTGGCTTGAAAAACAGAGGCAGCCACACAAAAAAAGCGGAGAAAAACCACGCAGTGCAGGATAGGTTCATTCAAATAAGGTTATAATTTATGACTAGGTTAACAATATTTTCCGTGACAGATTGGTCTGTATTATATCCAGCCTCACAGAGGGATGATGCCAATTTTTCCCTGCCCTCAAAGGATGCCTTTCTAGCTTGAAAAATGTGCACAGAAAGAAAGGAGAAGGCGATGCTTCAGGGGAAATAACCTCCCAGCTTTTCCCTCCTGTCCTCTCTCTACCTTATTGTTCTCATTTTTCTCCATCCACTCCTCCTCCTCCTCCTCCTCCTCCTCCTCCTCCTCCTCCTCCTCCTCCTCCTCCTCCTCCCTCCTCGTTGCTGCCCTTCTCCGGAGACTCAGGGCGGCTTACAATGCGTTAAGCAATAGCCTTCATACTTTTGTATATTTATACAAAGTCAGCTTATTGCCCCCACAAACTGGGTCCTCATTTCACCTACCTTAGAAAGGATGGAAGGCTGAGTCAACCTTGAGCCTGGCGAGATTCGAACCCAGCAGTAAATTGCAGGCAGCTGTGTTAATAACAGGGTGCATAGACCACTGTACTATCAAGGCGCTGCTTCTTCTTCTTCTTCTTCTTCTTCTTCTTCTTCTTCCTCTTCTTCCTCCTCCTCCTCCTCCTCCTCCTCCTCCTCCTCCTCCTCTTCTTCTTCTTCTTCCTCCTCCTCCTCCCTCCTCCTCCTCCTCCTCCTCCTCCTCCTCCTCCTCCTCCTCCTCCTCCTCCTCCTCCTCCTCCTCCTCCTCCTCCTCTTCTTTTCTTCTTCTTCTTCTTCTTCTTCTTCTTCTTCTTCTTCCTCCTCCTCCTCCTCCTCCTCCTCCTCCTCCTCCTCCTCCTCTTCCTTAAAACATACAATATATTTATTTATTGGTTCAATTTATATTTATTGGTTCAAGTTATATGCAGCCCTTCTCCGGAGACTTAGGGGCGGCTTACAATGCGTTAAGCAATAGCCTTCATACTTTTTTTATATACCTGCTTAGCAGGGCTTTCGCCCACCAACCCCCCAAGCGGTGTTCTTTTTTTATACAAAGTGAGCTTATTGCCCCCCACAATCTGGGTCCTCATTTTACCTACCTCGGAAGGATGGAAGGCTGAGTCAACCTTGAGCCTGGTGAGATTCGAACTTGCAGTAATTGCAGGCAGCTGGTGTTACTTAACAGCACTTTAGTCTGCTGCACCACCAAGGCTCAGCATGGGATGGTATGCTGAGATGCATGGGATGGTAGAATGGTAGGGCTGGAAGGGATCTCAGAGGTCATCTAGTCCGACCCCTGCTCAAGCAGGAGACCTTATACCATCCCAGACAAATGCTTTTCCAATCTCTTCTTTAAAAACCTCCAGTGTTGGAGCATCCACAACTTCTGGAGGCAGTTCGGTCCACTGATTAATTGTTCTCACTGTCAGGAAATTTCCCCTTAATTCTACGTTAAATCTCTCTTTAATAATCTTCTATCCATTACTTCTTATTTGTTGTGACCTACGCCCAAGTAGTTGTTACCAGACACAATCAGTCCTAAACAAACATATTTCATTAGAACAGCTGAGAATTACTTCATTCTCAGCTTAGTCCAAATTAAGTCCAAAACAAATTCTTCATAAACAGTCCTTAGGCCTTATCACCAACCTTTGTCTACTTTGGCACCCTGCCAAAGGCTTTTCTTGGCAAAAGTTCAGAAGCAAGAGATGCCACAAGAAACAAATGTATTGTTTTTATTGGGTATAGTTAAGGGTTTTACTTTGGGTGAAACAAAGTTGATATTGTATATGATAACAGCTGCGAGATTATTGATAGGTAAATACTGGAAAAATGAAGCTCTGCCCACGATCGAGGAATGGACTTTGAAGATGGCCAGTTTTGCAGAGATGGCGAAGATTTCGGCATATTTAAAAGATTGTTCGCAAGAGACTTATGAATGGGAATGGAAAAAGTGGATAGATTATGTTCAGAACAAATATCAAACCAGGAAATATCAAATAGTTTTTATTTGAAAATGTTATATTATATTAAGATAGAAATATTTTAATGTAATGAAGATGAAAAATTATAAGGGGGGAGGGAGGGGTTCAAGTTTTATACAAAGGGGTTTTTTTTTTCTCTTGATATGAGCATATTGTATGGAAGTCCGGGGGGAGGGGAGGGTTAGGGAGGGTTAGGGAGGAAGAGGTTGGGAGATTTGGGTGGGTTGAGGGGGGGGGAAATGGGGTGAAAATGTAATTGTAAAACTTTTGCAATTAAAAAAAAAAAAGAAACAAATGTAGCAGTTGCTTTCCTACAAAGAGCCCAAGAGCCGTTGCTGCTCTTTTAAGCCTTCTGGGAGGGGCCAATCATCTCCTGGCCTTACTCCCGAGTCGTCCTTTTTGCTTTAGCTGCTCTTGCCTTCTGGCAGCTCTATGCATGTATGCACTAGGAACAGGCTCCTCCTGTTTCTCTGCCTCTCTGCTGTCCACCTCTAGAGGCTCCGGAGTCCGCGCATCACTCCCAGATGGCCCTGGCCCCATCTCTGCCTCCGACGCAGAGCCCTCATCCGGGCCTTCCCCAGACTCCAGGACTGGCCCGTGTTCCTCCCCAGCCACCTCACTGTCCGACTCTGTTGCCAGCTCCGCAGGCTGCTGGCGGACTACAACATTATCCTGTGCTAGGTTTTTTTGGAGAATAGGCCGACCCACTCTTCTCGACTAGACATACCCAGTTCCTGCAACCGTTCTTCATACATTTTAGCCTCCAGGCCCCTAATCATCTCGGTGCTCTTCCCAGCCTCTCAACATCTTTTTTTATATTGTGACTGTCAGATGTAAATGCCTTATTCTCTAATGTGTAAATAATGTATATATGGAACATCAGGGGTTAACTTATTCTTTGGACTTTAATGTATTCATAATTTACCACTCCCATTCCTGGCTCCACCCCTTGTATATATAAGGAGCCATCCTCCCCATTTTACTTGCTTCTATCTTGAATATTCAGCGAATATAGAATGCCTATTATGATTAAAGAGAAATATATTTAAATCTCTAACTTCTATTATCTTTATTGAGTCTGATCCTGAAAATATTGCAACAAGCTGGTAGCAGAGGATGGTTAATTGACTCAATAAGTAATTAAAAATGTCCAAGAAAGATAGGCCCAACACCAGGGCCTACAGCAAAGAAATAGAAACTGATCAAGAGACGATCAACGAATCCACTAATGCGATTTCGAGAGAATCCGAAGAATACACCACTGAAGAAGAAGAACTGATGAGTGAAAACAACGACCAGGAAGAAATCGAGATAGAAAATAACGAACTCAGGTCAGAGATATTAAAGATACTAAAAAGCCAAAAGAATGATGAAAGCCTCATCGCGGACCTCCAGGAGATGCTGAGAAACAGCGGAGCAGCGAGAGAGAAAAACGTCATTAAAGAAAAACCCAAAGATCAAAAAACTGTGAGTGAAATAACTACTGAGAAAATAGTTGTAAAAAAGAAAAGATGTGACATCGCGCGAAATTTTGAATGGCAGCCATCTTGGTTTCAACGAACTTCAAAAGAGAATGAAGCAGAGCCAATCAAAACGCTCAGTTCAAAATTTCTGGCGCGAAAAACGCTATCAGACGAAGAAAGTGAAAAAGAAGTCTCAAACTCTTCAGATGAACCAAAATCAGAAAGTGAAGACGATTTAACAAAGTCTCAAGTAAAGTCAGCAATGAAAACGCTTTTTGCTGCTTTTGGGCCAAGATTGAAAATTTCCAAGACATCAACAAAGAAGCAAGAAATCAAACCGACAACTCAAGACCTGCACGCTCCCATCCTGACTTCGAAAACGACGACACCCGAGCCCAGAGAGCCATGCCGATTCCGTCCTACACCGCAGACAGAATCGAGTGCCAGCGCACACAAGAGAAAGAGAAGAACCGTCGCCATCACCAAAGCCCCAAAAACCGAGCCAGAGACCGACTCATCTGAAGAGGAGCGGATCGAGAGAGCTGAAATGGAGAGAACCTTCCACAACGGCGCCAAAGAAGAAATGAGCAACGCGCATGTGCGAAACTACGTAGACAGCCCCGAAAGACTTGAACTGGCCAGAGAACCGCGCAGACTCGTTACAAGCATCCCAATGCCGTTCTGTAATTTCCTGCACTTGAGAGACCACGGACTGCCTCAGGTTGTAAGTAATGGACAAAATAATGTGGGGAATTTACCCAGTGACTTCCCAAAACTTAGAGTTGATGGCATTAATTTACAAGAGTGGTACCAACAGCTTCAGGTTATTTTTATGAAAGAAAATTTACTATTCTTTATAACTAGTCCTCCAAGAAGACCTTGGACTTTAAAAATAGATTGTTTACATCATAGAGCATTTTTCATAATAATTTCTAGCGTGTCTCCTGCAATGTATCATAGCATCAAACCAAACCTAACTGTATCAGAAATAATTCAATGCATGTTTAATCTATTTCACAGCGATAGCGTAGCCACAACCACAAGAATGTCTAAGGATTTCTTTTCTTCTAGAGTGAAACCAGGGGTTTCTATAAGTGAGCATTTGATAAATCTAAACAAAATAAGAGCTGAGTTGCAATTGAGGGGGGAAGTGATTTCAGATCAAACAATGAAAAGTGTTATTATCAATTCACTTGATCCATCATGGGATAGCTTTATGTCACACTTAGATACCATTAATTTGGGATATTTATCAATAGAAAGTCTATCTAATAAATTGATAGCAGAAGACAATTCAAGAAAAAATCGTTCCAGTAACCAAACAGAACACAAATCTTTTAGGAAAGTAGTCTTTCAAGATAAATATAATGAGGCCTTTAGATGCCACAATTGTGGATCCAGGGAACACAGTAGAAGAGACTGTCCCAAAGTCCCAAGGGAGAGACATAGGCCAGAATATAGGAGCAAATACAATTACAAACAATCTTCCACAGATAGACACAAATATAGAAGTCCACCAAATTACAGAGAAAGTAGAGGGGGTAGAGAAAATTCAAAAGAGAGAAAATCTGGGTCACTAAATGGGCTAAATAAACAAGACAGCATCAGAACACAACAAGATGAGAACAATAATTGGCTTATTGATTCTGGTGCAACAAATCACACCACTAACAACAAAAGTATATTATCTTCATTTACAGAAGATAAGTTTGTGATAAAGGTAGCTAATCAAGAAAAGGTTCAAGTATTAGGCAGAGGAAATGTGACCTTGCCTGGTTTAGGGAAAATAGAGGGGGTATTATTAATCCCAGAAATACCTCACAACATACTGAGTGCTATAAAACTAAGCAGAGAATCTGACATCAATATAGTTTTCTCAAAGGGGAAAGCAACTATAGAAAAGAACAAAACAAATGTAGGCACTGTGATGATAAAAGGGGGTCTACCCTATCTGATAACCAAAGAAAGATGGTTACATAACATTGATTCAAATATGGAAGATTGTATTGAAGCAGATGATGAAAATGTCAGTAACAGTGACAATGATGAATGTAAAATAACTCATGATAACAAAAATGCACACAATGAGAAGAAACCAAAAATAGGTAAACCAATTCATGATGAGTGTGCTCACATCTTACATAGGAAGTTAGGACATGCAAGCTTTCCTGTAGTACAAAAAATGACTGAACACGCAGAAGGTGTCAAAATAAAAAATTGTGAAAATTATTTGGAATGCTCAGTATGTAAATCCACCAAACTAAAAACCAGTCCCAGACCAAAAAAATCTAACAGATCAACCAACAATATTTTTGATTTGGTACATATGGACTTAGTTGGTCCATTAACTCCATCAATTACCTATAGAAAACGTTACTTCCTAACAATAGTGGATGATTACAGTCGCTATGGTTTTGTTTACACATTAAAGCACAAGGATGAAACCTTTCAGAAATTTAAGGAATTCTACAAACGCATAGAAACACAACATAATATCAAAATAAAACAAATTATGACAGATAGGGGATGTGAATTCATGTCTAAAGAATTCTCCCAATGGTTAAAGGATAGAGGGATGCTACATTTCACGTCCAATCCATTTTCTGCATTTCAAAATGGGATTGTAGAGAGAAAGAATTCCACACTACAAACAATGATTAGATGCACATTAGAGGATGCTGGTTTAGGCAAACAATTTTGGTCAGAAGCCTTACATTATTCAAATTACACTCAAAATAGGACATGGTCCAGTATTGTGAATAAGACACCATATGAGGTGATGTACAATAGAAAACCCAAATTAGCACACATGCACATATTTGGAGTTACTGCAGACGTACACATACCTAAACAATTGAGGAGAAAGGGAGAAAACGTATCCAGGAGATTAAGATTCATGGGATACGAAACTGGAACCAAAGGGTACAGATTCATTGATAATAATAACAAATTTATAGTATCCAGAACAGCTGTGTTCCATGAGCAGGCCAATTGGTCTAAATTGCACCTTAATGAAATATTTCCTAATAAAAGCAAAGATAATATATCTTGCGAGGAAGGAACAACAGAAAATCAAAGTATTAACAAAAGTAAGAACAAAACCAAAACTTGGACAAATAGTCAGCATAAAATAAAGACAGACACATTAACAAAAAAGGAAGCTAGATATTTGCATGACAACCATAGCAAACCTGAAAGAAATATTAGAAACAATAGAAACCAAATACCAAATAAATACAAAGATTACATAATGCATATGGATGAAGAACAAATAACACCTAATACATATGAGGAAGTATTGAAACTTCCCCGTGAAGAAAGAGAAAAATGGGAACTAGCTATGGAAAAAGAGATGGAAAGTTTACAAGGATTAAATGTATTCACACCTGCGATCGCACCTAAGGATAAAACAATTATAGGTACCAGGTGGATTTATAAAATTAAGAATTTAGAAGGAGGTAATACCTTATACAAGGCCAGACTAGTTGCACAAGGTTATGCACAAAAATATCCAGAAGACTATACTGACACATATTCACCAACAGTGAGAACAGAGAGTGTCAAAACAGCTCTTGTAGTAGCATCTGCACTCAATCTGGACGTGTTTCAATATGACATACAGACTGCATACTTACACGCAAAATTAGATAAGGAAATATATGTAAGAGCACCACACAGTCAATACACTAATAAGAACGAAATTTGGTTATTAAATAAGAGTCTGTACGGATTGAAGCAATCTGGCAAAAGATGGTACGATTGTTTGGTAAAAGTACTTAAGACCATGGATTTCAACGCCACCACTGCTGATAACTGTTTCTTTGTAAAAAAGAGTAATGATCATATTGAATTTGTATTAATTTATGTTGATGATATTTTATATATTGGAAAGCATAAAGAGAGCAGGGAAATCTTTGTAAATAAGTTAAACGAACACTTCTCATTAAAATCACTAGGTAGAGTGAACAAATACCTTGGTGTACAAATTAACAAAACAAAAAGGGGATTCAAACTTACTCAGAAAGATAAAATCATTGAACTCCTAAACAAATGTAACTTAAATAATGCCAAAACATGTGACACACCTATGCAAACTGATTTTCTCAGAAACATTGATGAATCTTCCCCTGAGTTTAAAGACAACACATTTTACAGATCAGTTATAGGTTCACTCCTTTATATATCTAATTGGACTAGGCCAGATATTGCATTACCTCTCAATTTATTGTCAAGATATGTTAGCAGACCAACCTTGTATCATTGGGAAGCTGTCAAAAGAATTTTAAGATATCTGAAAAGTACATTAGATTTTTGTTTAATATTGGAACCCAATAATGACAAAGAACCAAAAATTACTTGTTATGCTGATGCAGATTGGGCTGGTGATACATCATGCAGAAAGAGTACCTCTGGTTATGTTTTTCTATTGAACGATTGTCCAGTTTATTGGTATACTGGTAAACAAGAACTGGTAGCCACTTCTACCACAGAAGCGGAATATGTTTGCTTGTCTAAAGCTGCAAATAACCTTGTATGGTTCAATGATTTGATCACAGATGTTTGGAAGAAACCTACTTTACCATTTATTATGCATGAAGACAATAAAGCGGCCATTGAAATATCTAGATCCGATGCAATTGGACAAAGGTCCAGGCATATTGATATAAAATTTAAGCACGTGAGACAACTATCTCAAGACGGATTCATCAAAGCAATACATTGTGATACTTCTGAACAATTAGCTGACATATTAACAAAACCCTTACCTTCTAAACAACACAAATATTTAACTTCTAAATTATATGTATTATATTGTCCTGAATCTGAATGTAACTGGTGTTGTATAACGAACCGGCATTTAGAGGGGGATTTGTCAGATGTAAATGCCTTATTCTCTAATGTGTAAATAATGTATATATGGAACATCAGGGGTTAACTTATTCTTTGGACTTTAATGTATTCATAATTTACCACTCCCATTCCTGGCTCCACCCCTTGTATATATAAGGAGCCATCCTCCCCATTTTACTTGCTTCTATCTTGAATATTCAGCGAATATAGAATGCCTATTATGATTAAAGAGAAATATATTTAAATCTCTAACTTCTATTATCTTTATTGAGTCTGATCCTGAAAATATTGCAACAGTGACGACCCAAATTTTGCCTGCTTTCGAACTTCTAGGAGGGCAGGAACTGAGGCAAATAACCGGAGCTCACCCTGTCACACAGCGCTCGGGTCTCGAACCCGGATTGCCAGCTTTCCAGCTGACAAGCTCAGCATCTAAGCAGTGTCCAGTTTGAACCAGGGCAGAGTCTGCAAGAAAAAAAACCCCACCATTCTGGAAACCACTCATCCCCTTTCAGCATAAATAAATACTCCATCCCAAGCTGCATAATATATGGGCAATTAGCAAAGTAATAGAGGCTTTCTACCATCTATGAATGCAAAACAGAAAGGGTGTTTTTTTTTTTAATTAATGATTTATTTTGATGCTGATAGCGGCTTTTAAGTGTTGCAAGCAGGAACTAGTAATTAGAGGATAAGGGGAGGGGGATCCAACTAGCGATAAGTGGATTGATGAGTGGGTTTATGGAAAGTACCTTTTCAAACCATGGTTGTTTGTTTGTTTGTTTTTTGCTTTAATTCACTCCATTTGGGATGATGGGAAAGGAGGAATTTTAAGAGAAGGACATGCAGATTGAGGGAGAAGGTAAGAAAAAACAACTGCATAGGTATAGACTACTACGTGAAACCTGGCTTAATGCCAGTAACTGTGAGAGGGATCTTGGAATCCTAGCGGACAATCACTTAAATATGAGCCAATATTTGGTGTGCGGCAGCAGCCAAAAAAGCCAATGCAGTCCTTTTGTTGTTGTTAGTTGCAAAGTTGTGTCTGACCCATCGCGACCCTATGGACAACATTCCTCCAGGCCTTCCTGTCCTCTACCATCCTCTGGAGTCCATTTAAGCTCACGCCAACTGCTTCAGTGACTCCATCCAGCCACCTCGTTCTCTGCTGTCCCCTTCTTCTTTTGCCCTCAATCGTTCCCAGCATTAGGCTCTTCTCCAGGGAGTCCTTCCTTCTCATTAGGTGGCCAAAGTATTTGAGTTTCCTCTTCAGGATCTGGCCTTCTAAAGAGCAGTCAGGGTTGATCTCCTCTAGGACTGACCGGTTGGATCTCCTTGCAGTCCAAAGGACTCGCAGGAATCGTCTCCAGCACCAGAGTTCAAAGGCCTCCATTCTTTGGCGCTCAGCCTTCCTTATGGTCCAACTTTCACAGCCATCCATTGCAACTGGGAAAACCATCCCCTTGACTATACGCACTTTTGTTGGCAGGGTGATGTCTCTGCTTTTTAGTATGCTGTCTAAATTTGCCGTAGCTTTCCTCCCCAGGAGCAAGCGTCTTTTCATTTCTTGGCTGCAGTCCCCATCTGCGGTGTTCTTGGAGCCGAGGAAAATAAAATCTGTCACGCCCTCCATTTCTTCCCCATCTATTTGCCAGGAATTGAGAGGGCCGGATGTCATGATCTTAGTTTTCTTAATGTTGAGTTTCAAGCCAACTTTTGCACTCGCCTCCTTCACCCCCATCAAGAGGCTCTTTAGTTCCTCTTCACTTTCTGCCATTACAGTGGTATCATTAACAGAGGGATAGAATCAAGATCACGTGAAGTTCTAGTATCGCTTTACAAAGCCTTAGTAAGACCATACTTGGAATACTGCATCCAGTTCTGGTCACCACAATACAAAAAAAAATGTTGAGACTCTGGACTGCAAAGAGCAACAAAAGATGATTAGGGGACTGGAGGCTAAAATGTGCGAAGAACTGTTATAGGAATTGGGTATATCTAGTCTAGAGAAAAGAAGGACTGTTCCAATATTTGAGGGGCTCCTACAAAGACAACCCAAAGAAAAGGGGCCTTGGTAGTACAGTGGTCTAAAGCACCCTGTTATTAACACAGCTGCCTGCAATTACTGCAGGTTCGAATCTTACCAGGCTCAAGGTTGACTCAGCCTTCCATCCTTTCTAAGGTAGGTAAATTGAGGACCCAGTTTGTGGGGGCAATAAGCTGACTTTGTATAAATATACGAAAGTATGAAGGCTATTGCTTAACGCATTGTAAGCCGCCCTGAGTCTCTGGAGAAGGGCGGCATATAAATCAAATTAAAAAATAAATAAATAGACAACATATTTTCCAAAGCACCAAAAGGCAAGACAAGAAACAATGATTGGAAACTAACCAAGGAAAGAATCAACCTAGGGAGAAATTTCCTGACCGTTAGAACAATTAATCAATGGAGCAAATTACCTCCAGAGCAGGGGTGGGTTCTAAATTTTTTTACTACCAGTTCTGTGGGCGTGGCTTATTTTGTGGGTGTGGCTTGGAGGTCATGTGACTAGGTGGGCGTGGCTAGCTGGTCAGAGTCATTTCTGGAAGGTCCTCGCACTTACGACCAGTCCTCGCACTTACGGCCCAACTCATATGTTTGCTTTTAACACTGATCAGCTGTAGGGCGGCACTTTGAAGCCCCGCGGCAAGAGTTTGAACAGTTTTTTTCCCTCTAGTCATCAGCTGGGACTCAGGAGGCAGCAATAGATTGGGGGTGGGGCCAAATCAAAGGTAAGAATAACGTAGGGGGGGGGTGGGAGGGCGGGGGGGGAGAAGCAGTTCGGTGACGTCATATCGTCACCGCTGCCGGCTCGGCTGAACCGGACCGAACCGGGAGGAACCCACCACTGCTCCAGAGGCTATGGGTGCTCCAACACTGGAGCAGAGGTGAAATGCTGCCTGCTCTATCTGGCTTGCAGGAGCTGATAGTGCCAGCGGTGGGTAGTTCAGAGAACCGGTAGTGCCGGCGGTGGGAGGCTCCGCCCCCCCCCCAAACTGGGATATCGTCACGTCCCAGTTTTGACCATCTGCGCATGTGCAGAAGGCTTTGTTATGCATGGCATGTGCACATCAATGAGCCAGTAGAAAAGGTAAGCACATTTCACCCTTGCACTGGAGGCTTTCAAAAAGAGACTCGACAACCATTTGTCTCTTGAAATGTTATAGAGTTCTGTTGCTCGAGCAGCACTTTTTAGAAATTAGAGTAACAGAGTTGGAAGGGACCTTGGAGGTCTTCTAGTCCAACTCCCTGCTTAGGCAGGAAACCCTACACCACTTCAGACAAATGGTTGTCCAATCTCTTCTTAAAAACTTCCAGTGTTGGAGCATTCACAACTTCTGGTGGTAAGTTGTTCCACTGGTTAATTGATCTGTCAGGAAATTTCTTCTTAGTTCTAGGTTGCTTCTCTCCTAGGTTAGTTTCTACCAGGGGGTGAAATGTAAAATTTGTTACTACCGGTTCTGTGGGCGTGGCTTGGTGGGGGGGGTAATGTGACTGGATGGGCGTGGCCAACGTTTTTAAAAAAAAAAAAATTCAAAGCATTTTTTCTTATGCATTGAAAAGCCTCTGCCGATCAGGCAACTCAGCTAAGATCATCAGAGAGGCTTTTTAAAAAAATGCATTGAAAAGCCTCTGCCGATCAGGCAACTCAGCTGGGATCGTCAGAGACTTTTCAAAGCATTTTTTTTACCACCTCTTCGGCCAAGATCATCAGAGGCTTTTTTTTTTTTTACTTTTAAAAGCATTTTTTTCATCGGAAGAGGTTGTAGAAAAAATGATTTTAAAAGTATAAAAAAAAAAGCCTCTGATGATCGTGCGGCTCAGCTGTGCATGGTGGGGGGGGTGGGGAAGTGCGCAGGGATTTTTGCTACTGGTTCTCCAAACCACCTGCTGCCATCGCTACTGGATCAAGCGATCCGGTCCGAACCGGGAGCATTTCAGCCCTGGTTTCCACCCATTCCTTCTTATCCTGCCTTCAGGTGCTTTGGAGAATAGCTTGACTCCCTGTTCTTTGTGGCAACCCCTGAGATATTAGAATATTGGTATCATGTCACCCCTGGTCCTTCTTTTCATTAAACTAGTCATACCCAATTCCAGCAACTGTTCTGTCAGTTTTGGAAGACGATTTTCTTTTTGCTTCTAAACTGCCACATATTTTAGCTGGGGAAGTTGGGAGGGGGTTGTTGCTGGAGTGGTAGAAAGTTAGTCAAGGACTTTTGCCTGCGTCTGATGGAGACTGCCTGAAGATTGTATCTGGTGGAGTGCGAAGAGTTGATTGGTCAATGTGATGAACTTGTGGGTGTGAGGAAGGGCTGTGAACTCTTAGCTGGGTGAGGAAAACCTGGAAGCTTTCAGATTCGGGTTTTCCCAGCTGTGCCAACATGACATCTCTAATAAATTGGAACTTTGAGGAACCTCAGGCCTCGGAGCTTTATTTTGTTGGGGGTGTTCCTTGGAACACTGACATGTTCTTTATATGTTTTTGGTTGGACTAGACGACCTCTGAGTTCCCTTCCAACTCTATTATTCTATGTTTCTTCTATGTCTAAGGTGTTGTATCTCACTTTAAATTCAAATAGAGGGAAAGGGAATGTCAGAGAGGACATATACTGCTCAAAAAAAATAAAGGGAACACAAGCAGAAGACATCCGAGAGCTGAATGAATTAAATAGCCTTATTAAATACTTTGTTCTTTACATACAATAGTTTATACACTGCTCAAACAACTAAAGGGAACACAAAACTACTGTATGTAACGAACAAAGTATTTAATAAGGCTATTTCATTCATTCAGATCTCGGATGTCTTATTTACTTACTTACTTACTTACTTACTTACTTACTTACTTACTTACTTACTTATTTATTTATTTATTTATTTATTTATTTATTTATTTATTTATTTATTTATTTATCGGACTTATATGCCGCCCTTTCTCCACAAGGACTCAGGGCGGCTCACAGCAATAAAGCAACAAGAAGTCCAGATTAAAATTCAAACGATAAAAGAATCTAAAATTCCCATTAAAACCCCTTCAGTCTAGGTCAGCCTGGCGAAACAACCATGTCTTAAGGTCACGGCGGAAGGAGCGAAGGTCGGGGGCCACCCGGAGCTCCAAGGGGAGCTGATTCCAGACGGTAGGTGCGCCTATAGAGAAGGCTCGCTCTCTAGGAGCCTTCAGCCGACATTGCTTGGCCGACGGGACCCCAAGTAGGCCCTCTCTGTGTGAGCGCACCAGGTGATGGGGAGCTGTTGCTGGACGCAGGTGATCCGCCAGATAACCTGTGCCTAAGCCATGTAAGTCTTCTGCTTAGGTCTTCTGCTTGAGTTCCCTTTATTTTTTTTGAGCAGTGTATTTTTTTCTTTGGTTTTAGCACATCTGGATTCATCTGTCAGAAATGGTATATGGTCTCCTGCTTGAGGGACGGGGTTAGACTAGAAGACCTCCAAGGTCCCTTCCAACTCGTTTACTTTGTTATATTGTTATTCAGTGCCACATCTGATTTTTAATTGGAGCCCTTGAAGCACATTCCCAAAAGAGCTAGGAGTCAAGGCAAAATAAAAAACAAAAAACCCCCACAATGCCCTAAATGGATTAATCCAATTAAGTGGATGCTTCTCCAGCTCAAAATTTATGCCGCGAGTGCTTTGTCAATGGTCCTTCATCACGTTGGAGAGAGATATCAAGTAGGGTGCCACTTTTCATGTCTTTATGAACGTCTCGATGGAAACGGCAAAGAGGATGTTTTGCAAAGAGGCAAATGGCAGAAAAATTGGGTGGCAACACGCTTAATCCACCGGAAGGATCTACAGAGCTTTGATAGGTTGGAAGAAGAAGTGGCTTCGAAAGCACCAGGGAAAATTGAGCAGGGAAAACAGGAAAGAGCTTCTCTTCGGAGCTCACGAATGAAATGCACAAGTGGGCCGATAGTGCTTGAGAACAGCCCTCGTAGGTAAAAAAACAAAACAAAACATTTTTTTAAAAAGCATTTTTTGTGAGACATGGCTGGAAACAAAAAGGGGGAATGCGGTTTTTGGATGGAGACTTTCTCTTGGGACCAGGCTGCTTATAACAGCTTCAAATGTTGTGCCCAGTTTTGAGGGCAAACCCTGAAGGAGGCAGATGGCAAAGTTTGAAGTGGCACCAATAAAAAAAAAAATGTAAGTCAAGGTTGATTTGTGGCTCGCCAGCGGCCTGCGCGGATCGTGGCTGATCCCAACGACGAGGAGGCTGATGTGGTGTTGTGTCAGCAGCCGGCGCAGCCGGTGCTCGCGTCGGACAGCGAGGAGGCTGAAGAGGATGTGGTGCCAGAGGCAGAGACTCAGCCAGGGCCTTCAGAACCTCCAGAGGCTCCTTCCAGTGGAGAGAGCGAAGTGGAGGAGCCTCTCCTCAATGCTCGAGCACGCAGGGCTGCCAAAAGGCAGGAGTGGCTACTCAGGAGGAGGAGGTCTCCTCGAGAGTAAGGCTTGAGGATAATTGGCCACTCCCTTAGCCTATTTCAGTTGCACGCAGCTAGTGCTTTCTTGCTAG
This sequence comes from Pituophis catenifer annectens, assembly GCF_029215685.1. Classification (NCBI taxonomy): domain Eukaryota; kingdom Metazoa; phylum Chordata; class Lepidosauria; order Squamata; family Colubridae; genus Pituophis; species Pituophis catenifer. The sequence goes on along the minus strand of NW_027256883.1, from coordinate 210,130,330 downwards.
AAACAACGTCTCATTACTACAGAGCATCATGGAGTGCGAGCGACTTCTCATATCTGGTTTTCTGGGCTGGTTGCCAACCTTTGTCGGACTTTGTTCTTAATAAGTTTGATAAGGACCCTTTGCACGGGAAGCCTGCATTCTTGAAAGGGGTTTGTTTGGAATTAAACAGTGTTTGCGAAGCTTGGTGTGTGTCACATTCTTTGGGAATCCGAAGCTGGGGCAGAACAGTTGAACTGTGAGGTCCTTGGTGCTCCCTGAGCTTGGTTGTCTTCTTGCAGACATTTCATTACCCAACCAGGTAATGTCATCAGTGCCAGAAGAGAGTGTGGATTAGAGGAGGAAGAGGAGGAGGAGGAGGAGGAGGATAACTACGGGGTTTTTGGTGACTGTTTTCTTGCAGACATTTCATTACCCAACCAGGTAATGTCATCAGTGCCAGAAGAGAGTGTGGATTAGAGGAGGAGGAGGAGGAGGAGGAGGAGGAGGAGGAGGATAACTGTGAAGCCCTTGGTGTGCCCTGAGCTTGATTGTCTTCTTGCAGACATTTCATTACCCAACTAGGTAACATCATCAGTGCCAGAAGGGGGCAGGGAAGGAGGAGGAAGAGGAGAAGGACCGTGAGGTCCTTGGCATATTTTTTTATTTATTTTTTTTATTTTATTTTGAATTTGTATACCGCCCTTCTCCCTGAGGACTCAGGGCGGTGAACAGCCAAGTAAAAACATCAAGTACAAATATTAAAATACAGTTAAAATATACATATATAAATTTGGCCCCATTAATTAAAAACAATAAACAAAACACTTAAAAACACTTAAAAAATTAGGCCAGCCCGGCTTGCTGGAAAAGGAAGGTTTTAAGGGCACGGCGGAAGGCACCGAGGTCTTGGATTCTCCTTATCTCTGGAGGCAATTGATTCCAGAGGGTAGGTGCCCCCACAGAGAAGGCCCTCCCCCTGGGGGTCACCAGCCTGCACTGTTTGGCTGATGGCACCCCAAGGAGGCCCTCTCTGTGGGAGCGCACGGGTCGATGGGAGATCGTCGGTGGCAGCAGGCGGTCTCGAAGATAGCTAGGCCCTATGCCATGGAGCGCTTTAAAGGTGATAACCAACACCTTGAAGCGCACCCGGAAGACCACCGGGAGCCAGTGCAGCTCGCGCAGGAGCGGTGTTACATGGGAGCGCCAGGCTGCTCCCGTCACTACCCGCGCTGCTGCATTCTGGACCAGTTGGAGCCTCCGGGTACTCCTCAAGGGGAGCCCCATGTAGAGAGCGTTGCAGTAGTCAAGGCGAGAGGTGACGAGGGCATGAGTGACTGTGCACAGGGAATCCCGATCAAGAAAGGGCCGCAACTGGTGGATCAGGCGAACCTGACAAAAGGTCCCCCTGGTTACAGCCGTCAGATGTTCCTCCAAGGACAGCTGCCTATCCAGGAGGACTCCCAGATTGCGAGCCCTCTCTGTGGGGGCCAACGACTCGCCCCCAATAGTCAGTGATGGAGTCAACTGACTATATCGGGATGCCGGGAGCCACAGCCACTCAGTCTTGGAAGGGTTGAGCCTGAGCCTGTTCCTCCCCATCCAGATCCGCACAGCCTCCAGGCACTGGGACATCACTTCAAGGGCATCGTTGGGGTGGCCTGGGGTGGAGATGTACAGCTGGGTGTCATCAGCGTACTGGTGGTATCTCACCCCAAAGCCACGGATGATCTTGCCCAGCGGCTTCACATAAATGTTGAACAGGAGGGGCGAGAGGACCGACCCCTGAGGCACTCCACATATAAGAGGCCTTGAGGTCGACCTCTGCCCCCCTGCCAACACGAACTGCGACTGGTCGGAGAGAAAGGAGGAGAACCACCGTAATACGGTGCCCCCCATCCCCAACTCTTCCAACCGGTGCAGCATGATACCATGGTCGATGGTATCAAAAGCCGCTGAGAGGTCTAACAGGACCAGAACAGAGGAACAACCCCTGTCCCGAGCCCTCCAGAGATCATCAACCAACGTGACCAATGCCGTTTCCGTGCTGTGTCCAGGCCTGAAACCCGACTGGAACGGATCTAGATAGGATGTTTCCTCCAAGAATTGTGGAAACTGTCGCGAGACCACACTCTCAACAACCTTCGCCAGGAAGCGAAGGTTGGAGACAGGACGATAGTTGGCCAATATTGCCGGATCCAGGGACGGCTTCTTGAGGAGAGGCCTCACCACCGCTTCTTTCAAGGCGGCGGGGAAGTGACCCTCACTCAACGAAGCGTTGATAACACCCTGGAGCCAGCCTCGTGTAACCTCCCGGGAGGCCAGTACCAACCAGGAGGGACACGGGTCCAGTAAGCATGTGGCCGCACTAAGTCTCCCCAAAATCCTGTCCACATCATCCGGAGTCACAGCATCAAACTCCTCCCAGGTAACATTCTCAAGACTATTCCTCGTCACCCTGCCCTGATCTACCCAGTCAGAGTCCAAATCCCCCCGGATCTGAGCGATTTTGTCATACAGGTATTGTCCGAAATCCTCCGCCCTGCCTTCCAAGGGATCCTCCTGCGCTCCCGGATGGAGCAGGGAGCGGGTTACCCTGAACAGGGCAGCCGGACGATTCCCTGATGACGCAATAGAGGCGGAAAAGTAGTTAAACTTTGCCGTCTTTATCGCCACTAGGTAGGTCTTAATATGCGACCTTACCAGTGTTCGGTCAGATTCAGCGAGACTGGCCCTCCAACCGCTCTCTAGGCGTCTTTTCCGGCGTTTCATCTCCCTCAGCTCCTCGGTGAACCAAGGAGCCACGAGGGATCGACACCGGGTCAGAGGCCGCAAAGGCACGACTCGATCCAAGGCCCCACCAGCCGCCCAATCCCAGGCAGCTACCAGGTCCTCGGCCGAGTCGTGTGCCAGATCTTCAGGAATTGGCCCAAGCTCCGTCTGGAACCTATCAGGATCCATCAGGCGCCTGGGGCGGATCCATCTAATTGGGTCCGCCTCCCTGCGGCGGGGTGTAGTGGTTCGAAGGTCCAGACGAAGGAGTGAGTGATCTGACCATGACAAGGGTTTCATGTCTATATCCCCTATAATAAGACCACTCAACCACTGGCCAGAGACAAAAATCAGGTCCAGCATGTGTCCCCCCCTGTGAGTGGGGCCATGAACTAACTGGGTCAGGTCCATGGCCGTCATGGAAGCCATGAACTCCCGAGCCATCTCTGACGTTTCACCAACGGACGGCAGATTGAAATCACCCATGACCATAAGCCTGGGTGTATCAACTGCCACCGTGGCTATCATGTCGAGTAGCTCGGGCAGGGCCGTTGCCATGTGGCAGGGAGCCAGGTACGTAAGCAGCAAGCCCATCTGAACCCCATGACCCCATCTCACAAAGAGGGACTCACACCCGGCAATCTGTGGCACAGTGGTCTCCCTCGGACCCAGACCTTCGTTAATAATAACCGCCACCCCCCCCGCCCCTCCCCTGGGCCCTCGGCTGATGGAATGCTCTGAAGCCAGGTGGACACATCTCAACCAGAGGGACCCCTCCCTCCGGGCCCAACCAGGTCTCCATAATACCCACCAGGTCCGCTCCCCCCTCTTGAATAAGATCGTAAATGAGGGGGGCCTTATTTACCACGGACCTGGCGTTGCACAGCATCAGCCGGAGGCCCAGGTCCTGAGTATCTGAGCCACCTAGTATCCGAGGGGAGCCTTGAGGACCGGGGCGTGCAATCGCTCTCAAGTAGCGAGTGCGCACCCCCGGCACAAGATAAGGTCCTCTGCTCCCGCCATATCTGCCCCTCCCATCCACCGTGCTGATGACATCCCCAATCCCTCGTCCTGCGCCCTCCAGACCGTTACCCTGTGCCAGGCTGGGCCCTGACCTAGGTGGATTACCCCCCCCATCCCCTTTGGTCGCCCTCCCAGTTCCCCTTAAAAGATTATTAAAAACCCTAATTAAAAACCCCTCAATCCCCGCTTTAAAACATGCCACCTCTCGGGGCTCCAAAGCCCGTCCTTAAGGTAGGCCTTCGATAGAGTGGAAGGCCATCGCCGCGAGAGGGGGGCATCTCGTAGCGCAAGCAAATCTGCTGAGGTATAAGCCATACAAGTATGATGAGATGGAAAAGGGGAACCTTGGATGTCAGCGAAATTTAAAGATAGTCATTGAGGTGAGAGATGGCAAAAGAGGCTGGCCAGGATGAAGCTGGGGCCCCTTCACTCTCTCACAGTGATGGGGCGACCAGATCAGATGGTTGCAGTGCAGGCGGATGGCCACAGCCGTTCTCTCACCGCGGCTGGATGTAAAAGGCCAACAATAGTCACTCTCTCCCTGCAGATGGAGCAGCAGTCCTTGACCTGGACTCTCAGCTTCTCCCTCCAGCCTGCAATCTCTCCTCCCCCGAGCCAAGGCCTAAAGGTGGAAATCGGGCTATCTCTGAGCTTGGTTGCAGACATTTCATTACCCAACTTGGTAACATCATCCGTGCCAGTATGGATTAGAGGAGAAGGAGGACAGTGACTGTGGGGTCCTTTGTGCTCTCTGAGCTTGGTTGTTTTCTTGTAGACATGTCATTGCCCAATTAAGTAACATCCTCAATGCCAGAAGAAAGTGTGGATTAAAGGAGGAGGAGGAGAAGGAGGAGGAGGAGCCCTTGGTGTTCCCTGAGCTTGGTTGTCCTCTTGCAGTCATTTCATTACCGAAGCTAGGCAACATCATCAGTGCCAGAAGGGTGTGTGAAGTGTAGGTGTCAAAAGAGGCCACTTCTCCTGCCCATTATAGACAACTTCCTCTTGCTTTGTTATGGGGCTTTACCTCCAGGTCACTTTATAGCTCTGTCTTGCTTTCTTCTCTCTCCTTTGCCTCCTGCCGACACTGAATGATTTCAACATGAATGTAAGTATGGACTGAAATGATGTAAGAGGCGATTGGAACTTTATCCAAAAACGGCCTTATTGACTTAGCTTTAAATAGGAGATATTGTTGAAGAAGTTAAAGCTTTATTGATTTGGTCCTCAACTGAAAAGTCTCATTCAAGGGGATTGTTGCCCGCCACTTAAGCGACGTAAGGCCAAAGGGGCTTAAAAGCCCTTGAAAAGGAACAAATGAATCGTGTTTTTATTCGTCCTCCTGCTTTCACAAGCTCGGACTCGGCGTACCTGTTGAAGCAGCTGTGAGTCAGGAAAACTTTTGGGATGACAGATTTTGTTTGTCTCCAAAGCGTCTTTGGCTGCAAAAGACGAACGCAGCTTCGCCTCCGGGATTGCGAATTTATTTCAGCTGGGCAAATCAAGACTGCTTTTTCAATCGGTTGCTCATGTATTTGTGGTTGTTGTTGTTAGTTGCAAAGTCATGTCCGACCCATCACAACCCCATGGACAACGTTCCTCCAGGCCTTCCTGTCCTCTACCATCCTCTGGAGTCCATTTAAGCTCACGCCGACTGCTTCAGTGATTCCATCCAGCCACCTCATTCTCTGCCGTCCCCTTCTTCTTTTGCCCTCAATCGTTCCCAGCATTAGGCTCTTCTCCAGTCAGTCTTTCCTTCTCATTAGGTGGCCAAAGTATTTGAGTTTCCTCTTCAGGATCTGGCCTTCTAAAGAGCAGTCAGGGTTGATCTCCTCTAGGACTGACCGGTTGGATTGCCTTGCAGTCCAAGGGACTCGCAGGAGTCTTCTCCAGCACCAGAGTTCAAAGGCCTCCATTCTTTGGCGCTCAGCCTTTCTTATGGTCCAACTTTCACAGCCATCCATTGCAACTGGGAAAACCATCGCCTTGACTATACGCACTTTTGTTGGCAGGGTGATGTCTCTGCTTTTTAGTATGCTGTCTAGATTTTCCATAGCTTTCCTCTCCAGGAGCAAGCGTCTTTTCATTTCTTGGCTGTAGTCCCCATCTGCAGTGATCATGGAGCCCAAGAAAATAAAATCTGTTACGACCTCCATTTCTTCCCCATCTATTTGCCAGGATGCTCATGTATAGAATCCATTAGATCCCAGTTTAATGAAGCACAGGCTTCTTCTTAAAATAAGCTTAGTTGCCTGGTGAGTGGTAAGCATTACTTACCTTTACTACTAGTTCACAATGGGGCCGTGCACATGCAGGCACTTTGCTTGCATGCGCGCGTTTCTGTGCATGTGCAGAAATTTTCTGATGACATCCAGGTTGGTAGGCAGAGCCTCCCACCAGTTTTACTACTGGTTCTTGCAAACCAGTCCAAACTGGGGGCAAACCACCACTGGTGGGTCGGGAGTGGGGAGTATTTGATTGCAAACCTACAAGGGACATAGTTGTCAAGTTTCCAAAAGATGCCCTAATTAATTCATGAGCCATGATCCAAACTTCAAAGGAAATATATTCATTTATTAGGAGCACCATTCCGGCAATACTTGAATGCAGTTAGGACTGATCCTACGTAGATTTACGTTCCCCTATGACCCTGTCTCTCCCCTCCTCTCTGGCCATGTCATAAACCACATTCTCCAATTAACCACTTTGGCTGGCTGTGAAACCTAACACCCTCCTTCTGATTGCGGTCAGAAAGAATGTATGGAATTCACTTCAGTTCTCCCTCCCTCCTGCTCATGGCAACTTGAAAGCTTTGCAAGTTGACAGTAGTCTTGTTTGTTTGGAAAAAAAAAAAAGGTGGACATGGAAGAAAGCTAAGGGTTATTGGGATCCAACATATACTTTAATTCAGAGAAATCTCCAAACAATGTACAGTTGCTCAGGAGGTTAAGGCAGCAGGCAAGAAACCGGGTGACTGTGAGTTCTAGTACCATTTTAGACATGAAAGCCAGCTGGTGACTTTGGGCCAATGATTAGCAGTTCTAGTTCGTCTTTAGGCATGAAAGCTGGTTGGGTGACTTTAGGCCAATCACCAGGAGATTGTGAGGTCTAGATTTTCTTAGGCATAGAAGCCAGATGGGTGACTGGAACAATCACCAGGAGACTGTGCGTTCTAGTCCCATTTTAGGTATAGAAGGCAACTGGGTGACTTTGGGCCAATTCCCAGGAGACTGTGAGTTCTAGTCCCATTTTAGGCATAGAAGGCAACTGGGTGACTTTGGCCAATTCCCAGGAGACTGTGAGTTCTAGTCCCATCTTAGACATGTAAGCCAACTGGGTGACTTTGGGCCAATTCCCAGGAGATTGTGAGTTCTAGATTTTCTTAGGCATAGAAGCCAGATGGGTGACTGGAACAATCACCAGGAGACTGTGAGTTCTAGTCCCATTTTAGGCATAGAAGGCAACTGGGTGACTTTGGGCCAATTCCCAGGAGACTGAGTTCTAGTCCCATCTTAGACATGGAAGCCAACTAGGTGACTTTGGGCCAATCATCAGGAGACTGTGAGTTCTAGTCCCATTTTAGACATGAAAGTCAGCTGGTGATTTTGGGCCAGTCCCTCTCTCTCGGTCCAGCCTTCCTCGCAGGGTTGTTTTTTGTGGGAAAAATAGGAGGAAGGAGAATATTAGGTCTGTTTGCTGCCTTGAATCACTTATAAAGTAATAAAGATGGGATAAAAAAAATCTAATAAGACAAATCTGAAAACAGAACTTTCTCTTTCAGGTTTGATGGAGAAGCAGCTGTGGATCTTCATTGCTATGTATGATAATCACCGTGAGACTTTTATACTCACAGAGATGGAAAGTCTTTCAGATTCTCACAGTGGAAGAGAAGATGGTGAAGCTAAAGGAACTGACCGAGATGGTGAGATTAACTACTGAAATTAACTACCTTAATTCAAGAAATTAAAGAAATGACTTTGCCTACCTCTGTTTCTATGCGGAAACGCATCCAAGAGTATAAATACATATATTTCTCCACTTACAACAGTTCGTTTAGAGACGGTTCAAAGCAGGGGTGAAATGCTCCCGGTTCGGGCCGGATTGCCAGATACGGTAGCAATGGCGGTGGGTGATTCGGAAATGCTTTTAAAAGTAAAAAAAAAAAGCCTCTGATGATTGCGCGGCTGGGATCATCAGAGGCTTTTAAAAGCATTTTTTCTATAACCTCTTCCGCCGAAGAGGTTGTAGAAAAAATGTTTTAAAAAGAAAAAAAAGCCTCTGACGATCAGACACCTCAGCTGGGATCGTCAGAGGCTTTTAAAAGCATTTTTTCTACAACCTCTTTGGCCGAAGAGGTTGTAGAAAAAATGGTTTTAAAAGTAAAAAAAAAAAAAGTTGGCCAGGCCCACCCAGTCACATTGCCCACCACCAACAAGCCATACCCACAGAACTGGTAGTAACAAATTTTACATTTCACCACTGGTTCAAAGTTACAATGGCACTGAAAAAATGACTTATGCAATGAACAAGGACAGATATTCTATTTTGCAGCTACTAAGATTGTCGGACGAGCAGGCACAAAAACATCCAGAGAAGTGATTCAAACCTGGGAAACGGGCTCCTCCTCAGTCAACAGGAGTGCTTATTTACCACAAACCTATCAAATACTTTGGAGGCAAGGACTTGGCAGCACAAGAAAACAACAGCCAATCACCAGCCATCCACACACCAATCAGCCAATAGAAAGGCACCACATAAATATAACTCACAGAGCAGCCCAAACCACCTGTTCCAGTAGAGAGAAGTTCCCTGAAGAGTCCGATAGCTCAGAAGAGTAAATTTCTGGTCTCGGTGACCGACCCAGATTTGACCTTGATTTATGACCTTTTTTCACACTTACAACCCTTGCAGCATCCCCATGATCAAAATTTTAACCAGATTACCTGATCAAAATTCAGATGCGTGTGTTGGCAGCTGGTTCATATTGATGACTGTTGCAGTGTCACCTGATCCCCATTTGCGACCTTTTGACAAGCAAATGGAGAAGCCGGATTCACTTAACAACCATGTGACTAATTTAACAGCTGCAGTGATTCAGTTCACAATTGTGGCAAGGAAGAAAGGTCTTAAAATTAACAAATGTTTCACTTAGCAACAGAAATGTTGGGCTCAGTTGTGGGCGTAAGTCGAGGACTACCTGTAACAGACTTCTAAAATTTGCCTATAACTGGCCACTATACAGCTTTGCACATAGTAGTGTAGGAAGAAATATCCTTCTGGGTTCAGCTCCAAGTGGGGAAAAAGACACTGGAAACATGGAAACTGCTTGGAAAGATGGTTTAATGGTGGACAAGATCACATGGCTTGAGTTCCTGAACAGAAAAAGGGCCAAGATGCTGCGAGTCCCTGGGTTTTATGCCTTCTCTGTGCTTTGAACTTCCTGGGGCATAGGAAGAGCATCCTGATTGGTTGTCAGACTCCCAAGAGGTGGGGATCTTAGCTAGCCTTGCTGGCTGATGTAATCTTCCCAGGTACCATGTGGTGAGTTTCTGTTGCTAGATGGGTCCTATTGTGTTAGTTTCTGTTGCTAGATGGGTCCTATTGTGTTGCAGATGATGGTCCATTGACAAAGATGGGAGGGAATTGTGTTTCTGCTCTGGCCCATTAACAAAGGGTGTGGGCAGGCAAGAAGGTGGGAGCTGCTTCGTCTTTAAAACATGCTTCTCCATTTCTCATCCAGGGAAACATAATAGTCTGCCTTTTTAATATTTCCGAAAATATTTCATTTTTCTAGGAAAGGGGTGGGTGCTAACTTCCTACAATAGTGACTACACAGAGTATTAAAAACAATGGTGTGGTTTTGTTTTTGTTTTTTAGAATATACACACATAGACACAGGGATCGTGAATAGTTTGATTTAATCAGCTTTTGAGGCCTTGGGAAATCGTTTGACCCCCTCGTCTTTGTAGGGGGGTCAAATATCATGTCTCCCCTAGTCCTTCTTTTCATTAAACTTCTTCTTGTGCCCTATCCGTCATTGGACGTTGACAAACATGTTAATGATCCTATTTTTATCAACAGCCGCACGAAAAAGTGCTGCTGAGTTTTGTCCAAACCGGTCCCTTAGATTTTGAAGCCATGATATTCTTCTTCTGCCTGGATCTCGTTTGCCTTCAATCTTTCCCTGGAGGATTAAGTGAAGGATGCCATATTTTTCCGGGTGTCGAATTACATGTCCAAAATATTCTAACTTTCACTTTTTAATGGTTTTGATGATATTGTTGTGGCCCATCAGTGGCCTGTGCGGATTGTAGTTGATTCTGACAGCGAGGAGGCTGGTGTGGTGCTGCACCAGCAGCCTGTGCAGCTGGCACTTGAGTCGGACAATGAGGAGGCTGGAGAAGATGTGGTGCCAGAGGCGGGGATTCAGCCAGGGCCTTCAGAACCTCCAGAAGCTCCCATAAGTGAAGAGGAAGAAGAGGAGGAGCCTTTTCTCGATGCAGGGGCGCACAGAGCTGCCAAAAGGCAGGAGTGGCTCCTCAGGAGGAGGTCTCCTCAAGAATAAGGCTTGGGGCTAATTGGCCACTCCCTTAGCCTATTTAAGGAGGAACGCCAACTGAAGCAATTTTGTAGGGAACAACTTTAGTTCATTCTCCTTCGCGTCTGGATTCTCTGCAAATTGCTTCTGGGCTTTCTGCCAACCCAAATAAGACTGTGATTACCTTATCTTTGGATTCTTGTAGGCTGTTAAGAAAGTTTCTTAACAGCCTTTGTTTGGAAAAAAACCTTATTTAATTTAGTAAACTAAGGTTTGTACAGACTTTGTGTGTGCTGCGTTCTTTGGGGTCCGTAGCTGGGGCAAAACAGATATTGCCTTGGCTTTCCCAGGAGGCTTATCACCTCCTCATTTCTGATTTTGTCAAACCAATTTATATGTAACAGCCGCCTGTAAATCCACACATTTCAAATGCTTCTAGTCTCTTCAAGTGGCTTTCCGTCAGAGACCAACTCTCCACTCCGTAGAGCAGATGTAGCATCTGACAAGCCTGATTTTCAGTCTTAGGCTGATGTCGTGACTGCAGAGGAGCTTTTTCATTTTGAAGAATGCTGTTTGAGCTTTCTCTATCCTTGCTTTTACTTCGGTGGTCATGTCCCAGCTTTCGTGTAAATTTTCATTAAACTAGACATACCCAATTCCTGCAACCTTTCTTCATGTTTTAGCCGGATCATCTTTGTTGCTCTTTTCTGCACTCTTTCCAGAGTCTCAACATCTTTTTTTATATTGTGGTGACCAGAGTGGGATGCAGTATTCTAAGTGTGGTCTTACTAATTACATGACATTCATCATGGAGGTCATCTAACTTTGTGGTTGCGAGGAGTAAAGAATGTCTTGATGGCACATAAACAATCATCTCCATTTCCAGTGTCTTTCTTTTTTTAAAATGATCTTTATTAGTTATTTACAAATAAAAAAAAACATATACTATAATTATCAAATCAATGTAAGTTATATATGTATAGACAACACAACACATAAAGACAACTACAAGGAAGGACTAACCGGGAATCGTAACGACCCCCCAGATATCTATTCATAGTTACATCCCGGTAAATATACTGTACTACCAAGGCTCTTGGTCATATATACCAGCGTTCCTAGGTACTGTAGTATATGGATTCTTTTTTCTCTCTTAGGATATTTGTTAGTTTGTCCAATTCGGCACAATTCAATATCTTATTTATTATAAGTTGATCTGATGGTGTATTTGCATTTTTCCATTGCTGGGCAAGTGCCATCCTTGCTGCTGTTGTAATATGGATGAATAATATGGATGAATAAGAGCCTTGGTAGTACAGGGGTTTAAGGCACCCTGTTATTAAGCTGGTTATTAAGACCAGCTGCCTGCAATTACTGCAGGGTTCGAATCTTGCCAAGGCTCAAGGTTGACTCAGCCTTCCATCCTTTCTAAGGTAGGTAAATTGAGGACCCAGTTGTGGGGGCAATAAGCTGACTTTGTATAAATATACAAAAGGATGAAGGCTATTGCTGAGCACATTGTAAGCCGCCCTGAGTGTCCGGAGAAGGGCGGCATATAAATCAAAATTAAAAAAAAAAAAAAAGAATAAGTGCCAATCTTCTTTGCCCACGTCTTTTAGTTTAATTCCAAGTAAGTAAGAATCTGGAATTAGAGGGAAGCTTGCACCTGTTATCTCGTTCAACCATTTTTGAATCTTTTCCCAAAACTTCCCAATCTGAGGGCAGGTCTCCACCACTGGTGAAAAAAAGTACCCCTGGCCGAATTACACTTCCAACATTTGTCCGATGATCCAGGGAACATTTTAGCTATCCTAGCTGGCGGGAGGTACCACCTATAAATCATTTTATAAAAGTTCTCTTTAAATGCCGCTGATAATGTCAATTTCATTGATCTATTCCATATTCCAGTTTCTTGAGTAGGCCAGCTAGATGTTTCTACAAAGGTTTACCAAACATGCGAACCAGAGAAGAGACTAGGGATGGATTTGGGATGGATTGCTTAGCGAAAACACCAACTCAGCAAGTAGTGGCTGTAGAAAATTGAAAATGTTACACTAGGAATTATTGGCAAAGCACTGAACATAAATCTGCCACTTCTCCACTGTAAATGCCTTCCGAGAAATAGATGGCCCAGCTACTTTGGGATTACTGGTTATGATTTATGTTACTTATGGATTTTGCTCGCGGACTTATGATGAATCGCTCACTTTTCAATTAAAGTTTCAAGACTGAGTTAACCGCCACCACCAAACCTAGAATTTAAGCATAAAAACCACCCGTCTATATAAGTCACTCCGAACCTTACTGAAAACGGCATCCAGGAGCTGTGCAAAAGATCCAGAGTTTGTCCCACCTTTACAAACTTAGCCATGTTTATAATGCTAATCCTGCATTGGGATTGCTTTTAATGATAAATGTCTGTGAAGATTCTGTTCTCTTTGAATGATGAAGAACAGCAGGATTAAGTTTTAGAAATCTTACACCCCTGTTTTCCCAAAAATAAGACCTACCCCAAAAATAAGCCCTAACATGTTTTTTAACCTTTGTGCTTAATATAACCCCTTCTCCCAAAATATGCCCTACTTGGCTTAGGCCCGGGGTACTTGGCGGACCATCTGCGGCCAGCGACAGCTCCCCATCACCCGGTGCGTTCCCACAGGGAGGGCCTTGTTGGGGTGCTGTCGGCCAGACAATGTCGGTTGGCGACCCCTAGGGAGCGGGCCTTCTCTGTGGGCACACCTATCCTGTGGAATCAGCTCCCCCTGGGGCTCCGGGTGGCCCCTGACCTTCGCTCTTTCCGCCGTGGCCTTAAAACATGGCTATTCCGCCTGGCCGGCTTGGATTGAAGGGGTTTTAGAGAGGATTTTAATGGTTTTTATAGTTTTATTGGGTTTTTTATTAAAAAAAAATTGAACTTTGTGTGTTTTATTGTTGTGAGCCGCCCTGAGTCCTTTTGGAGATAGGGCGGCATATAAATCCAAATAATAAATAAATAATAAATAAATAAATTTAAGAGCCTGCACAGCTGGCTGGCCACACCACCCCATCTGGTTGTTCACAGTGCCGCAGCCACGAGGCAAGGTGGGGTGGTGGTGGAGCTGCCCCACACACTCTGCACTGGTTTACCTCAGGGCCCCCATAGCCAGGCCATTCAGGCCCTGACACTTGCCTTGCAGTGGCAGCACTGGCAGCCATGTTCAATAGGAGCCTATGTGGCCACCAGCCCACTTCTGCTTGTACGCAGCCACAATGGAGCAGGAGGCTGAGCAGTGTGCTGGTGCCACAGCCACAACCACAAGGCAGGAGTTGTTGTGACCTAGGCCCAAGTAATTTTTATCAGAAACAATCAGTCCTAAACAAACATATTGTATTAGAACAGCTGAGAATTACTTCATTCTCAGCTTAGTCCAAATTAAGTCCAAAGCAAATCCTTCATAAACAGTCCTTCGGCCTTATCACCAACCTCTGTCTTCTTTGGCACCCTGCCAAAGGCTTTTCTTGGCAAAGCCCCACAAAGTTCAGAAACAAGAGTTGCTGCTCTTTTAAGCCTTATGGGAGGAGCCAATCATCTCCTGGCCTTACTCCTGAGTCGTCCTTTTTGCTTTAGCTGCTCTTGCCTTCTGGCAGCTCTTCTCATGCGTGCACTAGGAACAGGCTCCTCCTGTTCCTCTGCCTCTCTGCTATCCGCCTCTTGAGGCTCCGGAGTCCGTGCATCGCTCCCAGATGGCCCTGGCCCCATCTCTGCCTCCAATGCAGAGCCCTTGTCCGAGCCTTCCCCTGACGCCAGGACTGGCCATTGTCCTCCCCAGCCTCCTCACTGTCCGATTCTGCTGCCAGCTCCGCAGGCTGCTGGCGGACCACACTAGTCGGTGCTGAGGTAAGCCAGTGCGGGGTATGTGGGGCAGCTCAACCTCCCACCTCACCTCGTGGCTGCAGCACTGGCACATCGCTCGGCCTCCTGCTCCATTGTGGCCACGAGCAAGCAGAAGTGGGCCGTCGACCACGTGGGGTCCTGCTGGACAGGGATGTGGAGCTGCCACAGCAAAGTGAGGCAGATGTCGGAGCATGGGTAGTCTGGCTGCGGGGGCCTGAGGTAAACTGGTGCAGGGCATGTGAGGCAGTTCCACCCCTGCCTCACGGTAGTGGCACTGGCACACCACAAGGCCTCCTGCCCTGCCAGGAGCAAGCAGAAGTGGGCCTCCCAAACATGGGGAAAAAATAAGACACCCCCTGAAAATAAGCCCTAGTGCTTATTTTGGGACCCGGAAGAAAATAAGACCCAGTCTTATTTTCAGGGAAACATGGTACATTTACAGAGTGAATATAGTGAGTGAATTGGGCAGGAGGCTAAAACATAGGAAGAGCAACAATTACAGGAATTGGGTATGTCTAGTTTAATATTTTTACACTGCCCCTATTCTGAGCTCATGAGAGCTGAGGTCTAAACCATTGTAAGAAAATATATATCTGGACTGGAACATTTTACTAACAGTTTGCAGGGCACTGAATCCTCTGGATTTTGAGTCTGTCTTGCAATGTGTTAGGAATTCCCCCAGCTTTGCGTTTGCAAATTTGATCAGCTTCCCTTCTAATTACTCATCTAGATCATTGATGAAGTTGTTGAAGAGTGCTGGTCCCAATACAGAACCCTGAGCTACCCCATTGCATGTTGATGTAGTTCTATTCCATCTCAGGTAGATGATCTTCTTAATCATATGTAGGTGTCATAAGGTGGGCAGCTCTGAGCAATTTCCGGAACATTCTTCTCTCCAAAGACAATGTCTGTCCAAATTACTTCGACCTTTTGATATCTACTTAGGAAGCGCGAAGCTCTGATCTTCGCAGGATATTTTCTTTGTCTCTTGTCATATACCGGCTAGAAATGCCTGGCTTCTTACAGGTAGTCTTCAACTTATGGCCACAATTGAGCCCAACATTTCTGCTGTGAAGCGAGATAGTAGTTTAGCAGTGAGCTTTGTCCCATTTTACGACCTTTCTTGCTATAGTTGTTAAATTAAGCTAGTGCTTCAGAGACGGAGCAGAAGCAATGAAAAGAACTAGCTTGGAACCATATTTCAACTAAACAGAACAAAACAGAACACAATCTGGATTGAGGGCCAGAACAGAACAGAACAACAGAACTGGAAGGAACTGTTTTGTCCCCCTTCCTCACACAGGCAGACGTAATACTAAGCATGCCTGCCAATATTTTATTAGGTAAACAGATTAGAATTCTTGGCAGACCAAGGTTTTGGCAGCAAACGGACGAATGCCTGCCAAGACCGTTTTCACTCCCATAAAGCAGAAGAGGACTTATCTTCAGTCCGTTCCAGGAGCAACAAATTATCCACGAGACAAGACTTTAGTCAATGTTCAGTCCAAAATATATCCAAACTGAATTTCAGAGATCACGATGTGACTTTCAGGGTTTAACTTTGTCCGTCACAAAGCCTGAAGAGCAATCCCACCCACTTTTATTCCTGGTGGGGCGTGGCTCCATGACTCAGCTTAATCTCTGGCCTCTTCTGTTGCTGCGCAGGCTTCTCCCTCCGACGCTGCCTGGGATCAAGCCAGGATTCATCATCCTCGCTCCCTATCAATTGGTGCTCCGATATGCCTTCCTCCCGGCACATCCCAGGCTGTTCCTCCTGGCCTTCGGATGGAATCTGAGGCATTGCCAGAGAGGAGGGTCCTGGAGAGGGAGGCCTTGTCAGTTCCTCCCCATCACCTTCTGAGTCCTCTTCCTCTGTTAGGACAGGCTCGGGAGTCAGGGTCACAACAGGGACCTTGATGGTCTTCTAGTTCTGCCCCCTGCTCAAGCAGGAGACCCGAATGCCGAACAGGTACGTGCTTCGCACACTTCACGCATGAGATCCACGCTAATGCGCAGCTCCTCCCCGTGCGCTGCATGTGCAACTGTACCAACTGCGCATGCACGCAACTTTTGCACACATCCCCACAGTGCACTGCGCACGCAACCACACCATCAGCAGATGCACACAGCTTTTGCACGTGTCCCCACCGTGCGCTGTGCGCGCAATCACACATTCTGCACATGCACATGGTTTTCACGCGCACAATGCACGCGTGTGAATGCCATCTGCGCATGCACACAGTTGGCACACCAGTACTTTCACGCGGATGCATAAACGCGCCCGCAGGTGCAGGAGAGCTCCGAAGACCAGCTGGGTCCCCTGAATTGCACGCATGTGCACCAGAGGCCCGAACACCAGCTGGGGCGTGCGCGTATGCGCAGCTGCAGGTGAGTTGGGCGACAGCTCATGTGTCCGGAAAAATGGCTCTGCGTGCTTCTTCTGGCACATGTGCCATAGGTTCGCCATCACGGCCCTATACCATGTCAGACAAGTGACTGTCCAGTCTCTTCTTAAAAACCTCCAGTGATGAAGCCCCCACAACTTCTGGTGGCAAGCTGTTCCACTGGTTAATTGTCCTCACTATCAGGAAACTTCTCAATTCCAGGTTGCTTCTCTCCTTGATTAGTTTCCATCCATTGTTTCTTGTCCTGCCTTCTGCTGCTTTGGAGAATAGCTTGACCCCCTCTTTTTTTGTGGCAGCCTCTCAAATAGTGGAAGACTGCTATCATGTCCCAGCTAGTCCTTCTTCTCTCTTGACTAGCCAAACCCAAATCCTGCAATCGTATGTCCTTCATATGTTTTTGTTTCCAGATCTTTAATCCAGGGGTCAAATGCTCCCGGTTCGGACCGGATCGCCCAATCCGGTAGCGATGATGGCGGGTGGTTCGGAGAACCGGTAGCAAAAATCCCTGCCCCCGCCCCCCCATGCCCAGCTGAGCTGCACGATCATCAGAGGCTTTTTTTTCTTTTTAACTTTTAAAAGCATTTTTTCTACAACCTCTTCCGACAAAAAAATGCTTTTAAAAGTTAAAAAAAAAAAAAAGCCTCTATGATCGCATGGCTCAGCTGGGATCGTCAGAGGCTTTTCAAAGCATTTTTTCCTGCAACCTCTTGGCCGAAGAGGTGGTAAAAAAAATGCTTTGAAAAGTCTCTGACGATCCCAGCTGAGTTGCCTGATCGGCAGAGGCTTTTCAAAGCATTAGAAAAATGCTTTGAAAAGATTTTTTTTTTTAAAGTTGGCCACGCCCACCCCAGTCACATTACCTCCCCACCAAGCCACGCCCACAGAACCGGTAGTGACAAATTTTACATTTCACCCCTGCTTTAATCATCTAAGTTGCTTTTCTTTGCACTTTTTCCAAAGTCTCAACCTCTTTTCTGTAATGTGGTGACCAAAACTGATTGACCCTCCTCTTCTTTGGGGCAACCCATCAGATATTGGGAGACTGCTATCATGTCACCCCTAGTCCTTCCTTTCCCTTCTTCTCTGGGACAGCCCCTCAAGGACTGGAAGACTGATATCATGTCATCCCTAGTCCTTCTCTTTGTTAGACTAGAGCCAGGGTCCTCAACAGTGGTGAAATGTAAAATTTGTTACTACCGGTTCTGTGGGCGTGGCTTGGTGGGGGGTAATGTGACTGAGTGGGCATGGCCAACTTTTTTTTTTAACTTTTAAAACCATTTTTTTCTTCCTCTTTGGCCGAAAAGGTTTCTAAAAAAATGCTTTTAAAAGCCTCTGATGATCCCAGCTGAGTTGCCTAATCGTCAGAGGCTTTTTTGTCTTTTAAAAGCCTCTGATGATCCCATCTGAGCTGTGCAATCATCAGAGGCTTTTTTTTTTTTTTTACTTTTAAAAGCATTTTTTCAGCCGAAGAGGTTGTAGAAAAAATGCTTTTAAAAATAATTTTTAAAAGCCTCTGATGATCGCGTGGCTCAGTTGGGCATGTGGTGGGTGGGCAGGGATTTTTGCAACTGGTTCTCCAAACCACTCGCTGCCATCGTTACCGGATTGGTCGATCCGGTTCGAACCGGGAGCATTTCACCCCTGGTCCTCAAATTACGGCCTGGGGGCCGGATACGGCCTGCTGAAGACAATAATCCAGCCCATGCAGGACCACGAGGCTGCCACGCCCACATTACCCCGCCTACCCACTGGCCCCCACCCACCTTCTGGAGGCCGGGGAGGCCAAAAACGGGACATGCGGAGGCCTCTGGAGGCCAAAAATGGGCCCATTTTTGAGCTGCAGAGAAGTACTGGAGGCCAGGGAGGCCAAAAATGGCCCCATTTTTTGCCTCCCCAGCCAAGGGAGGGAGGGAGAGAGAGAGAGAGAGACATACACACACACACACAGACACACACACACACACACAAACAGAAGTCCCTCATACACACCCCAAGGCAGCCACATCCCTTCACTATCCTGCTTTTCATCCTCAGGAGCATAAAAAATTAAAGTTTAATTTGTGTGTATTGTTCGGACTGCTAAATTGGCCACGCCCACCCAGTCACATGGCCATCTAGCCACGCCCACCCAGCTGGTCTGGCCCCCGAACAGTCTGAGGGACCGTGCATTGGCCCCCTGTTTAAAACATTTGAGGACCCCTGGCACTAGAGACATACCCAGTTTCCTCCATCGTTGATCACATAAACGCACTGCGATGTTTATTTGCCACTAAACAGTAATTAGGAAAGGAAGCAAATCATTTGCTTCTGATTATGGCAATTAAAAATCCAAAAGTCCAAGATTTTTTAATGCATCTTTTGATAAAGTTGTTCTAAGAGGGAAAGTGCCAAGATTAACATTTATTGAAAACCAAAATCTAATGATATCAATGAAAGAATTAAAGGCATGATAGTTTGAGGGTGGGGGAACTATAATTTCCCTCTTCCCAAGGATATGTCTAGATAGGAAATAGAACTATTCTTTCAGACAATTCAAAGAAAATTCTGAAGCTGACAGTCAACTTAAATTAGGGTTTCTTGCAAACTAATTATAAATCGAATTCTATTGTTTCATCCACATCTTCTAAAGATCCGAAAAGACCTCATTGTTCTCTTCGCACAAAAGCTGTCAAACCACGAAGTTGCAATACTTCCCGGGTGCAAATGTTAATGAATCCGTTTGTTTGTTTTTTAATTGCTTTTTTCTCCCCTCCTCCTTTCAGTTTTGTTAGGGAAGTGAGTCAGCACTGAGCCTCGAGTTCAGCTCACTCTTCGCAAGACATGTGTTTTTTCTTGCACGGATTATTTGCTTTTTATTGCCTTTCCCGCCTTGCAATCTCAGGGGAAATCTTGGCAGTCCACTGAGTGCGTTCAAAAAAGGTCAAAAACATAGCCACAAAACACAGCTTGGTTTTAATGTGGCCTCTTTTTTTTTAAGCCTGGCATCCTAACTCAGAAAGGAAGCAATTGAGGCATTTAATGGTCTGTAAAGAAGAGAATGAAGCTTGAATTTTACAGTAAATAGGGGACACCTGAAATCAGAGGTCAGAAAAACCCTAAAGTTAGATCTTCCTTTTCCATCTGTTCTCCAACTAAATCATAACTTGGTGTCTTTCCAATGGTAGAACGATTTGGCAACTCCCAAATCTCAACCAACAAATGCTCTGTCTTACACATTAGCCAAAAAAAAAAAAAATCAGAACACCAAACACAAGCTGGGTAGATATGACCTTGTAGACGACCTTCACTCTGTCAAGGACCTAGGAGTATTCATCTCAAATGATCTAAGTGCCAGAGCCCACTGTAACAGCATTGCCAAAAAGGCATTAAGAGTTGTAAACCTAATCTTGCGAAGCTTCTTCTCTGGTAACATTGTACTGCAAACTAGGGCATATAAAACCTTTGCTAGACCAATTCTCGAATACAGCTCATCTGCCTGGAATCCGCACTGTATATCGGACATTATATGTTCTTGACAGACTTGAACATTGGGCGCTATCTAACAAAATGAAATTCAACAGTGAAAAAAAGCAAGGTTCTACATTTAGGGAAGAAAAACAAAATGCACAGGTACAGCATATGTGGTACCTTGTTCAATAGTAGTAACTGTGAGAGGGATCTTGGAGGCCTAGTGGACAACCATTTAGATTTGAGCCAGCAGTGTGCAGCCAAAAAAGCCAACACAGTTCTGGGCTGCATTAACAGAGGGGTTGAATCAAGATGAAGTGTTAATACCACTTTATAATGCCTTGGTAAGGCCAAACTTGGAATACTGCATTCAGTTTTGGTCACCACGATGTAAAAAAGATGTTTAGACTCTAGAAAGAGTGCAGAGAAGAGCAACAAAGACGATTAGGGGACTGGAGGCTAAAGCATATGAAGAACGGTTGCAGGAACTGGGTATGTCTCGTTTAATGAAAAGAAGGACTAGGGGAGACATGATAGCAGTCTTCCAATATCTCAGGGGTTGCCACAAAGAAGAGGGAGTCAAGCTATTCTCCAAAGCAGGATAAGAAGCAATGGGTGGAAATTAATCAAGGAGAGAAGCAACTTAGAACCAAGGAGAAATTTCCTGACAGTTAGAACAATTAATAAGTGGAACAACTTGTCTCCAGAAGTTGTGAATGCTCCAACACTGGAAGCTTTTAAGAAGATGTTGGATAACCATTTGTCTGAAGTGGTGTAGGGTTTCCTGTCTGGGCAGGGGGTTGGGCTAGAAGACCTCCAAGGTCCCTTCCAACTTGGTTATTCTGTTAAAATAATAGACTCAGTGGTGCAGTAATCCAGTGAACGAAAGCTATTTCTTTGCAGGCTGTAAAAATCCCACTTTTTGCCTTGTTTCACACAGGAAGAAGTCCATTGCAAATTGTTTAAAACAAAATTCTAATGCAAAGAACTCTTAATAGAACATCTGAACCATACATTCATGAGCTCAAGCGCCCAGAATGATGAGGTCCTCTGTGTCTAAGTCCTATCATAATTAATGTTAATTAAAAGCATTTATGGGGGATGATGACCAATGTTTAATTAAACATTACGGTGGCTGGGTTCAGATAGAGCCTGAGTTAATATACCATGTTCATATTACATGCTGTTCTAACCCACAAATGTGCAATATTACTAAATGATGTTATGGCCCACTACGTACAATTGGCTAAGGCTATTTTATCTATTTATGTGTTTATTGGATTTTTATCCTGCCCTAACCCTAGAACTCACAGTCTCCTGGTGATTGGCCCAAAGTTCCCCAGTTAGCTTTCATGCCTAAAACAGGACTAGAACTCACAGTCTCCTGGTGATTGGCCCAAAGTTCCCCAGTCAGCTTTCATGCCTAAAACGGGACTAGAACTCACAGTCTCCTGGTGATTGGCCCAAAGCTACCCAGTCAGCTTTCATGCCTAAAACGGGACTAGAACTCACAGTCTCCTGGTGATTGGCCCAAAGCTACCCAGTCAGCTTTCATGCCTAAAACGGGACTAGAACTCACAGTCTCCTGGTGATTGGCCCAAAGCTACCCAGTCAGCTTTCATGCCTAAGACGGGACTAGAACTCACAGTCTCCTGGTGATTGGCCCAAAGCTACCCAGTCAGCTTTCATGCCTAAGGCGGGACTAGAACTCACAGTCTCCTGGTGATTGGCCCAAAGTTCTCCAGCCTTTCATGTCTAAGGCAGGATTAGAACTCACAGTCTCCTGGTGATTTATTTATTTATTTATTTATTTATTTATTTATTTATTTATTTATTTCATGTATTTATATGCCGCCCTTCTCCAGAAGGACTCAGGGCGGCGAACAACAAGTTAAAAACATGTACAACAAAATCCCATTTTAAAGCAAATTAACTAATAAATAATAAATAATAAAACCCAGAATCAGAGTCAGCCTATTTGCTTGAACAGCCAAGTCTTCAGGTCCCGACGGAAGGAGCGGAGATCAGGAGCCATCCGGAGCTCAGTAGGCAACTCATTCCAGAGGGTGGGAGCACCCACAGAGAACGCCCTACCCCTGGGCGCCACCAGACGAAATTGGCTCGCCGTTGGAACCCTGAGGAGAGCAGCTCTATGTGAGCGAACAGGACGGTGAGAGGCAGGCAGGAGAAGGTCCTGCAAATATCCCGGACCTAAGTCATGTAGGGCCTTATAGGTGAGAACTAGCACCTTGAAGCGGACCCGGAGAACCACTGGTAACCCAAAAAAATCTTTGATTGGCCCAAAGCTACCCAGTCAGCTTTCATGCCTAAGGCAGGACTAGAACTCACAGTCTCCTGGTGATTGGCCCAAAGCTACCCAGTCAGCTTTTATGCCCAAAGCAGAATTAGATTGTAGGAACTGGATATATGTAGTTTAATGGAAAGAGGGACTAGCGGTGTCATTTTATTTATTTATTTATTATATTTCTATACCGCCTTTCTCCCGTAGGACTCAAGGCGGTGTACAGTCAAGAAAAATATAGACACACAAACATCATAAAATTGCCAATTAAAATTATTACTTAGTTTGGTCTAAGTAATAAGTCATTTCTTCCAATATCTCAGGGGCTGCCACAAAGAAGAGGCTGCCAACTTATTCTTCAGAGCACCTGAAGGCAGGACAAGAATCAATGGATGGAAACTAATCAAGGGGAGAAGCAGAGGTGGGTTTCAGCAGGTTCTGACCAGTTCTGGAGAACCGGTAGCGGAAATTTTGAGTAGTTCGGAGAACTGGTAAATACCATCTCTGACTGGCCCCGCCCCCATCTATTCTCTGCCTCCCGAGTCTCAGCTGATCGGGAGGAAATGGGGATTTTACACTAACTTTCCCCCGCCACGCCCACCAAGCCACGCCCACCAAGCCACGCCCACAGAACAGGTAGTAAAACAATTTGAAGCCCACCACTAGTGAGAAGCAACTTAGAACTAAGGAGAAATTTCCTGTCAGTGAGAACAATTGATCAGTGGAACAGCTTCCCTCCATGTTGTAGGTGCTCCATCACTGGAGGTTTTTAAGAAGAGACTGGACAGTAACTTGTCTGAAATGGTGTAGCGTTTCCTGCCTAAGCAGGGGTTGGACTAGAAGACCTCCAAAGTCCCTTTCCAACTGTGTATGATTTTGTATTCCCTATTCTAAACTGGGTTTAGGCCAGGGGTGGGTTCTAAATTTTTTTACTACCGGTTCTGTGGGAGTGGCTTATTTTGTGGGTGTGGCTTGGAGGTCATGTGACTAGGTGGGCGTGGCTAGCTGGTCAGAGTCATTTCTGGAAGGTCCTCACACTTACGACCAGTCCTCGCACTTACGACCCGACTCATTTGTTTGCTTTTAACACTGATCAGCTGTAGGACGGCCCTTTGAAGCCCCCCGACAACAGTTTAAACAGGTTTTTTCCCTCTAGTCATTAGCTGGGACTCAGGAGGCAGCAATAGATTGGGGGTGGGACCAAATAAAAGGTAAGAATAAGGTGGGGGGGTGAGAGGGCGGGGGGAGAACCGGTTCGGTGACGTCATATCGTCACCGCTACCGGCTCGGCCAAACCGGACTGAACCGGGAGGAACCCACCACTGGTTTAGGCTGAAGGTATCCACAGGTGGACCTCGGCATGCAACCCATTCATTTAGTGACTATTTGAAGTTACAGCCGCATACTTTTCTCATACTTACGACTCCATGATGATCAATATTTGGGTGCTTGGCAATTGGCATCTGTGACAATTGCACTGTCCCGGGTCATGAGATCACCGTTGGTAACCTTTCCAGATAGCTTCTGTCAAGCAAAGTCAATGGGGAAAGCCAGATTTGCTTCACGACCACATGATCCATTTAACAACTATGTCCCTAAATGAACTAAAATGAGCCAAAACTCACTTTTTTAAAAAAAAAATTGATTTATATGCCGCCCTTCTCCAGAGACTCAGGGCGGCTTACAACGCGTTAGGCAATAGCCTTCATACTTTCGTATATTTATACAAAGTCAGCTTATTGCCCCCACAATCTGGGTCCTCATTTTACCTACCTTAGAAAGGATGGAAGGCTGAGTCAACCTTGAGCCTGGGGAGATTTGAACTTGCAATAATTGCAGGCAGCTGATGTTAATAACAGTGCTTTAGTCTGCTGTGCTACCAGGGCTTCCATTGCCGAGCAAGACAATTGTCTTGCTTGGCAATGGAATCATAATTCAAGGACTATCTGTACTGGCATTTTTCTAACTGGGAAAAATTACCTGACAACATTTCTCTATTAATGAATGTTTTTGAAGTTGTTTGGAAAAACCTTTGGCAACTCTGAAATGGGAAGGTGGTTTTGGCAGAGATGGGGTCCATCTGCCTCTAATTGCATTTCCACAAGTTTCCAGGAATATAATGGGACGTTGATTAAAACCAAATGGCAATTATCAGTCTCACAAATTCAGGCAGATTTTATGATGGATGAATAGAAAAACCTGGTTGGAAGCTCCTTTGATTTACTGGAAACTTCTTCCAGGTGCGTTAGTGAGCGTAGCCAAGCAGGGAAATCTTTCAAAATTGTCAGCTGTTCAGCAGCCATTTTCCTCTGCCAAACACATCGTTCCCAGTAAGGAAAAAAAGACTATTTTTGACTCTCTCAAATTAGAGACTTGCTACCAAAAAAAAATAACTGCTATTGTTGTGACTCCGACTCCCGAGCCTGTCCTCATACAGGAAGAGGACTCAGAAGGTGAGGGGGAGGAACTGACAAGTCCTCCCTCTCCAGGACCCTCCTCTCTGGCAATGCCTCAGGTTCCATCCGAAGGCCAGGAGGAACAGCCTGGGATGGGCCAGGAGGAAGGCATTTTGGAGCACCCGTTGATAGAGACTGATAAGGATGAATCCTGGCTTGATCCCAGGTAGCGTCAGAGGGAGAAGCGTGCGCAGCAAAGGAAGACGCATGGGAGGACCAGGGATTGAGCTGAGTCACTGAGCCACGCCCTCTGGAATGAGCTACCCCCAGGAATACGACTGATTCCGGACCTCCGTACTTTCCGTCGAGCTTTGAAGACCTTCGTATTCCAGCAAGCCGGGCTGGCTTAAAATTTTAATGGGTTATTTTATGGGCAAAGGGTTTTAAATTTTGGAAAGCCAATTTAATTTAATTCTGTTTTAATTTATTTTAATTTTTATATTGCATGTATTTTAATCTTGGCTGTTCACCGCCCTGAGTCCTTCGGGAGAAGGGCGGTATACAAATTTAATAAACCTAAACCTAAAAGGGGGCGTGATTGCTTGGCAGGCTTTGTGACGGACAAAAGTTTAAACTCTAAAGAGTCACATCATGAATCCTGCACTTCGGCTCATATATATCTTGGACTAAACTCTTGTGGATAATTTGTCGCTCAGGAATCGGACTGCAGATAAGGCCTTTCCTGCTTTTGGGGAGTACTAATTGGACTGGGCAGGCGTTTTACAGTTAGCTGCCAGAACTCTCGTCTGCCAGGAAGGTCTGTTTATACAATAAATTATTGGCAGGCATGTTTGATGTTGCATTTGTCTGTGTGAGGACAGGGGACAGAACAGCTACCATAAATGCTTTGGCATTTTCTGTCCCTGCCATGGTGCTATTTATTGGAGGTTTGATTGAGGTCTCGTGATTTATACATCACTGCTCATGAACCACACGGTAGGAATTAGAAATTTCACATGCACCAGGAAGACCATTGCATTAATGGGGTTGGACTAGAAGACCTCCAAGGTTCCTTCCAGCCCTATGATTCTATGACTCTTTTGAAAGCTAAACCTCCGTTTATATTTCTATGGAGATGCTCAGTCATCCAGGTCATAGTTCTTTGGAGTTGAAGAAACGTCTTGGATGAGAAGCGAAATGTCTTCAAAGAAAAACCAGAAAGTCCAGTTGCCTCTTGAAAAAAGCATCTTTGGGACACCCATTTATATAATTATTGTATTTAAGGCAGGCTAGTAGCAGTATATTATTATTATTATTTATTGAATTTGTATACCGCCCTACTCCCGAAAGACTCAGGGCGGTGAACAGCCAAATAAAATACATATAATACAAATGTTAAAAAACCATTAAAATACAATTAAATAATTGGCCCGGAAAACAAAATTTAAAACACCCCAAATTCATAAGACAAATTTAAAATTTAAAAAATTTAAAAGTTTTTTAAAAAAGTTTAAAAGAGAGGTTAGGCCAGGCTGGCCTGCTGGAAAAGAAATGTTTTGATGGCACGGCGGAAAGCGCACAGGTCCGGGATCCTCTGTATCTCCGGGGGGAGCTTGTTCCAGATGGCGGGTGCCCCCACAGAGAAGGCTCTCCCTCTGGGGGCCGCCAGTCGACATTGTTTGGTCGACGGCACCCTGGGGAGCCCCTTTCTATGGGAGCGTACTGGTCGGTGAGAGGCTACTGGTGGCAGAAGGCGGTCTCGTAGATACCCCGGTCCTAAACCATGGGAAAATCTTATTAGTTAGCATTGTTTAGGTCTGGAAGCTCCATCCTGAGTATATATCATGTCTGCTTTTTATGTTTGAACATAATATGCTCAGATACAGTTTTCATCTGACGTTTAAGCATCTATCTGGAGCCAATAATCAATAGGCATCAATCTGCCCAATTTTTCTTGTTCTCCTCATCCCCATCGCCCATATCTACCACAGCAATGGCTGGTAGCGAACTGGAATACCCAATTCTTAAGAGCCACAAAAAAGAAAATCCATTTCCATCTCTGTTTGGGCACAATGGACATTTCACCCAAGAAGAAAGAAAGAAAAACTCAACTCATCACCCAGTTCGCCTGTCACGTCTAAGGCAGGACTAGAACTCACCGGCTCCTGGTGATCAGCCCCAAGTTACCTAGTTGGCTTTCATGCCTAAGGCAGAACTAGAACTCCCAGGTTCCTGATCATCAGTCCCAAGTTACTTAGCTGGCTTTCATGCCTAAAGCAGAGCTAGAACTCCCAGGCTTCTGATCATTAGCTCCAAGTTACCTAGCTGGCTTTCATGCCTAAAGCAGAACAAGAACTCCCAGGCTCCTGATCATCAGCCCTAAATTACCTAGCTGGCTTTCATGCCTAAAGCAGAACTAGAACTCCCAGGCTCTGATCATCAGCCCTAAATTACCTAATTGGCTTTCATGCCTAAGGCAGAACTAGAACTCCCAGGTTCCTGATCATCAGTCCCAAGTTACTTAGCTGGCTTTCATGCCTAAAGCAGAGCTAGAACTCCCAGGCTTCTGATCATTAGCTCCAAGTTACCTAGCTGGCTTTCATGCCTAAAGCAGAACAAGAACTCCCAGGCTCCTGATCATGAGCTCTAAGTTACCTAGCTGGCTTTCATGCCTAAAGCAGAACTAGAACTCCCAGGCTCCTGATCATCAATCCTAAATCACCCAGCTGCCTTTCATGCTGAACAACTGACACGGACTCGCTTAAGCAAAGCAACAGTCCTAGCCAAAATAACAGAGTTGGAAGGGACCTTGGAGGTCTTCTAGTCTAACCCCACTGCTCTAACAGGAGACTTTATATCGTTTCAGATGAGTGGTTGTCCAATGTCTTCTTGAAAACCTCCAATGATGGAGCACCCAAAACTCCAGGAGACAAGTTGTTCTACCAATTAACTGTTTTCACTGCCAGGAAATTTCTCCTTAATTCTAGGTTGCTTCTCTCTCCTTGATTAGTTTCCACCCGTTGCTTCCTGTCCTGCCTTCAGGTGCTTTTTGGAGAATAGGTTGACCCCCTGTTCTTTGTGGCAGCCCCTGAGATACTGGAACACTGCTATCATCCAAAACGCATGCAGAATGCCTAATTTTTTTTTCAGTACGCTCACATAGCAGGAGACGGAGATAATTCCACGGACAGAATGATGAACCACTTATCATGGGTATTGACTCAGCATAATCATCCCTCATTAAAACAGCTGGGGACCTCTCAGTACAAGGACAATGCTTGACATTATCATTTTCTGTCTTAAACTCCCAGGGAAGAGAACATTGAGCAATTAGGACGCGCGATCCTTGGTCTTCAGCGAGAAGGTTTTTTTTTTTTTACTTCTACGAACGAAGGCGAATATACATGTCCTCTGGATAATATTTCAGGATCGAATCTGGGTCGCTCACCAGGACCAGAGGTTTTGCCTTCCGAGCTTTCGGATTCATGCTGGAATCCATCTTCAGGGAACGTCTGTCTAGCAGAGTATGTGCTGCGGTGTATTGTTAGAAGAAATAACCTCCTGGGTTCAGTTCCAAGTGGGGAAAAAGACATTGGATTCATGGAAGTTGCTTGGAAAGAAGGTTTATTGATGGGCACAATCACATGCCTTGGAGATCCTGAGCAGAAAAGGGCAGAGATGCTGAGAGTGCCTGGGTTTTATGCCCTCTGTTGGGTTTTGAATTTGAGCTTGTCAGACCCCCATGGGGCCATCCAGGGGTAATTCTGTAGGTTGCCTGTGTCCCAGGCTTGGCTGATTGGTCCCAAGTCACCAGCCCAAAGCAGGACTAGAACTCACAGACGCCTGGTTTCTAGGCCAGCAGCTTAACCATTATTGCAGGAGACAAAGCTGATGAAGGCTGAAAGGTGCATTAAAATTATTTGAGTTTTGCTCACACAGAACATTAGCAACTATCCAGGAGTGAAATGTAAAATTTGTTACTACTGGTTCTGTGGGCGTGGCTTGGTGGTGGTGGTGGTGGGGTAATGTGACTTGGTGGGCATGGCCAACTTTTTTTAAAAAAAAAACTTTTCAAAGCATTTTTTCTAATGCTTTGAAAAGCCTCTGTCGATCAGGCAACTCAGCTGGGATCGTCAGAGAGGCTTTTTAAAAAATACTTCTCTGCTGATCAGGCAACTCAGCTGGGATCGTCAGAGATTTTTCAAAGCATTTTTTAACCACCTCTTCGGCCAAGAGGTTGCAGAAAAAAAATGCTTTGAAAAGCCTCTGAGGATCCCAGCTGAGCCGTGCGATCATCAGAGGCTTATTTTTTTTTTTTACTTTTAAAAGCATTTTTTCGTCGGAAGAGGTTGTAGAAAAAAATGCTTTGAAAAGTAAAAAAAAAAAAATCCTCTGATGATCATGCAGCTCAGCTGGGCATGGTGGGTGGGGGGGCCGCAGGGATTTTTGCTACCGGTTCTCCGAACCACCCACCACCATCGCTACCGGATCGGGCAATCCGGTCCGAACCGGGAGCATTTCACCCCTGCAACCATCTGAGTTTTTTTACTTTGTTTTCTATATATTGTGAAAGCCACTGGAGATCTTTAAGAAGAGACTGGGCAGCCATTTGTCTGAAATGGGAAAGGGTCTCCTGGTTGAGCAGGAGGTTGGACTAGAAGACCTCCAAGGTCCCTTCCAAACTCTGTTATTCTTCCTCTAGAGCCGTGATGGCGAACCTATGGCACGGGTGCCACAGGTGACACGCAGAGCCATATTGGTGGGCACACGAGTGTTGCCCTAGCTCAGCTCCAGCGCGTATGCACGCACCAGCCAACTGATTTTTAGGCCTTCTGGTCCCACCGGAAGTTGGGAAACTGGCTGTTTCTGGCCTCCGGAAGGCCTCCGGGGGGGATGGGGAAGGCTGTTTTTGCCCTTCCCAGGCTCCTAGAAAGTCTCTGGAGTCTGGGGAGGGGGAAAAAACGGGCCTACTGGGCCCACCGTGCCATTGCGTGCCAAAAGCAGGGGGAAGTGTGTGTGGGGGGGTCACGTGCGCATGCATGGGAGGGCGGGGTGCATTGAATTATGGATGTGGGCACCCGCACCCGCAACCACCCACGCTCCTCCCACTTTTGGCACGCGACGGCAAAAAGGTTAGCCATCACTGCTCTAGAGCTAAACAGCACCCAGTTTGTGAGACAAAAAGTTATCCCACATATTAGGGAGCCAAATGACAAGATTTAGTTGTTGTTCTTCTTATTCATTAGAACATCTGTAGAGGAAGTGTCATCTTAAACTATTTCATTTACATTTTGTTTGTTTTCCGAGTTGTAGCTTTCTCGGTGCGTTAACTTTGCAGAAGCTTTTTTTTTTTCCCTTCATATCTTCTTGCCTTCTCAGCGAAAGGGTTCATAAATTTTAGATGTTACCAATGCATCCATATGGAGTTTTCAAAAAGGCAAAGCATTATGTTTCCCTTGGCTCTCCACAGATAACATGGTTCCTAACACTGCAGTTGAAATGATTTTTATTACTTCTTCTCCATGGAAACCATTGCTATCCTTTCTTTATATGGCAAAAGTTTTAAAAAAAGGTATATTTTGACTCCACGGTTGCCCTGGAGCGAGAATCAATTTGGAGATCGCTGAGGAGAAATGAGTCTGGATCTGATGGATAGACACACTTGGAATATTGCATCCAGTTTTGGTCACCACGATATAAAAAAGATACTGAGACTCTAAAAAAGAGTGCAGAGAAGAGCAATAAAGATGATTCGGGGACTGCGGCCTAAAGCATATGAAGAACGGTTGCAGGAACTGGGTATATCTAATTTAATGAGAAGAAGAACTAAGGGTGATATGATAGCAGTGTTCAGATATCTGAGGGGCTGCCACAAAGAAGCAGGTTCAAAGCAGAGGTGGGTTTCAGCAGGTTCTGACCAGTTCTGGAGAACCGGAAGCGGAAATTTTGAGTAGTTCGGAGAACCAGTAGTAAAAATTCTGACTGGCCCTGCCCCCATCTATTCTCTGCCTCCCGAGTCCCAGCTGATAGGGAGGAAATGGGGATTTTGCAGTAACCTTCCCCTGGATTGGGGAGGGAATGGAGATTTTACAGTATCCTTCCCCTGCCACGCCCACCATGCCACACCCACCAAGCCACATCCACAGAACCGGTAGTAAAAAAATTTGAAACTCACCACTGGGTCAAACTATTATCCAAAACATCTGAAGGCAGAACAAGAAGCAATAGATGGAAACTAATCAAGGAGAGAAGCAACCTAGAACAGTGAGGCCAACCTTTTCAGTACCGAGTGCCCAAACCGGAACACAAGTGTGCACTGGAGCCCTGGAAACTCGAAGAGCAGTTTTCGCTGGTCTTCGGGTTTCCGGGGCTCCAGCACATGCAAAGACCAGTTGGCCGGTGCACATGTGTGCACCAGAAACCAGGAGAACAGCTGGCTACGGCACAGGTGCCCATAGATAGATAGATAGATAGATAGATAGATAGATAGATAGATAGATAGAGGTAGGTAGGTAGGTAGGTAGGTAGGTAGGTAGATAGACAGACAGACAGACAGATGTAGAGGTAGGTAGGTAGACAGACAGACAGACAGACAGACAGACAGACAGACAGATAGATGTAGAGGTAGGTAGGTAGGGATAGATAGATAGATAGATAGATAGATAGATAGATAGATAGATAAATAGATAGATACAGATAGATAAATAGAGAGAGGGGGGGGTAGGTAGGTAGAGGTAGAGGTAGAGGTAGGTAGGGATAGATAGATAGATAGATAGATAGATAGATAGATAGATAGATAGATAGATAGATACAGATAGATAAATAGAGAGAGAGGGGGGGTAGGTAGGTAGAGGTAGAGGTAGAGGTAGGTAGGGATAGATAGATAGAGATAGATAGATATATAATAGATAGAGAGAGAGAGAGGTAGGTAGAAGTAGAGGTAGAGGTAGAGGTAGGTAGGGATAGATAGATAGATAGATAGATAGATAGATAGATAGATAGATAGATAGATAGATAATAGAGAGAGAGGTAGGTAGGTAGGTAGGGAGAGGTAGAGGTAGAGGTAGGTAGGGATAGATAGATAGATAGATAGATAGATAGATAGATAGATAGATACAGATAGATAAATAGAGAGAGAGGGGGGGTAGGTAGGTAGAGGTAGAGGTAGAGGTAGGTAGGGATAGATAGATAGAGATAGATAGATATATAATAGATAGAGAGAGAGAGAGGTAGGTAGAAGTAGAGGTAGAGGTAGAGGTAGGTAGGGATAGATAGATAGATAGATAGATAGATAGATAGATAGATAGATAGATAGATAGATAGATAGATAGATAGATAGATAGATAATAGAGAGAGAGGTAGGTAGGTAGGTAGGGAGAGGTAGAGGTAGAGGCAAGTAGGGAGATAGATAGATAGATAGATAGATAGATAGATAGATAGATAGATAGATAGATAGATAGATAGAGATAATAGAGAGAGAGGGGGGTAAGTAGGTAGGGAGGTAGAGGTAGGTAGGGATAGATAGATAGATAGATAGATAGATAGATAGATAGATAGATAGATAGATAGATAGATAGATAGAGATAATAGAGAGAGGGGGGGTAGGTAGGTAGGGAGGTAGAGGTAGGTAGGGATAGATAGATAGATAGATAGATAGATAGATAGATAGATAGATAGATAGATAGATAGATAGATAGAAATAGATGGATGGATAGATAGATAGATAGATAGATAGATAGATAGATAGATAGATAGATAGAGAAGAGAAGAGAACTTTATTGCCATTTTTTGTTACAGGGTTTCCTGCATAAGCAGTGGGTTGGACTAGAAGACCTCCAAGATCCCTTCCAATTCTGTTATTCTGTTATCTGTGGTATTCAACTGGAATGTTTACGTAATCCCATGTTTTGTTTCCTTCCAACAAGCAAAGTCAATGGGGAAACCAGATTCACTTAACAATTGTGGCAAGACAGGTCGTAAAATGGGGCAAAACTCACTTTAACAAATGTCTCACTTAGCAACAGAAACGTTGGGCTCAAGTCGAGGACTACCTGTACAATTAGGCTAACTTCTGCTTTGGTCACCTCTCTTTAAGGATTCTGTCACACTCTACAAAGGAATGCACACATCATTGTTGCAGGAACAGTATGAAATGCTTGGGTTTTTTTCCCATCTTTCAAGATATATATATGTATTAATGATGCATGCTTTTGATAGCTAAGCATTTAATCAATTTCATGCTGGTATAAACCTTGATATCACTTTTCACGGCCAAAAGCAGCAACTGTGTTCGTGAGAAAATTCTATTTTTCTCCTGAGGTGTCAGAATGTTTGAATGAAACTTTTACAATTAATCACCGGTCTTTGTGCTGGGGAAGTTCAATCATTTTTGTCACAAAATTATTGCTTTCTTTTCTTCTTTTTTTTCTGGAAAGAATGAAGCCATATTTAAATACTGTACTAGCCTGCCCACATAGCTTGCTGGATTTCGGATTCTGCGATCTATTTAAAAGAAACACTTTCCCTCATTGCAATCGTTATGATTAATACGTAGAAGCTAAGAGCACAGCTGACAAAAATGGGATTTTACTGGAAAGGAAACATTAGCCTCTGAGATAATGAAGCTTTCGTGGATATAAATGGGAGTGTCTTGAGATTTTTGTATTTGATTATCCTGCCTTTATTATTTTTATAAATAACTCAAGGCAGCGAATGCACCTAATACTCCTTCCTCCTCCTATTTTCCCCACAACAACAACAATCCTGTGAGGTAGGTTGAACTGAGAGAGGAAGCCCAAAGTCACCCAGCTGATTTTTATTTATTTATTTATTTATTTATTTATTTATTTATTTATTTGTTTAAATTTCTATACCGCCCTTCTCCAATATAGGACTCAGGGCGGTGAACAGCCAAAGTAAAAACAAGACATACATACAAAACATACAAAATCTAAAAAACTGATTAAAATAATTAAATATCTTGGCCATAATTTTCATGCCTAAGGCAGGACTAGAACTCACGGTCTCCTGGTGATTGGCCCAAAGTCTCCCAGATGGTTTTCATGCCTAAGGCAGGAGTAGAATTCACAGTCTCTTGGTGATTGGTCTAAACTCATCCAATTGGCTTTCATTTCTAGAGCGGAACTAGAATTCACAGTCTCCTGCTGATTGGCCCAAAGTCTCCCAGATGGTTTTCATGCCTAAGGGAGGAGTAGAATTCAAAGTCTCTTGGTGATTGGTCTAAACTCATCCAATTGGCTTTCATGTCTAAAGCGGAACTAGAATTCACAGTCTCCTGCTGATTGGCCCGAAGTCACCCAGCTGGCTGTCATGCTAAGGCAGGTCTAGAATTCACAGTCTCCTTGTTTTGTAGCCTGCTCCTTAACCTCTAAAACAAATTTGCCCTATACACACCAAACCTTCTAAATAAATCCTGAAAGAGATTATGTAAGTGACACGTTTTCCATATCTTGGTGTAATGCAGCGGTCTCAACTTTTCTGGCACCAGGGACCAGTTTCATGGAAGACAGTTTTTCCAGGGACCAGAGGGCAGGGGATGGTTTTGCATGCAACTACATCCTGTGCCGTGTGCAGATGAAGCTTTGCTCGCTCGGTTATCACTTACGTGGCCCGATTCCTATCAGGCCACGGACCAGTGTCGATCCACATGTAATGCATGGAAACTATGAGAACCCTATAGGAGAAGAGGGGGGATTGTACACCAGGTACAATCATTATTTTCCATCTCACAGAACCTCTGAGACACCCAACTCAGGGGTGAAATCCAGCAGGTTCTGACAGGTTCTGGAGAACCGGTAGCGGAAATTTTGAACAGTTCAGAAAACCGGCAGCGGAAATTTTGAGTAGTTCAGAGAACCGGCAAATACCACCTCTGATTGGCCCCAGAGTGGGGTGGGAATGGAGATTTTGCAACATCCTTCCCCTGGAATGGGGTGGGAATGGAGATTTTGCAGTATGCTTCCCCTGCCATGCTCACCAAGCCACACCCACAGAAACGGTAGTAAGAAAATTTGGATTTCACCACTGACCCAAATTATACTTATGACCTTTAGCAGCAACTTGGCACTTTCTGGTAATATAATATTTTGTCTTCACCCTCCATTTCCACCATCCTACTAGTATACGCTCGAATTGAAAATGCTGTATCTCTAGAAAGTCTGTGAACTCCAGCAATGCTGGCTCCACTTTTTCCATAATTTTTCTGCATCATTGTCATTGTCACTGTGGTTTCCTGAGACTCCTAAGGTTTTTTGGGGATGGGAAGAAAGGAAGGAAGGAAGGAAGGAAGGAAGGAAGGAAGGAAGGAAGGAAGGAAGGAAGGAAGGAAGGAAGGAAGGAAGGAAGGAAGGAGAAATGGACTGAAGGAGGGAGGGAGGGATAGAGAAAGGAGGGACAAGAAGGAAGGAAGGAAGGAAGGAAGGAAGGAAGGAAGGAAGGAAGGAAGGAAGGAAGGAGAAATGGATGGGAGGAGGGAGGGAAGGAAGGGAAGGAGGGAGGGAGGAAGAGAGAGAGAGAAGGGAGGGATATAGGGGAAGGAAGGTGAGATGAAAGGAGGGAGGGAGGGAAAGAGAGAAGGGAGGGACAGAGGAAGAAAAGAAGGGAGAAAGGAAGGAAGGGAGAATTGAAAGGAGGGAGGGAGGGAGGGAGGGAGGGAAGGAGAAATGAAGGGAGGGAGGGAGAGAGAAAGAGAAGGGAGGGACAGAGGAAGAAAGGGAGGGAGGGAAATGAAAGGAGGGAGGAAGGAAGGAAGGGAGAAATGAAAGGGGGGAGGAGGAAGGAAGGAAGGAGAAATGAATGGAAGGAGGGAGGGAGGGAAGGGTGGAGGGAGGGAAAGGGAAGGGAGGGATATAGATGAAGGAAGAAAGGGAGAAAGAAATGAAGGGCGGGAGAGAGAGAGAAGGAAGGGACATAGAGGAAGAAAAGGAGGGAGGGAGGGAGTAAGAAAAGAATGCAGAGAAGAGCGACAAAAATAATTGGGGGCCCGAAGCCTAAAACATATGAAGAACAGTTGCAGGAATTGGGTATGTCTAGTCTAGTGAAAAGAAGAATTACGGGGTGACTCAACTTCAAACTAAACCTGGCCGCAGCCATCTCTCTGTTCCTCAGTTGCCACACAGAGGGGGAAGAAGGTTGGAATACGTTACTAGACCCAACAAAGAGCTTTCTCATGAGAACTGAGGTCATCTCCACTGGCAGCAGATAAGATTGGGGAAGGAGTGCCTGATATTGGAAGTAATATCCATCCGGTTCAGTTCCAAGTGGGGAGAAAGACACTGGAAACATGGAGGCTGATTGGAAAGATGGTTTAATGAAGCAGAACCATCAAACATGTGGTCCTGGTGCAGCTGACCAGGGTCTGAGAATGAAGGGTTTCGATACTTTCTCTGGGCTTTGAACTTGAGCTTCCTGTTCCTGTGGAAAGAGCATGTATTCTATTGGTTTCTGTATGGGTCATAGCTAACTTTTTAGACTGAGTTAAGTTTGGTTGAAGCCCGGATTCTCTGAGGTGATGCAATGAGAAGACTTGTGTCCTGAAAAGGTATTGGGCCATTCCTATTGTGTCTTAATGGATTTCCTGATTTGGGTCTTGAGTGAGGGCTGATTTGCCTTTGTTCAAAATATCCTGTCTTGAATGGATTACCAAATCTGCATTTCTCAAAGCTGGTCTCCGTTTAGTATCTGCTTGCGGCCAGGGAACTGTGGCTCTGAGTTTCTGTCTTTAGAAACATGTTTCTCCTTTAGGGAAAATAGAATATTCTGCCTTTAAAAAAAAAATAAATCTTAAAATATTTCATT
This sequence comes from Pituophis catenifer annectens, assembly GCF_029215685.1. Classification (NCBI taxonomy): domain Eukaryota; kingdom Metazoa; phylum Chordata; class Lepidosauria; order Squamata; family Colubridae; genus Pituophis; species Pituophis catenifer. The sequence continues at coordinate 210,093,783 of NW_027256883.1, read as the reverse complement.
TTTCTAGGAGACGGGTGGATGCTAACTTTCTACAACTTTCTACAGCCCGTCGAGTAACTTAATTGGCCAATTGGGGATGGGGTTATTTCTTAGTTTAATTATACCGAAACTCCACGGGAGAGATTTAGAGTTGGCTTCCTACTGAAGCTGTGCCGATATGATGTACTCATTAAAGAAGACCTTTGAGAAGGGGCAAAGTCTTCGGGTTCTTCTGATCGGCTTGAGTTCATTAGTCGGAGCCTTGATGGTGACTTTATAGCAGTGCTCCACATTTGAGGGGCTGCCACAAAGAAGAGGGGGTCCACTCACTCTTTGTCGTGCCTTCTGGTGCTTTGGAAAATAGTAAATATTTTTTGGGGGGGTTTGAAGGGAAACAATAATAAGGATATAATAAATAATACTAGAATATCATATACTGGTATACTAGATTCTGTAACCATTAGGTGCCTGTAATACATATTGTATTTATATGCCTTTATATTTGTATCTCCTGTAACAAATATATTCTGTTATTATGTTCTGTCCCCGTCCCCACACACACACAAACAGCCAGCCGGGGGTTAAAGAAGTACTCGGCACATACCAGGTTCGTTATCAGGAACTTGGCAGCAATACGATAACCGTCTGCCAAGTGCTTTACTACAAGAAGAGGGAGTGTTCCTCCACCAGATAACACCAACAAATACACACAGTTTTCAGAACAGTCCAGTTCAAACATGAAACCTTCAGCAGATTTGGCGTTGTACAAAGTGACTAGCCAGAAGTTAGCTTTGTCCGTCACAGAGTCTAAATGGCCACCACACTCTCTTATATAGCCTGTGGGGTGTGGTCCAGTGACTCAGCTTAATCCCTGGCATGCCTCCTCATCTGCTGCAAACGTTTATCTTGCCTTGTTGGCGTGGATCCAGGAACGACTTATCACCCTCATCGCTGTCATCGGAGACACCTGGCTCCTGGTCAATCTCCTCTCCCTCAGCAGACACCTGAGGCATTGCCAGAGAGGAGGGGCCTGGAGAGGGAGGCCTGGCCGGCTCCTCTCCTTCATGTTCGGAGCCTTCTTCCTCCGATAAGATGGGCTCGGGGGTCGGAGCCACAACATATTAGGCCTCTGTAATGTATCTGGTATTTGTCAAACATATGTTCCTGCCATTTGATCTGAACCCATATCAATCTTCTCCCTGTTTTTCTTGTGCCATCTAAGAGCATGGTACGTATCTCAGTTGGAACTGCAAACGTCATCCGAGAGAAAATTTACACTTCAGCCCTAACTTACACCTTTGATCTGTATAAGCTCCTTCCTTGCAGAACCAGGGGGCCAAATGAGCAATTGGGAGAACAAAGGAATGCTCAAGGAAGAGATAACGCTAATTGGGAGGCTTCTACTCCTTTGCAAGGCAACAAGGACTACACAAACCTAAACTAGGAAGCCAGAATTGGGTATTAAGCTGATGTCTCTGAGGGTATATAAGGATGCCATACCTTCCCCAAGGTGTGGCTATCTCCTCGCATGCATTGTATCTGTATGTTCTGGATATAGTCCCATCCAGTATTTTGTTTTGGGCCATAAATAAAATCTGCTTTTTTTTTTTTTTGCAAGCCTTGTCTTGAGTCTCTCTCTTTGGCATTCTGGTGACTCAAGTATATTTTGGGACCTTATAATATAAAATATATATATAATGTTGGAAGAAATCTCCATTTGGGTTCAGTTCCAAGTGAGAAGAAAGACACTGAAAACACGGAGGCTGCTTGGAAGGGGTGGTTTAATGGTGAAGCAGAACCACCAAAGAACGTGTGATTCTGGGTAGATGACCACATGGAAGAGGGGGGGGGGAAGAGAGAGAGAGAGAGAGAGAGAGAGAGAGAGAGAGAGAGAGAGAGAGAATTGGAGCTTCCTGTTCCTGTGGCAAGGGCAGGTAGCCTATTGGCTGCTGTACCTGCTTGTTGCAATATTTTCAGGATCAGACTCAATAAAGATAATAGAAGTTAGAAATTTAAATATATCTCTTTTTATTCATAATAGGCATTCTATATTCGCTGAATATTCAAGATAGAAGCAAGGAAAATGGGGAGGATGGCTCCTTTTATATACAAGGGGCGGAGCCAGGAATGGGAGTGGTAAATTATGAATACATTAAAGCTCAAGTAATAAGTTAACCCCTGATATTCCATATATACATTATTTACACATTAGAGAATAAGGCATTTACATCTGACAAATCCCCCTCTAAATGCCGGTTCGTTATACAACACCAGTTACATTCAGATTCAGGACAATATAATACATATAATTTAGAAGTTAAATATTTGTGTTGTTTAGAAGGTAAGGGTTTTGTTAATATGTCAGCTAATTGTTCAGAAGTATCACAATGTATTGCTTTGATGAATCCGTCTTGAGATAGTTGTCTCACGTGCTTAAATTTTATATCAATATGCCTGGACCTTTGTCCAATTGCATCGGATCTAGAAATTTCAATGGCCGCTTTATTATCTTCATGCATAATAAATGGTAAAGTAGGTTTCTTCCAAACATCTGTGATCAAATCATTGAACCATACAAGGTTATTTGCAGCTTTAGACAAGCAAACATATTCTGCTTCTGTGGTAGAGGTGGCTACCAGTTCTTGTTTACCAGTATACCAGTAAACTGGACAATCGTTCAATAGAAAAACATAACCAGAGGTACTCTTTCTGCATGATGTATCACCCGCCCAATCTGCATCAGCATAACAAGTAATTTTTGGTTCTTTGTCATTATTGGGTTCCAATATTAAACAAAAATCTAATGTACTTTTCAGATATCTTAAAATTCTTTTGACAGCTTCCCAATGATACAAGGTTGGTTTGCTAACATATCTTGACAATAAATTGAGAGGTAATGCAATATCTGGCCTAGTCCAATTAGATATATAAAGGAGTGAACCTATAACTGATCTGTAAAATGTGTTGTCTTTAAACTCAGGGGAAGATTCATCATTGTTTCTAAGAAAATCAGTTTGCATAGGTGTGTCACATGTTTTGGCATTATTTAAGTTACATTTGTTTAGGAGTTCAATGATTTTATCTTTCTGAGTAAGTTTGAATCCCCTTTTTGTTTTGTTAATTTGTACACCAAGGTATTTATTCACTCTACCTAGTGATTTCAATGAGAAGTGTTCGTTTAACTTATTTACAAAGATTTCCCTGCTCTCTTTATGCTTTCCAATATATAAAATATCATCCACATAAATTAATACAAATTCAATATGATCATTACTCTTTTTTACAAAGAAACAGTTATCAGCAGTGGTGGCGTTGAAATCCATGGTCTTTAGTACTTTTACCAAACAATCGTACCATCTTTTGCCAGATTGCTTCAATCCGTACAGACTCTTATTTAGTAACCAAATTTCGTTCTTATTAGTGTATTGACTGTGTGGTGCTCTTACATATATTTCCTTATCTAATTTTGCATGTAAGTATGCAGTCTGTATGTCATATTGAAACACGTCTAGATTGAGTGCAGATGCTACTACAAGAGCTGTTTTGACACTCTCTGTTCTCACTGTGGGTGAATATGTGTCAGTATAGTCTTCTGGATATTTTTGTGCATAACCTTGTGCAACTAGTCTGGCCTTGTATAAGGTATTACCTCCTTCTAAATTCTTAATTTTATAAATCCACCTGGTACCTATAATTGTTTTATCCTTAGGTGCGATCGCAGGTGTGAATACATTTAATCCTTGTAAACTTTTCATTTCTTTTTCCATAGCTAGTTCCCATTTTTCTCTTTCTTCACGGGGAAGTTTCAATACTTCCTCATATGTATTAGGTGTTATTTGTTCCCCATCCATATGCATAATATAATCTTTGTATTTATTTGGTATTTGGTTTCTATTATTTCTAATATTTCTTTCAGGTTTGCTATGGTTGTCATGCAAATATCTGGCTTCCTTTTTTGTTAATGTGTCTGTCTTTATTTTATGTTGACTATTTGTCCAAGTTTTGGTTTTGTTCTTACTTTTGCTAATATTTTGATTTTCTGTTGTTCCTTCCTCGCAAGGTATATTATCTTTGCTTTTATTAGGAAAAATTTCATTAAGGTGCAACTTAGACCAATTGGCCTGCTCATGAAACACAGCTGTTCTGGATACTATAAATTTGTTATTATTATCGATGAATCTGTACCCTTTGGTTCCAGTTTCGTATCCCATGAATCTTAATCTCCTGGATACGTTTTCTCCCTTTCTCCTCAATTGTTTAGGTATGTGCACGTCTGCAGTAACTCCAAATATGTGCATGTGTGCTAATTTAGGTTTTCTATTGTACATCACCTCATATGGTGTCTTATTCACAATACTGGACCATGTTCTATTTTGAGTGTAATTTGAATAATGTAAGGCTTCTGACCAAAATTGTTTGCCTAAACCAGCATCCTCTAATGTGCATCTAATCATGGTTTGTAGTGTGGAGTTCTTTCTCTCTGCAATCCCATTTTGAAAGGCAGAAAATGGATTGGACGTGAAATGTAGCATCCCTCTATCCTTTAACCATTGGGAGAATTCTTTAGACATGAATTCACATCCCCTATCTGTCATAATTTGTTTTATTCTGATATTATGTTGTGTTTCTATGCGTTTGTAGAATTCCTTAAATTTCTGAAAGGTTTCATCCTTGTGCTTTAATGTGTAAACAAAACCATAGCGACTGTAATCATCCACTATTGTTAGGAAGTAACGTTTTCTATAGGTAATTGATGGAGTTAATGGACCAACTAGGTCCATATGTACCAAATCAAAAATATTGTTAGTTGATCTGTTAGATTTTTTTGGTCTAGGACTGGTTTTTAGTTTGGTGGATTTACATACTGAGCATTCTAAATAATTTTCACAATTTTTTATTTTTACACCTTCTGCGTGTTCAGTCATTTTTTGTACTACAGGAAAGCTTGCATGTCCTAACTTCCTATGTAAGATATGAGCACACTCATCATGAATTGGTTTACCTATTTTTGGTTTCTTCTCATTGTGTGTATTTTTGTTATCATGAGTTATTTTACATTCATCATTGTCACTGTTACTGACATTTTCATCATCTGCTTCAATACAATCTTCCATATTTGAATCAATGTTATGTAACCATCTTTCTTTGGTTATCAGATAGGGTAGACCCCCTTTTATCATCACAGTGCCTATATTTGTTTTGTTCTTTTCTATAGTTGCTTTCCCCTTTGAGAAAACTATATTGATGTCAGATTCTCTGCTTAGTTTTATAGCACTTAGTATGTTGTGAGGTATTTCTGGGATTAATAATACCCCCTCTATTTTCCCTAAACCAGGCAAGGTCACATTTCCTCTGCCTAATACTTGAACCTTTTCTTGATTAGCTACCTTTATCACAAACTTATCTTCTGTAAATGAAGATAATATACTTTTGTTATTAGTGGTGTGATTTGTTGCACCAGAATCAATAAGCCAATTATTGTTCTCATCTTGTTGTGTTTTGGTGCTGTCTTGTTTATTTAGCCCATTTAGTGACCCAGATTTTCTCTCTTTTGAATTTTCTCTACCCCCTCTACTTTCTCTGTAGTTTGGTGGACTTCTATATTTGTGTCTATCTGTGGAAGATTGTCTGTAATTGTATTTGCTCCTATATTCTGGCCTATGTCTCTCCCTTGGGACTTTGGGACAGTCTCTTTTACTGTGTTCCCTGGATCCACAATTGTGGCATCTAAAGGCCTCATTATATTTATCTTGAAAGACTACTTTCCTAAAAGATTTGTGTTCTGTTTGGTTACTGGAACGATTTTTTCTTGAATTGTCTTCTGCTATCAATTTGTTAGATAGACTTTCTATTGATAAATATCCCAAATTAATGGTATCTAAGTGTGACATAAAGCTATCCCATGATGGATCAAGTGAATTGATAATAACACTTTTCATAGTTTGATCTGAAATCACTTCCCCCCTCAATTGCAGCTCAGCTCTTATTTTGTTTAGATTTATCAAATGTTCACTTATAGAAACCCCTGGTTTCACTCTAGAAGAAAAGAAATCCTTAGACATTCTTGTGGTTGTGGCTACGCTATCGCTGTGAAATAGATTAAACATGCATTGAATTATTTCTGATACAGTTAGGTTTGGTTTGATGCTATGATACATTGCAGGAGACACGCTAGATATTGTCAGAAAAAATGCTCTATGGTGTAAGCAATCTATTTTTAAAGTCCAAGGTCTTCTTGGGGGACTGGTGATAAAAAACATTAGGTTTTCTTTCATAAAGGCAACCTGAAGTTGCTGATACCACTCTTGCAAATTAATGCCATCAATTCTAAGTTTTGGAAAATCGCTAGGTAAGTCCCCAGTATTATTATCCCCACTACTTACAACGGAGGGTAGTCCATGGTCTCGTAAGTGTTGAAAGTCACAGGATGGAGTGGGTATGCTGTGCATTAGTCTGAGTGGTTTTTCTTCATCATAATGTCTTCTGTAGTTCTCTGAATGCATCTGCGCATGTGCATAGTTTGTATTTCTGTTGAAGTTGTCATAGGGAGCCTCTGTCGCTGCAGTTTCTTCGTAAGGTTCTTCCTCCGACGATTCGGTCTCCATTTCTATCTTGATCTTCTTGCCGATGGCTGATGCTTGCTTCTTTTCGCCAAAGCCGCTCCGCTTGAAGCTCTCCACCTCCGGAACCGTCTGCGGTGTGGGAAAAAAACTGCAGGGTCCTCTGGGCTCAGGTGTCGTCATCCTTTCTGTACGAGTTGAATTGGATATGTTCTGGTTTTTCTTTTTGCTTGCTTGTCTTTTTACTTTTAGGTCATTGGCTTCCGTTGATTTTTTCGCCATTTTTAAATTTGGATCAGAAGTTCTAAATAGTTGTTTCTTTATCGCTTCAACTTTCAGTTCAATAGATGTTTCTTTTGTGTCCGTGTTTGATCCTTCTGAAGGATAAAGGTTTTCTTTACTATTTTTTGTACTGTTTGATTCTTTTCGCGCCAGAGATTTTGAATGGTGTATCGTGATTGGCTCTGCTTTGCTTGTCTCAGTGGCCGGTTGAAGACAAGATGGCTGCCATTCGAAATTTTGAGCGGGATCTCTGTTCTTTCTTCTCGTTATTTTCTCTTTTATAGATGGGTTGCTCACCGTCTTTGTTTCTTTGAATTCAGCTGTCTCGATGCTATTTTCTCTCGCTGCTTCGTTTTCTTTCAAGAAGTTTTGAAGGTTCGCGATGAGATCGTAGTCATCCTTTTGTATTTTTATTATTCTCAGTATCTCTGATCTGAGATCGTTGCTTTCTATTTCTTTCTTATACATGTTTATTTTATTGAGTCAATTAACCATCCTCTGCTACCAGCTTGTTGCAATATTTTCAGGATCAGACTCAATAAAGATAATAGAAGTTAGAAATTTAAATATATCTCTTTTTATTCATAATAGGCATTCTATATTCGCTGAATATTCAAGATAGAAGCAAGGAAAATGGGGAGGATGGCTCCTTTTATATACAAGGGGCGGAGCCAGGAATGGGAGTGGTAAATTATGAATACATTAAAGCTCAAGTAATAAGTTAACCCCTGATATTCCATATATACATTATTTACACATTAGAGAATAAGGCATTTACATCTGACACTCCTAATCTGAGGTAAATCTGAGGTTGAACTGTTGGCTGATGTAATGTCCCTAGGTGATTTCGCAATGCAGTGAGCCCTGCTGTTAGATGGGCTAAGCCTATCATGTCCTGAGGGCCATGTCTTAATCCCATCACCCTGGAGCTGAAGTGGGGAGGGGGGCAGGCAGCTGCTTTGTCTTTAAAAACATGTTTCTCCTTTTCTCATCCAGGGAAATATAATATTCTGCCTTTTAAATATTTCCTAGAATATTTCATTCTTCTAGGAGTGGGGTGGGTGTGCTAACTTTCTACAATAAAAAAAAAATAATACTATTTTCCAAAGCACCAGAAGGCAGGACAAGAAACAATGGGTGAGAACAATGAAGCAGTGGGAACAGCTTACCTCCAGAAGCTGTGGGTGCTCCATCACTGGAGGTTTTTAAGAAAAGACTGGACAGTCACTTGTCTGAAGTGGTATAGGGCAGGGGTGGACAAATGTGGCTCTTTTACAACCTGTGGACTTCAACTCCCAGAATTCCTGAGCCAAGCTGGCTCAGGAATTCTGGGAGTTGAAGTCCACAGGTTGTAAAAGAGCCACATTTGCCCACCCCTAGTATAGGGCTGTGATGGCGAACCTTTTCGGCACCGAGTGCCGAAAGCGCATGTATGCACGCACACCCATAATGCAATGCATGCGTGACACTTCCCCGTGTGCCCCCATAATGCAATGCATGGATGACCCCCCCTGCATGCTCCCGTGCATGCGCCCACGACCCCCATGCATGACTCAACCCCCACTCACACGTGGGCCCCCAGCATGCACCCAGCATCCTGTGCATGCGTACACGTCTCCTACGAGTGACCCACCGGCTGCTCATGTGTGGCAGAGACCTGAAAACCAGCTGGCCGGCGGGAGGTGCGCACGCATGCATGGCTGTTGTGGTCTGTCAGCGGCCTGTGCAGATTGTAGCTGATTCCGACAGTGAGGAGGCTGGTGTGGTGCTGCGTCAGCAACCTGTGCAGCTGGCGCTCGAGTCGGACAGTGAGGAGGCTGGAGAAGATATGCTGGGCTAATCACCAGACGATGGAGAGTTCTAGTCCTACCTCAGGCATGATAGCTGGCTGGGTGACTTTTGGCCATCCCCCCTCTCTCAGCCCAACCCACTTCACCATGTTGTTGTGGGAAAATAAGAGGAGGAAGGAATATTATATATGTTCACTGCCTGTTGTGGCCCGCCAGTGGCCTGCACGGATTGTTGCTGATCCCGACGACGAGGAGGCTGGTGTGGTGCTGCGCCAGCAGCCTGTGCAGCCGGCGCTCGAGTCGGACAGCGAGGAGGCTGAAGAAGATGTGGTGCCAGAGGCAGGGATTCAGTCAGGGCCTTCAGAACCTCCAGAGGCTCCTTTAAGTGAAAAGGATGAAGAAGAGGAGCCTCTTCTCAATGCACGGGCGCGCAGAGTGACCAAAAGGCAGAAGTGGCTCCTCAGGAGGAGGTCTCCTCGAGAGTAAGGCTTGGGGCTAATTGGCCACTCCCTTAGCCTATTTAAGAAGGAACACCGCTTGCAACAAGCTGTAGAGAACAACTTTAGTTCACTCTCTTTCGTGTCTGCAAAATTGTTTCTGGGCTTTCTGCCAACTCTAGTAAGACTGTGATTACTTTATCTTAGAATTCTGGTGGGCTGTTAAGACAGTTCATTAACAGCCTTTGAATGATAAAGACTAAGTTATTTGAGTAAAATAAGCTTTGTATAGAGTTTGTGTGTGCTGTGTTCTTTGAGGTCCATAGCTGGGGCAGAACAATGGCAGAGCTGAGCTTGTGTGCCCAGAGCTCTGCAGGCCACCTGTGGCATGCGTGCCATCGGTTCGCCATCATGGGTATAGGGGTCCCCTTCAGCAGGGGGTTGAGCAGGGGGTTGGACTAGAGGACCTCCAAGGTCCCTTCCAACTCTGTTATTCTGTATGTATGTAAGAAAAGAAAAAACAAAAAACTTTGGGAGATTTGCCAGGCAATTTCAACGTATTATTAGTATCCTGTTTCCTATTAGAAACAAGTCTCCAATCCAATAGTTCCCAAATTCTTCGCATTCTCTTTCCCTGCTGAACTCCTAGCGGCTGAATATCCCCAGTCCTTCGCTGAAGCAGTTATGAATAATTTAAGTACATTTATCCAGTCATATTGGAGAATATGTCATGTGGTTGTCGATCAAAAGGTCGGATGTTCACAGGTTCGAATCCCTGGTGCCGCATAATGGAGTGAGCTCCTGTTACTTGTCCCAGCTTCTGCCAACCTAGCAGTTCGAAAGCAGGTAAAAAATGCAAGTAGAAAAAATAGGGACCACCTTTGGTGGGAAGGTAACAGCGTTCCGTGCGCCTTTGGCGTTGAGTCATGCCGGCCACATGACCACGGAGACATCTTCGGACAGCACTGGCTCTTTGGCTTTGAAACGGAGATGAGCACCGCCTCCTAGAGTCGGGAACGACTAGCACATATGTGCAAGGGGAACCTTTATTAGAGAATACTTCTTGGCTCTTTCTTGAGATTTTTCTAAAAGAGGCATTTTTTGTATGGTGGAGAATGAATAGCAGCTCATCACCATAATCATTTGGCCAAACCTGAACTGGAAGTAAGTGTTCGTGTGGGTGCCGTTTTGAATTTTTAAAAAAATTAAGTGTCCATTAACCTTATGCCTTTTCTCTTTTTCTGTAGCAAAGACCAGAAGGTATTTTTTTCTTCTTCTTGCCCGAAGGTATTTAAAAGCAAGTTTCATAGCATACAACTCCGAAATTCAACTCAGAGGGGAGGACTTTGAACTAGAATTGCAAATTTAAGCTTAATTGGGATGGTTCTGTGAATCCAATCGCAAAATCCAACGGGGTGAGCTTTTCAAACGCCATTGCGAATTTGCACTGCATTTCCTTTTTAAGCTCTACTGTCGATTTGTGCTGGATAATGGCTGATCACTATGCCTCAAGTGCTTTCTTTCATTATTTTAAGGCAATGAAAACCTAGAGAGGAAATTGCGATTTTGACATTTTGGATTTGCCTATTGTTAGACAAGAATTATGTCGGGGGAGAAACAGTGCTAAAAAATCTGAAAGCCACTTAAAGCAATTTTATATAAAATGATGAATCGTTAATACATTGACTAAATTGTAAAACATCTACATGTTAGTTTACAACCGTTCATTTAGTGACATATACCGCTTCACAGTGCTTTTACAGCCCTCTCTAAGTGGTTTAGAGAATCAGCATGTTGCCCCCCCCCAACAATCTGGGTCCTCATTTTACTGATTTTGGAAAGATGGAAGGCTGAGTCAACCTTGAGCTGGTGAGACTATATAGCATAGCATAGCATAGCATAGCATAGCATAGCATAGCATAGCATAGCATAGCATAGCATAGCATAGCATAGCATAGCATAGCATAGCATAGCATAGCATAGCATAGCAGATTAGATTAGACTATACTATACTATACTATACTATACTATACTATACTATACTATACTATACTATATTTAGTAGAGTAGAGTAGAGTATATTTAGTATAGCATAGCATAGCATAGTATAGTATAGTATATTTAGTAGAGTAGAGTATATTTAGTAGGGAATAGCATAGCATAGTATAGTATAGTATATTTAGTAGAGTAGAGTATATTTAGTATAGTATAGCATAGCATAGCATAGCATAGCATAGCATAGCATAGCATAGCATAGCATAGCATAGCATAGCATAGCATAGCATAGCATAGAGTATATTTAGTAGAGTATATTTAGTATAGCATAGCATAGCATAGCATAGCATAGCAGATTAGATTAGATTAGAGTATAGTATACTATATTATAATTAGTAGAGTATATTTAGCATAGCATAGCATAGCATAGCATAGTAGAGTATATTTAGTATAGCATAGCATAGCATAGCGCATAGCATAGCATAGCATAGCATAGCATAGCATAGCATAGCATAGCATAGCATAGCATAGCACTGTTCTGCCCCAGCTCTGGATTTTCCGAGGATATTGACACACACCAATGGTCCTTATCAAAGTTATTAAGTAGCAAGAATAAACCAAAGTCCGGCAAAGATTGGCAACCAGCCCAGAAAACAAAATATGATAAGACTTTTCCAAAAATGCTTTGATGATAATTACAAGTTGTTTCCAGCAAGAAACTTACTAACTGCATGTGACTTAAATAGGCTAAGGGAGTGGCCAATTATCCTCAAGCCTTACTCTCGAGGAGACCTCCTCCTCCTGAGAAGCCACTCCTGCCTTTTGGCAGCCCTGCGTGCTCAAGCATTGAGAAGAAGCTCCTCCACTTCGCTCTGTCCACTTGAAGGAGCCTCTGGAGGTTCTGAAGGCCCTGGCTGAGTCTCTGCCTCTGGCACCACATCCTCTTCAGCCTCCTCGCTGTCCGACGCGAGCACCGGCTGCGCCGGCTGCTGACACAACACCACATCAGCCTCCTTGTCGTTGGGATCAGCCACGATCTGCGCAGGCCGCTGGCGGGCCACAACAAGTACAGTATAGCAAAACAGATTAGATTAGAGTAGAGTAGAGTAGAGTAGAGTAGAGTAGAGTAGAGTATATTTAGTATAGCATAGCATAGCGTAGCGTAGCATAGCATAGTAAAACAGATTAGATTAGAGTATAGTATTATATAGCATAGCATAGCATAGCATAGCATAGCATAGCATAGCATAGCATAGCATAGCATAGCATAGCATAGCATAGCATAACATAACATAGTATAACATAGTATAGCAAAACAGATTAGATTAGATTAGAGTATAGTATAGTATACTATATTATATTTAGTAGAATAGAGTATATTGAGTTGAGTTGAGTTGAGTAGAGTAGAGTAGAGTAGAGTAGAGTAGAGTAGAGTAGAGTAGAGTAGAGCATACCATGTTTCCCTGAAAATAAGACCGGGTCTTATATTAATTTTTGCTCCAAAAGACACATTAGGATTTATTTTCCAGTTAGGTCTTAGTTTTGGGGAAATGCGGTACTAAATACATCTGTCTTGCTGACGATCTTAAATGGGGCTTATTTTTGGATAGGTCTTATATTATGCGCATCCTGAAAAATCATGCTAAGGATTATTTCACAGTTGGGGTTTATTTTGGGGAAAGCACAGTAGTATAGTATAGTGTATAGCATAGCATAGCATAGCATAGCATAGCATAGCATAGCATAGCATAGCATAGCATAGCATAGCATAGCATAGCATAGCATAGTATTATTATTACGATATAATACAAAAGGTGCCAAGTTTTGACCTTCCTCGCCAGCATTGGTCAACTCTGAACAATAGCCATACCCAACATGGTATCTGCCAGGATTTATTGTTTAAGTGGGGTCTTGTCTCTACCCCTCAGTGTGCTCCTCGACAAAATATCTACCATATTGTGTCTGAATGTCCATCAAGAGCTTACACCGGCCCAATGTCTGATTTTTTTAACACAGACCACCCTGCCGCTGAATGGCTGAGTGGACTGGACATTAACATTTGAACTACTATAAGTTCATGTATTTGCCATACGCTAAATAAATAAATAAATTACAATATAATATCATGCATTATATTATAACTGTTTATCACATGACCATTGCAGCATCCCCATGATCATCTAATCAAAATTCAGACACCTGGCAACTGGCTTATATTTATGACAGTTGCAATGTCCCAGGGTCATGTGATCACTTTTGCGATCAATGGGGAAGCCAGATTCACTTAACAACCGGGTTACTAGTTTAACAACTGCAGTTGTTGGAAATTCTTCAACATGTTGGAAGTGTGAAGTGGCTCCGGGGAACTTCTATCATATGTGGTGGGAATGCCCAAAGGCAAAGAAATATTGGAATCTGATAAAGAGTTGGTTGGAAGAAATGTTGTTAATAAACATAGAAGTCAAACTGGAATTTTTCCTTTTGGGAATGGCAGAGGGCAAATACAAGAAAGATATAAATTATCTACTACTGCATATACTTACAGCGGCACCAGTGGTGGGTTCCTCCCGGTTCGGCCCGCCACCCCCCACCACCCCCCGCGTTATTCTTACCTTTTATTTGGCTCCACTCCCAATCTATTGCTGCCTCCTGAGTCCTAGCTGATGGGCTATAAGGGAAAAAACTGTTTAAACTCTTGCCACGGGGCTTCAAAGGGCTGCCCTAAAGTTGATCAGTGTTAAAAGGCAGATGGGTAGACCAGTGCCTCCAAAAACAAATAAGTAGACCGGTACAGCTCTGCAAGCAGTTAAAAGCCTGGTAGACAGTACCTCTGCTAAATCCTAAGAATTGTCACATGACCATCAAGCCACGCCCACAAAATAAGCCACACCCACAGAACCGGTAGTAAAAAATTTTAGAACCCACCCCTGAGCGGCAATGATAGCCTTTGCGCAGAAGTCGAAAGAGAAAGATACCCCAACTGAAGAGGAAATACTACTAAAAATATTCAACTGCGCAGAAATGGATAGACTCACTTTGGAACTCAAGGATAAAAGCGAAACATTGTACTATAAAATCTGGGCAAAATTCTATGAATGCTTAAATAAAAGGAGGAAAGCTGAGACAAATGTGTAGTGTTAGATTAGAAATATATACATTATTATAGATAAATATGTATGTGAATTGTATAGATAGGTATATGTAGGTATAGATATGTATAATTGTATAGGAATAAGGTATAAATGACTATTATTATACTATGTTTAAATAACGTATAAGGTGTAGTGAATATATTATTATATTATCGTTAGTATATTATGTATTAACTTAAAGTGTTGGAAAATGCTTGGGACCAGTGATATCATATCTATGTCCTTTTTAATTTTGAACTACTAATATTTTTTTTAAAAAAAACCAACTGCAGTTGTTCATTTCATGAGTGTGGCAAGAAAGGTCATAAAATGGGGCAAAACTCACTTAACAAATGTCTCGCTTAGCAACAAAAGTGTTGGGCTCTGTTGTGGTCGTAAGTCGAGGACTACAAGGGAATTTCAAATACTTGTCAGAAGTGTAATCAAAAATGGAAAGATACTGTACCTAGAATGGAAGAATGGATGGGGAAGCTGATGGAATTGGTACCGATGGCCAAATTGACAGCTTTGATAAAATGAAATTTTATTTCTACCTGTAAACCACTTTTGAATATTTTGCAAGAAACTGAATGAAAATGATTTTGGGATCTCATGGAATCGTACAGATGGAAGGGACCTTGGAGGTCTTCTAGTCCAACCCCCTGTTCAAGCAGGAAACTCTATAACATTTCAGATAAATGGTTGTCCAATCTCTTCTTAAAAACTTCCAGTGTTGGAGCATTCACAACTTCTGGAGGCAAGTCGTTCCACTGGTTAATCGTTCTCACTGTCAGGAAATTTCTCCTTAGTTCTAGGTTGCTTCTCTCCTTGATTAGTTTCCATCCGTTGCTTCTTGTCCTGCCTTCAGGTGCTTTGGAGAATAGCTTGACTCCCTCTTCTTTGGGTCAGCCCCTCAAATAGTAGTCTACGTGGACAGATTAACTATCTAGAATCACTAATCTGTGCTCTCCAAGCAGAAATTACTTACTTACTTTACTTTACTTTATTTGATTTATATACCGCCCTACTCCCGAAGGACTCAGGGCGGTGAACAGCCAAACAGTAAAAATACATAGATACAAAATTTAAAAACAAAGTAAAATCGAATTAAACAATTTGGCCCAGACAGATTAAAACACCCCAATCATTTAAAAACCGATTAAAATTTGCATAATTAAAAAGAGGGAAAAGATTAGGCCAGGCCCGCCTGGTGGAATAAAAAGGTCTTAAGAGCGCGGCGGAAGGTGCGCAGATCTGGGATCCTCCATATCTCCAGGGGGAGCTCGTTCCAGATAGTAGGTGCCCCCACAGAGAAGGCTCTCCCCCTAGGGGCCGCCAGTCGACATTGTTTGGCCGATGGTACCTGGAGGAGCCCCTCTCTATGAGAGCGTACCGGCCGGTGGGAGGCTATTGGTGGTAGTAGGCGGTCCCGTAGATAACCAGGTCCTAAGCCATGGAGCGCTCTAAAGGTGGTAACCAAAACCTTGAAGCCAGTGCAGCTCGCGCAGGAGAGGTGTTACATGGGAACGCCATGTCACTCCCATAACCACCCGCGCGGCCACACTCTGCGCCAGTTGGAGCCTCCGGGTGCTCCTCAAGGGGAGCCCCATGTAGAGAGCATTACAATAGTTAGAATAGGTGCCCAATTCAGCCATTCCACTCTATTGAGCTGCCACGCCATCAGTCCCCTCCACCACAAAGATCCTGCAGGAGAAGGGCAGTATGGACAACCGTGGGATCTGGCAGGGTGAGAGCTGTGAACCATAAATACAAAACTTTTGCTGTGTCCCAGCGTAACAGCTGACCTTCATAGGGACACTAAAGTGAGAGGCCAAAGTAGTTGTGATACTGATAACTCAAATAAGCAGGGGATCGTGGTCCGAGATGAAAAAGGGGAAAGGGGAAAGTGTGACCAAGGAATTACACATCGGTCACACAGGAAGAGCACGGTATCCAAAAAGAGAAGCTACCTTCTGGTTGGTGATTCAATTGTAAGGGATGCAAATGTAGGAAAAGATATGGAGGTTTTGAAAGAGGTCAGGTATCTGCCAGGTGCTACTGCCAGCAGAGACAAGAGGCGTATTCTTAGGAGCTCTGGTGGCTCAGCAGACTAATTAACATCCACTTACATCTGCTGCCCACAATTACTGCAAGTTCAAATCTCACCAGGCTCAAGGTTGACTCAGCCTTCCATCCTTTCTAAGGTAGGTAAAATGAGGACCCAGATTATGGGGGCAATAAGCTGACTTTGTATAAATATACAAAAGTATGAAGGCTATTGCTTAATGCATTGTAAGCTGCCCTGAGTCTCCGGAGAAGGGCAGCATATAAATCAAATTAAAAAAAAAAGATAGTCAGGAATGCCAGTAAGGACTGTGATGTTGATGCTATTATACATCTTGGCACAACTGATCTGTCTCAAAAGGATGTACTTTCTGTGCAGAATGATTTCCAGAGCTTGGGGTATGAACTTAGTAGTATAGATTGTAGGCTTATCTTTTCAGAGGTTTTACCGGTATATAAGGAACAAAAAGGGAAAGGCCAGAGTGTAGCGGAGTTTAATGTGTGGCTAAAGGAGTGGTGTAGAAGGGAAGGCTTTGGTTTTATTAGTCATGATGTCTGCAACTGGTCCAATGAAAAACTGTACAAAAGAGACGGATTGCACCCATCAAAGAAAGGGACTGAGTTACTTAGCAATAAATTCACAGATTTTCTGGATAAACATTTAAACTGAACAGCAGGGACAGAGAATTAATTGATACAGAACATTTCTGTCCCCAGCAATCCAAAATTAATAGGGCTATCAGTGCATGTAACATAGATGTCTGTGCGAGTAAGATTATCACCCCTGCTGTCAACCAAAATCAAGCATTTAATAGTGAGTGCCATACCATGTGCATTAATCAAACAGGTGGCAAGAAAGTAGGGGCAGTCAGACATAACACAGGTTATGTAGAGAGTAAATACAGGGTCAATCAAAATGGACTCAAATGTCTATACACTAATGCACAGAGTATGGGGAAGAAACAGGGTGAATTAGAAATTCAAGTAAATGAGGGCAGATATGATATTGTTGTCATTACGGAAACTTGGTGGGATGAAACCCACAAATGGAACATACAGCTAGAGGGATATAAGCTCCCAGCGACCGGTAAGATCCCACAGAGTTGGTCTCCTCAGGGTCCCATCAGCTAAATAATGCCGGCTAGCGGGCCTGCGGGGGAGGGCCTTCTCTGTGGCTGCCCCAGCTCTCTGGAACCAGTTACCTCCTGAGGTCCGGACCATCCCCACCCTATTGGCCTTCCGAAAATTGGTGAAGACCTGGCTCTTCCGGCAGGCCTGGGGCCGTTGATCTCGCTGTTGCGATCTGGCGAGATCCGGCCATGAATGGTGTAAATGGGTTTTAATTGTTTTTAATGGTTTAACTTTTAATGTTTTATATATGGTTTTTAAATGCATTGTAAGCCGCCTTGAGTCTTTGGAGAAAGGCGGCATACAAGTTGAACAAATAAATAAATAATAAATAAATAAATTATTTAAAAGAAATAGACCAAATAAAAGAGGAGGTGGAATTGCACTATATATAAGAAATAAATACATCTCCACAGAAATTTGTATTTGTATTTGCGGGACCGCCTTCTGCCGCCGATAGCCTCCCACCAACCAGTATGCTCCCACAGAGAGGGACTCCTCAGGGTGCCGTCAGCCAGGCAATGTCGGCTGGCGACCCCTAGGGGGAGGGCCTTCTCTGTGCCATCTGGAATGATTTGCCCCCGGAGATACGAAGGATATCGGATCTCCGGGTCTTTCGCCGTGCCCTAAAAACTTTTCTTTTCCATCAAGCAGGGCTGGCTTGAACCCCCCCCCCTTTTTTTTTTTTTAGCTTTTTAAATTGTCAATGGGTTTTAGTTTGAATGTTTTGTTTTAAATTCTGGGCCAAAGTCCTGTAATTCTTTTAAAAATTTTAAATTTTGTATTGGTATGTGTTTTAGTTCTGGCTGCGCACCACCCTGAGTCCACTAGGACAGTGGTCCCCAACCCCCGGTCCGCGGACCGGTGCCGGGCCGTGGAGTACCTGGCACCGGGCCGCGCAGCGGCCGGGGGACATGAACGCTGCAGCGCAAAGGCTCCTGGGCCGTGCGCAAAAGCTCCTGGGCCGTGCGCAAAGGCTCCAGGGAAGAGAGCCCCGCGCAGGTACGCACGTGTGGCCCAAAGCCCCCACCCCTGCGCGCGCTCAGCGGGCCACGGTAAAATTATCAAAGGCTGATTGGTCCGCGGCGATAAAAAGGTTGGGGACCACTGCACTAGGAGAAGGGCGGGATACAAATTGAATAAAATAAATAAATAAATAAATAGAGCACAACAATGATGAAAATTATCTTGAATGCATTTGGGTCAATATTAAAGGGGGAGGGGGAAATGACATTGCCATAGGTCTATATTATAGGCCACCCAATGAAACAGAGGAAGTAGATGAACTTTTTGCTAGTCAGCTAACTAAGGTATGTAGGAAGCACATCACAATAGTAATGCGGAATTTTAACTACCCTGACATCAACTGATAGAAGAGCCTGATAGTACAGTGGACTAAAGCACTGTTATTAAAATCTGCTGCTTGCAATTACTGCAAGTTCAAATCTCACCAGGCTCAAGGTTGACTCAGCCTTCCATCCTTTCTAAGGTAGGTAAAATGAGGACCCAGATTGTGGAGGCAATAAGCTGACTTTGTATAAATATACAAAAGTATGAAGGCTATTGCTTAACGCATTGTAAGCAGCCCTGAGTCTCTGGAGAAGGGCGGCATATAAATCAAATTAAAAAAACAAACAAACTGGGAGACAAATTCTGCACCAAGTGGAAGATCCAACAGATTCCTAACAAACCTAGCAGACAACTTTGTTTCCCAAAAAGTAGAGAAGGGAACAACGGGATCAGCCATATTGGACTTAATTCTCAATTAAGTCAAAGAAAAAAGGGTTTTTTTTCTTTTAAATGCCTCTGACGATCCAAGCTGAGTTGCCTGATCGGCAGAGGCATTTAAAAGAAAAAAACGTCTCTGCCGATCAGGCAGCTCATCTTGGATCGTCAGAGCCTTTTGAAAGCATTTTTTTACAACCTCTTCACCGAAAAAGAAAAAAATGGAAAAAATGGTTTTAAAAGTAAAAATAAAATAAAATTGGCCATGCCCACCCAGTCACATTACCCTCCCCCCACCAAGCCACGCCCACAGAATCGGTAGTAACAAATTTTAGATTTCACCACTGAATAGAATAGAATCTGGAAGGGACCTTGGAGGTCTTCTATTCCAACCCACTACTCAAGCAGGTGACCCTGTACCATTTCAGACAAGTGGTTGTCCAGTCTTTTCTTAAACACCCCCAAGGATGAAGCACACACAACTTCTGGAGGCAGGCTGTTCCACTGGTTAATTGTCATCACTGTTCGGAATTTCCTCCTTAGTTCTAGGCTGCTTCTCTCCTTGATTAGTTTCCATCCATTGCTTCTTATCCTGCCTTCGGGTGCTTTGGAGAATAATTTGACCCCCTCCTCTCTGTGGCAGCCTCTCAAATACTGGAAGACTGCTATCATGTACCCCCTCGGTCCTTCTATCCTTTAGACTAGCCGTATCCAGTTCCTGCAACTGTTCTTCCTGTGTTTTTGTCTCCAGGCCGTTAATCCTCTTAGCTGAGGATCCTTTAATCAACTTGTTCAGACTGAAGAAGCTACTTAGATAAGCAGCAAGAAGTTTTGAACCCAAAAAGAAAAAAAAAAGAGTCCAGTTTCCGTGACTCAACTTCCAGGCAACTCTACCTGGGTGACTGAAAATCTTCAAAGACATGATACCTTCCAAGAATTTAAATTTTGTGCCCTCTGGTATGATCGAAAACAGAGGCTGGTTTTCTTCTATGTGACAGCTTTTCACAGGTACTTGGAAGAGCTGATACCATACCAGCTCTCAGTCTTTGCTTCCCAAGGCTCCTTCAGCTGCACATCCTCTGCCATGTTCTTCAGATTTTAAGGGTCTTATTAAGGAATTCAGGCAGCACATTCAGCTGATTTATAATGATACCTGCTTCTCAAGATTCTTGAAATGGGCTTGCTTCAAATGCTGTTCTGTATCTAGCCAACAGTTTTCACTCGTCTCATTTATTTATATGTTTATTAAATTTCTACACCACAGAGAGAGAGAGAGAGAAAGAGAATGGATGGATGAATGGATGGATGGATGGATGGATGGATGGATGGATAGATAGATAGATAGATAGATAGATAGATAGATAGATAGATAGATAGATAGATAGATAGATAGATAGATAATGGATGGATGGATAGAGAGAGAGAGAAAGATAGATAGATAGATAGATAGATAGATAGATAGATAGATAGATAGATAGATAGATAGATAGATAGATAGATAATGGATGGATGGATAGAGAGAGAAAGAGAGAGAGATCATTGATAGATCATTGATAGATGTGTCCACAGCCAACCCCCCATCCAATCAGAACACAGCCAAGCTCCCACCCAATCAGTTCACACCCCCACTGGCAGTTAAAAGGAAGAAACAGCTACGATCACACACATTGCTCCTAGAAGCACGAAGCCGAAAACACCAGCCTGAAGATGACGAATGAGACTTCGTCGAAACGTTGCCAAGACACCTCCACTTTTACGCGGGAGAAAACCCGAATAACCAAAGACCTACATATATATATATGGGTTTTTCCTATGTAAATCAAGATGTTTGTATAGCCATAGTTAAGTGACATCCCAAATCACTATTTTCTAGGCTTTATCAGACATTTAAGTAGCATTATGCTGTCTGCTGCAAGACTTAAGGAAAAAAAAAATAGAAAAATCCTGGCTAGAACAGTAATGCATATATATATATATATACACAGAGTGAGAGAGAGAGAGAGATGATAGATAGATAGATAGATAGATAGATAGATAGATAGATAGATAGATAGATAGATAGATATAGATGGAGGGATGGAGGCAGAGGTGGGTTTCAGCAGGTTCTGACCAGTTCTGGAGAACCGGAAGCGGAAATTTTGAGTAGTTCGGAGAACCAGTAGTAAAAAATCTGACTGTCCCTGCCCCCATCTATTCTCTGCCTCCCAAGTCCCAGCTGATTGGGAGGAAATGGGGATTTTGCAATAACCTTCCCTTGGATTGGGGAGGGAATGGAGATTTTATAGTATCCTTCCCCTGCCATGCCCACCAAGTCACGCCCACCAAGCCATGCCATGCCCACCAAGCCACACCCACAGAACCGGTAGTAAATTTTGAAACGCACCACTGGATGGAGGGATGGAAGAGAGGAGTGGGGAGAGAGAGAATAGCCAGATCCAAGTGAGACACAGCCAGATAAATGAATCGGTCCCTTCAGTGAAACAAACAGTCTTAGTTAATGTCTCCAGAGCCTTTCCACTTCCCAGAACTGCTTCTTCCCTTCCTTATATGCACTCAAATGCTCTCCTATTCTGTGTTTTATTATTACCAGTTTACTAATTTCTGTTCATCAGTTTTCGGATTATTATTTTTTTTTTAACGGTTGTTTTCCACTATGTTTACCGGGGATCGTCGGGTGGTATTCAAAAGCACTACCTCTTGATAAGATGACTCACCTAAGTGGACCGCAATTTTATTAGATTTTCAATTTCCAGGTTGCTGGTTAGTACAGGGTTAGTACTTTCCTAATGCCTTTCATGTAAGCTCTTCCTCATTCCCCCCCCCCCCGTCCCCCCACTCCTTAAACCCTGCTGTTTAGCTCACTGGGTAAACTAGCATAATTTCTGATTAGGTCTGACATTAAGGCCCACAGCTTATGCTTTTCAAACAAGTGGCCCTTTTTAGGGTCTGAATCAAATTTGAAAGGGTGTGATGTTATGTCGATAATCTCCTCACCCAAGCTCATTATTGATAATGACTGGCCCCCGTTTGCAATATTAATCGCATTGCAGGCAGGGGTGGATTCTATTTTTTTTTTACTACCAGTTCTGTGGGCGTGGCTTATTTTGTGGACATGGCTTGATGGTCATGTGACAATTATTTAGGATTCAGCATGGTCTATCAGGCTTTTAACTGCTTGCAGAGCTGTACCGATTTACCCATTTATTTTTGCAGGCACTGATCTACACATGTATTTTTGCAGGCACTGATCTACTCATGTATTTTTGCAGGCACTGATCTACTCATTTATTTTTGCAGGCACTGATCTACTCATGTATTATTGCAGGCACTGGTCTACTCATGTATTTTTGCAGGCACTGATCTACCCATTTATTTTTGCAGGCACTGATCTACTCATGTATTTTTGCAGGCACTGGTCTACTCATGTATTTTTGCAGGCATTGATCTACCCATTTATTTTTGCAGGCACTGATCTACTCACGTATTTTTGCAGGCACTGGTCTACTCATGTATTTTTGCAGGCACTGATCTACCCATTTATTTTTGCAGGCACTGATCTACTCATGTATTATTGCAGGCACTGATCTACTCATGTATTATTGCAGGCACTGGTCTACTCATGTATTTTTGCAGGCATTGATCTACCCATTTATTTTTGCAGGCACTGATCTACCCATTTATTTTTGCAGGCACTGGTCTACTCATTTGTTTTCTTTTACCACTGATCAGCTGTAGGGCAGCCCTTTGAAGGCCCACGGCAAGAGTTTAAACAGTTTTTTTCCCTCTAGCCATCAGCTGGGACTCAGGAGGCAGCAATAGATTGGGGGTGGGGCCAAATAAAAGGTAAGAACAACGTGGGAAGTGGGGGGGGGCGGGGGGGCAGAACCGGTTCGGTGACATCATATTGTCACTGCTAGTGGCTCGGGAGAACCAGGCTGAACCAGGAGGAACCCACCACTGATTGCAGGGCTGAAGAACTATTTACATGTCATGGGAGATAACTAAGGAAGAATTCTGTAGTTTTGGATGGATGCCACGGACCTGCTCTGCATTTTTCCAAATAGTCTCTGGAGTACAGGTAAGGAAAGTGAAGTCCTCGACCTATGGCCAAAATTGTGCCCAACACTTCTGTGGCTAACTGAGACATTTGTTAAACGAATTTTGACCCATTTTACGACCTTTTGGGCCACAGTGGTTAAGTAAATCTCTGCAGTTGTTAAGTTAGTCGCACAATGTAAAAAAGATGTGGAGACTCTGGAAAGAGTGCAGAGAAGAGCAATAAAGATGATTAGGGGATTTGAGGCTAAAACATAGGAAGAACAGTTGCAGGAACTGGGTATGTCTAGTTTGATGAAGAGAAGGACTAGGGGAGACATGATAGCAGTGTTCCAATATCTCAGGGGTTGCCCCAAAGAAGAGGGAGTCAAGCTATCCTCCAAAGCACCTGAAGGCAGGACAAGGAACAATGGGTGGAAACTCATCAAGGAGAGAAGCAACCTAGAACGAAGGAGAAATTTCCTCACAAAATTCACAAAATCACAAAAAAAAAAAAAAAAAAAACCCGCACAAAAAAGTCCCTGTCCTAATATTCCTTTTTTCTTACTCTTTTCACGTATTCAAATCATGTTTATACTTCTACCTGTTATCTTATATATGCTTGACAAAATAAATAAATTAAATAAAACAAAAATTAAAACAATCAGTGGAACAGCTTGCCTCCAGAAGTTGTGAACGCTCCAATACTGGAAGTTTTTAAAGAAGATGTTGGATAACCATTTGTCTGAAGTGGTGTAGGGTTTCCTGCCTAAGCAGAGGGTTGGACTAGAAGACCTCCAAGGTCCCTTCCAACTCTGTTCTTCTATTCTATTCTATTCTATTCTATTCTATTCTATTCTATTCTATTCTATTCTATTCTATTCTATTCTATTCTATTCTATTCTACTCTACTCTACTCTACTCTACTCTACTCTACTCTACTCTACTCTACTCTACTCTACTCTACTCTACTCTATTAAATCTCTTGCTAAAATGGAACCCCTTGTTGCAAATAAGTTAGCCTATCCCCTCTGGTCATCAAGACAGAACTGGTTGAGAACTCCCTGCAAGAAGGACATGGGGTGGGTATGTATGTATGTATGTATGTATGTGTCAGCATTCTGATGCTGCCATAAAAAGGAGGAGACGAGGCTTGACTTTTCACCTACTTATTTTCTCTGTAGATAATATCCCCTAGGATATGGGATGGGAGGGGGGGACATTCCTGTGGGGTGAGGTCAGAAGCTGGGGAGACTGACTTGGAAGATGGCCAATGAGAAGATGAGAATTGGGGAACGGAAAGGGAAGGGTTTGGGGGTCAGAGGGTTAGTATCGGCTATGACGAAGTTGGGGCCAGATCTGTCGTACTCAAATAAATGGAATGTTTCAGCAAAGATTAATTGTTTGGGAGTGCAATTTATTTGAGATGACATTGAAACCTGACAGAATGTGTGTGTGTGTGTGTGTGTGTGTGTGTGGGTGGGTGGGTGGTTAATGTGTGAACCAGAGTTTTTCAGTATCAACCCCCACACTTTGGAACTCTCTCCTCCAGAAGATCACGCAGCCCCCACCCCAGTACTACTATACAAAGAAGTAAAAAGTGTTGTTGCAACAAGCATCGATCCCAGTTGATTTAGCTAAGGGTGCCTAAAAATGTTACGTTCGGAGGCTGTTGTTGTTTTCTTGGTTTTGTTATTTTACTATTCTGTTGCTGTGTGCCAGTTGGTGAGTCAAGGCAGATGATTCAAGGCCTGAATAAATTGAACATCTACTTGAAGGGGGGAAAACAGCTTTGAAATTATCCATCAATCTGTGTACCGATTTTAAAATAACCTGACTCCCTGTTCACCCAAAGAGCTACTGTACTTCATCGGTTTAGTTCGCTGCATCCCATAGACCTGTTTTGAATGTTTAATTCGATTCAATAATTAAAGCTGATTTCAGTCGCCAATTTCCAGCCAATGAATGAACGGCATCCAGCTGAAAGTTTTGCATTGATTTAGCAAATCAGTCCAAAGCTTCCCAAACGCGAACGGAACAAATCTTTAAATCAAAGGTCTGAATCAATTTTTTGCAGAGCCACAGTGATTATTGTGTCTCGCCGAAAATAAGACCCGTCCTTATTTTCTTCGGGGATTGAAAATAAGCACTTGGGTTTGAAAATAAGCACTCGGGCTTATTTTCGGGAAGGTCTTATTTTTTTTAAGTGCGGGAGGTGGTGAGTGAGGCGGGGGCCGATGGGAGTGGGAGTGCAACTACCACTGGCATCGCCTTCTCCGCCCAGTGGTGAGTTCCTCCCGCTTCGGCCGAGCCAGTAGCGGTGACGATATGACGTCACCGAACCGGTTCTCTTTGTTTGGGAGCTGGGCCCTCCTGCCCCCCACCCGGGTTATTCTTACCTTTTATTTGGCCCCTCCCCCAATCTTTTCGCTGCCTCCCGAGTCCCAGCTGATCAGCTAGAAGGAACAAAAACTGTTTAAACTCTTGCCGTGGGGCTTCAAAGGGCCACCCTACAGCTGATCAGTGTTAAAAGGCAGTGTGGTGGTAGACCAGTAGGCTCGAAAAACAAATGGGTAGACCAGTGCCTCCAAAAACAAATGAGTAGACCAGTGCCTCCAAAAACAAATGAGTAGACCAGTGCCTCCAAAAACAAATGAGTAGACCGGTGCCTCCAAAAACAAATGAGTAGACCAGTGTCTCTAAAAACAAATGAGTAGACCAGTGTCTCTAAAAACAAATGAGTAGACCAGTGTCTCCAAAAACAAATGAGTAGACCAGTGCCTCCAAAAACAAATGAGTAGACTGGAACGCTCCAAGAACAAATGGGTAGACTGGTACAGCTCTGCAAGCAGTTAGGCCTTGCGTGAGCTCTTCGCCTTCCTGATAGGGTGGGCGGAGGGCGGGGCATGGTGAGAGCTTGGCCCTGATTGAGGCTGCGGGCAAGCAGAGAGTGGGATGGAGAGAGCGGGACCGGCGGTAGCTCCCCAAACACTTTTTGTCCAAAGGGAGAGAAAGCTTTGTCTGTTTGCAAAGGGGACGTTTTGAAACAGAGCTAATCACTCTGTTTCAAATCGTCCCCTTTGCAAGCACACCAAGCTTTGAGTCTCCGTCATTTCCATTTGGATGGAAACTAATCAAGGAGAGAAGCAACCTAGAATGAAGAAGAAATTTCCTGATAGTTGGAACAATTAATGAGTGGAACAACTTGCCTCCAGAAGTTGTGAATGCTCCAACACTGGAAGTTTTTAAGAAGAGATTGGAAAAACCATTTGTCTGAAGTGGTGTAGGGTTTTCTGCCTAAACTAGGGGTTGGATTAGAAGATCTCCAAGGTACCTTCCAACTCCTATCCTATCCTATCCTATCCTATCCTATCCTATCCTATCCTATCCTATCCTATCCTATCCTATCCTATCCTATCCTATCCTATCCTATCCTATCCTACTATACTCTATTCTATTGTACTCTACTCAACTCTATTTTCTTTCTCTTCTCCTCTCTTCTATTTTCTTTCTATTTCATTCTACTCTATTTTCTTTCTCTTTTCATTTCTTCTCTTCTCTTATATTTTCTTTCTCTTCTCTTCTATTTACTCTACTCTATTTTCTTTCTCTTCTCTTCTCTTCTCTTCTCCTCTCCTCTCCTCTCCTCTCCTCTCCTCTCCTCTCCTCTCCTCTCCTCTATTTTCTTTCTCTTCTCCTCTCTTCTATTTTCATTCTATTCTATTCTATTCTATTCTATTCTATTCTATTCTATTCTATTCTATTCTATTCTATTCTATTCTATTCTATTCTACTCTACTCTACTCTACTCTACTCTACTCTACTCTTCTCTATTCTATTGTACTCTACTCTATTTTCTTTCTTCCCTCATCTCCACTCCTCTTTTATTTTCTTTCCATTCCATTCTACTGTACTCTGTTTTCTCTCTCTTTTCATTTCTTCTCTTCTCTTCTATTTTCTTTCTCTTCTCTTCTCTTCTCTTCTCTTCTCCTCTCTTCTATTTTCATTCTATTCTATTCTATTCTATTCTATTCTATTCTATTCTATTCTACTCTACTCTACTCTTCTCTACTCTTCTCTATTCTATTGTACTCTACTCTACTCTATTTTTTTCTTTCCTCTTCTCTCCTCTTCTATTTTCTTTCTATTCCATTCTACTCTATTTTCTTTCTCTTTTCATTTCTTCTCTTCTCTTCTATTTTCTTTCTCTTCTCTTCTCTTCTATTTACTCTACTCTATTTTCCTTCTCTTCTCTTCTCTTCTCTTCTCTTCTCTTCTCTTCTCTTCTCTTCTCTTCTCTTCTCTTCTCTTCTCTTCTCTTCTCCTCTCCTCTCCTCTCCTCTCCTCTCCTCTATTTTCTTTCTCTTCTCCTCTCTTCTATTTTCATTCTATTCTATTCTATTCTATTCTATTCTATTCTATTCTATTCTACTCTACTCTACTGTGCTCTTCTCTATTCTATTGTACTCTACTCTATTTTCTTTCTTTCCTCTTCTCCACTCCTCTTTTATTTTCTTTCTATTCCATTCTACTGTACTCTGTTTTCTTTCTCTTTTCATTTCTTCTCTTCTCTTCTATTTTCTTTCTCTTCTATTCTCTTCTATTTACTCTACTCTACTCTATTTTCTTTCTCTTCTCTTCTCTTCTCCTCTCTTCTCTTCTATTTTCATTCTATTCTATTCTATTCTATTCTATTCTATTCTATTCTATTCTATTCTATTTTATTCTATTCTATTCTATTCTATTCTATTCTACTCTACTCTACTCTACTCTTCTCTATTCTATTGTACTCTACTCTATTTTTTTCTTTCCTCTTCTCTCCTCTTCTATTTTCTTTCTATTCCATTCTACTCTATTTTCTTTCTCTTTTCATTTCTTCTCTTCTCTTCTATTTTCTTTCTCTTCTCTTCTCTTCTGTTTACTTTACTCTACTCTATTTTCTTTCTCTTCTCTTCTCTTCTCTTCTCTTCTCTTCTCTTCTCTTCTCTTCTCTTCTCTTCTCCTCTCTTCTCCTCTCCTCTCCTCTCTTCTCTTCTCTTCTCTTCTCTTCTCTTCTCTTCTCTTCTCTTCTCTTCTCTTCTCTTCTACTCTACTCTACTCTACTCAACTCAACTCTATTTTCTTTCTATTCTATTCTATTCTATTCTATTCTATTCTATTCTATTCTATTCTATTCTATTCTATTCTATTCTATTCTATTCCATTCCATTCCATTCCATTCCACTCCACTCCACTCTACTCTGCTCTATTTTCTTTCTCTTTTCATCTCATCTCTTCTCTTCTCTTCTCTTCTCTTCTCTTCTCTTCTCTTCTCTTCTCTGTTCTATTCTATTCTATTCTATTCTATTCTATTCTATTCTATTCTATTCTATTCTATTCTATTCTATTCTAATTCCCTTCCCAACTGTCTCGCTTCACAATGGAAGTTTTGAGGCCTCAATTTTGGTCGTAAATCGAGGACTGCCTCTAGTCAGCCTCTCAATGTATCAAGGCCTATATTGGTGGCTCGTAAAATGAGGCTACTAACCAAAAAATACCCCTCATTTAACTGTCTCACTTAACAACATAAATTTGGGGTTCAGTCATGGTCATAAGGTGAGGACGACCTGTAATTTTATTTATTAATTATTGAATTTATGAATGATATAATAGTACTCCTGGTTATGCTTTTTGTCTGGGCTACCTGAGCTAACACATATATTAGTTATAACACATATATTAATTACAGGAACTGAGCATGGCTAGTCTAGTGAAGAGAAGGAGCAGGGGAGACATGATAGCAGTGTTCCAATATTTGAGGGGCTGCCACAAAGAGGAGGGGGTCAAGCTATTTTCCAAAGCACCTAAAGGCCAGACAAGGAAGAATGGATGGAAACTGATCAAGGAAGAGATTCAACCTAGAAATAAGGAGAAACTTTTTGACAGTGAGAACAATCAACCTATGGAGCAGAAGTTGCCTTTGGAAGTTGTGGGAGCTTCATCACTTGAGACTTTCAAGAAGAGATTGGACTGCCATTTGTCAGAAATGGTGTAGGATCTCCTGCTTGAGCGGGGGGTTGGACTAGATGACCTATAAGGTCCCTTCCAACTCTGTTAATCTGCTAAATATAGCAAAAAAATAAAATGCTTGTGTCAAGCTCAACTCTTAAAAGTGTTTTTCCTTTGCTCCTTGGGTAATAAAACTTCATGATTCCCAGCCCTGAGCTTCTGTATTGCTTGCCTTCAAGCTAAAGGGACGAATCAATTTAAGGCTGTGATATACTGTTCTTGGCTGATCTTTTATTGAGTCACAGCACTGTGTGCCGAGAAAACGTTTTAATGACCGGCCTCTCTCCTTCCAGGAAGAGAGGACTACGCTCAGGAGAGGTGGACTTTCAACAGAGGAAGACCCTCAGGTGACTCCAACCAGGCTTAGATTAAATCCTAGTGTTTAACCTCCTACATTAATATCTAATTGCTTTCAATTATTGAAATTACAGTTCAATTACTACCCAAATAGAGGTGATATAAATATTAATAAAATGCTGGAAACCCGACAAGGGCAATGTTATGAATGGAAATGAACCCTCCAGTTTCTAATAATAAATGTTGGCCATTGGTGAAGGACTAGTAATTTGACACCTGCTCTCAAATCATGAGCTTCTCTGACCTTGAGTTGACTCCATCTTCATAGGCTGGACGCTGGATCTTCTTGGACAATACAGAAAAGTAACCACCTTCTTTTAAACACGTGAAGTGTTAATACCATTGCATGATGCTTTGGTAAAACTACACTTGGAATATTGCATCCAGTTGTGGTTACCACAATATTTAAAAAAAGATGTTGAGACTATGGAAAGAGTGCAGAGAAGAGCTACAAAGATGATTAGGGGACTGGAGGCTAAAACATATGAAGAACGGTTGAGGAATTGGGTATGTCTAGTTTAATGAAGAGAAGGACTAGGGGAGACATGATAGCAGTCTTCCAATATCTCAAGGGGCTGTCACAATGAAGAGGAAGTCAAGCTATTCTCCAAAGCACCTGAAGGCAGGACAAGGAACAAGGGATGGAAACTAATCAACGAGAGAAGCAACCTAGAACGAAGAAGAAATTTCCTCACAAAATTCACAAAAAAAAAAAAAATCACCAAAAAGTCCCTGTCCTAATATTCCTTTTTACTTACTCTTTTCACGTATTCAAATCATGTTTATACTTCTACCTGTTATCTGATATATGCTTGACAAAATAAATAAATTAAATAAAACAAAAATTAAAACAATCAGTGGAACAGCTTGCCTCCAGAAGTTGTGAATGCTCCAATACTGGAAGTTTTTTAAGATGTTGGAGAAGATTTGTCTGAAGTGGTGTAGGGTTTCCTGCCTGAGTAGGGGGTTGGAGTAGAAGACCTCCAAGGTCCCTTCCAACTCTGTTCTTCTATTCTATTCTATTCTATTCTATTCTATTCTATTCTATTCTATTCTATTCTATTCTATTCTATTCTATTCTATTCTATTCTACTCTACTCTACTCTACTCTACTCTACTCTACTCTACTCTACTCTACTCTATTAAATCTCTTGCTAAAATGGAACCCCTTGTTGCAAATAAGTTAGCCTATCTCCTCTGGTCATCAAGACAGAACTGATTGAGAACTCCCTGCAAGAAGGACATGGGGTGGGTATGTATGTATGTATGTATGTATGGGAACTCCACTGCCAATCTGAAACCGAAATCAAACTTCAGCAGTGTGGTTGCTACACCACAGTTACATTGGTACAATAGCAACAGTCCCAAAGGATTCCTAGAGCCCAATGAATGAACAGGGTTTCACAGCCAGTGACTTGTGGAACTTTAGGGAAAGTCATTAGCCCATTTGATTGTAGCAGAATAGAAATGCAGGAACAAATCACCTCTGGTTGGACTGTTACAATGTGCTCTATCTGGAGCCGCCCTTGAAGACAGATGCACTGTATGCATAGCAGTATGAGTAGTCAGTATACCTATGTAACACCTCTGCTTTATGAGCTGCATTGGCTCCCAGTACATTCTGTTTTGAGTCAAGCAACTTATGCAGAGAAGGAGTGGAATGAACAGCAAGTGAATAATCCAAGACATATTTTGGTCTGGTGTTTTCCTTATGATAGAAAGATAGACAGTTAAAATGGCTGACAGGAAAACCACTGAAACTGGAGAAAGATTAGAAAATCAAATTCTTTTAGGAAATATTGAGAGTTGGGCAGTGGTGGGATTCTGTTGTGGCCCGTCAGCGGCCTGTGCAGCTAGTAGCTGATTCTGACAGTGAGGAGGCTGGTGTGGTGCTGCGCCAGCAGCCTGTGCAGCTGGCACTCGAGTTACACAATGAGGAGGCTGGAGAAGATGTGGTGCCAGAGGCGGGGATTCAGCCAGGGCCTTCAGAACCTCCAGAAGCTCCTTTAAGTGAAGAGGACAAAGAGGAGGAGCCTCTTCTCGATGCACGGGCGCGCAGAGCTGCCAAAAGGCAGGAGTGGCTCCTCAGGAGGAGGTCTCCTCAAGAGTAAGGCTTGGGGCTAATGGGCCACTCCCTTAGCCTATTTAAGGAGGAACGCTGACTGAAACAATTTGTAGGAAACAACTTTAGTTCATTCTCCTTCGCGTCCGGATTCTCTGCAAATTGCTTCTGGGCTTTCTGCCAACCTTAGTAAGATTGTGATTACTTTATCTTTGGTTTCTTGTAGACTGTTAAGAAAGTTTATTAACAGCCTTTGTTTGGAAAAGACTGAGTTATCTTAGTAAATTTAAGTTTTGTATAGACTTTGTGTGTGCTGTGTTCTTTGGGGTCCGTAGCTGGGGCAGAACAGATTCAGCCAGTTCGCACCACTTCGGGAGAACCGGTTGCTAACTTTCTGAGCGGTTTGGCAAACTGGTTGTTGGAAAAAATCATTAGGGCAGAGAACTAGTTGTTAAATTACTTGAATCCCACCACTGGAGTTGGGTATGTATAACTTGAAAAAGGCATTATTAAAAATCAAATAATGTAATAGCTGAAGCTGTATTATTGATAATGGAGCAAATGAATTCTTTGTTTTGTTTCAGAGAATTAAATTACAAGACACTTTTTAGCAAGAAGAGAAAAAGAAATGCAGGAACAAATAAATAGAAGGATAAAGAAACATTTTACAGTAATAGTGTGGGTACAATTTTCCACTTTAGGAAGAAATACTAACAGTTGTGTAATGTTTTCTCTCCCATGATGGAGAATTTTCTCAGAAGAAAACTTCGATAAGATACTCAGGGGAAAACTATATGTTGTTTTCTGAAGTTCTACAACTTGTACACTATAATCAAATATTGATGTTATCTTATTTTTTTATGGGAGATTGAAATTCTGGTCCCTTTCCTCCACAGTTTTGGATTGTGGAAGGAGATACCCAGAAGGAGAACTCTGATAAATCTAGAATGTATCTATTTTATAGCTATCATAGCTTTATAATGAGTCCAAATATCAAAATCTCATGGTTTGAGGCAGTTTGGTATAGTGGTTAAGGTGCTGGCCTAGAAAACAGGAGACGGTGAGTTCTAGTGTCGCTTTAGACATGAAAGCTGGTTGGGTGGACTTTGGGCCAATCACCAGGAGATAGGGAGTTCTAGTCCCACCTTAGGCATGAAAGCTGGTTGGGTGGACTTTGGGCCAATCACCAGGAGATGGAGAATTCTAGTCCCACCAAAGACATGAAAGAAGGTTGGGTGACTTTGGACCAATCACCAGGAGATGAAGAGTTCCAGTCCCACCAAAGGCATGAAAGCCAGTTGAGAGACTTCAGGCTAATCACCAGACGATGGAGAGTTCTAGTTCTGCCTCAGGTATGATAGCTGCCTGGGTGACTTTTGGCCATTCCCCCTCTCTCAGCCCAACCCACCTCACCGTGTTGTTGTGGGAAAATAAGAGGAGGAAGGAATATTATGTATGTTCACTGCCTCAAGTTACTTACAACATAATGAAGGCAGGTTAAAAATCTAAGAAATAAATAAATACATTTGCTAACATCCCAGAGAGATGCATTTGAATATATAAAGCAAAGAATGTTTATATTAGCTGTGCGGATGGGATTTTTCCCGTTACCATTTTCAAACAGGTGAGGTATATTTTGCTTCACTCACAAAATGTGTAGTTACAAAAAATCAATGGCTCTTTTTCTTTTTCTCCAAGTCTAGAAAGATGGATGCCTACCCCTACTCTTTATCAAAATAATTTTCCCCAAAGCTTCCAAAATATGAAACTTGGAACCATCCCTCTTCTTATCAATTTCATTCTTTATCGGCTCTTCGGTTTTTTTTTTTCATTTCCTCCCGGGCTTTCTTTTACCGAGGTGCTTCTCTTTTAGAGTGCTCTTTTATCTTATCTGAGGTATCCAGGAGCAGTTATTTAAGACATGGTTTCTTGCTCTACCAGCTTTAGCTCAATGCTGCTGCAATCCGCAGAGTAGAATGACAAATATAGAGCCACCGAGAAAAGAAAGTTAATTAGGAATCTTCCAAAACGAAAAAGGCGATGAAGGAACAAGGGAAGCTGGTTTGATTTCCATCAGCCCCCAAATGAGAGCTTGATTGGGGATTCACTATGGTGTCCTCTCAAGTCTCTACCCAACTTTCCCCAAAGACCACCACAGACAAGGCAATCAAAGGCAAAACCAGGACTAATTAATATCCACTGTCGATACTCACAGAATCAAGTCTTCCCTGGGGAACCGTGAGAAAGCTAAACGCCAAACCAAAGCTGTTCAAACTAAATCCCAGAAGCAAACACCACCATGTAGGCAATGAAGACAAAGCTGCCGTCAACAGGCACATAGA
Organism: Pituophis catenifer annectens; assembly: GCF_029215685.1. Taxonomy (NCBI): domain Eukaryota; kingdom Metazoa; phylum Chordata; class Lepidosauria; order Squamata; family Colubridae; genus Pituophis; species Pituophis catenifer. The sequence continues at coordinate 210,059,848 of NW_027256883.1, read as the reverse complement.
GATAAACAATGTCTACACACCATTCAAAAGCTAAGAAGGAAACGAAAAGACTAACAGACCTCCTTACTAGCAATTAACATCTAGATAAACAGAGATTAACCCCAGGATTAATATCGGACCAACAATCAAGCAGTAAACAATGCCCCAATCACGGAACTACCAAGTCAGACAAACAAGCTAACAGTTAAACAAAGCTTAAACAAGGAACTGCCAAGAACACTTCCACCATCATTGACAGGGCAAGTCACTTGTACATAAACAGAGAGCAAACCCCATTCCCTTCCAGTTCTGATGATGTTAACTAGTTGGGTCGTAAAACAGCTGCAAGAAAATGTCTATGGAGATTCTTAATCATCCAGGTCATGGTTATCCCAGAAATGCTTTTTCCAAAAGGCAACTGGACTTCCTTGGGTTTTTTCTTTGAAAGTGTTTCCCTTTTCATCCACGAAACTTCTTCGGTTCTAACAGACTGGAAGATCAGTTAGATCAAGGATTCACACTCTGATTCAAGTGACTTTGGGAATACAGAGTCCCAAGTGGCCTCCACAACTCTCAGTGTGTTAATGATCAACTCTCAGAGTGCTAATAACGAGGTGACTGTGAAGAATATAAATCCTTCTATTCCCCTCCAGTCAGTTAGAACTGAAGAAGCTCCTAGGATGAGAAGTGAAATGTTTTCAAAGAAGAAACCAAGGAAGTCCAGTTGCCTTTTGGAAAAAGCGTCTTTGGGATGGTTCTGCAAGAAAACAACCAAGCTCAGAGAGCACCAAAGACACCATAGTCCTCTTCCTCCGCCACCTCCTCCACTCTGCAAATCCCACTCCTTTCTAACATTGATGATATTACCTAGTTGGGTAATGAAACGTCTGCAAGAAAACAGCCAAGCTCAGAGAGCAGCAAAGACACCATAGTCCTCTTCTTCTTCCTCCACCTCTTCTACTCTGCAAATCCCACTCCCTTCTAGCATTGATGATGTTACCTAGTTGGGTAATGAAACATCTGCATGCAAAAAAACAACCAAGGCCAGAGAGCAACTGAGAAACTTAATTTTAATTTAATTTAATTTAATTTATATGCCGCCCCTCTCCGAAGACTCACAATACATTTTAAAAAATCATTATAAAAAAACATTAAAAATTAAAAACATTAAAAACAATTAAAACCCATTCACACCATTCATGGCTGGATCTTGCCAAATTGCAACAGTGAGATCAACGGCCCCAGGCCTGCTGGAAAAGCCAGGTCTTCACCGCTTTTCGGAAGGCCAGTAGGGTGGGGATGGTCTGGATCTCAGGAGGTAACTGGTTCCAGAGAGCTGGGCTCGCGCGGCTGCATTCTGGACCAACTGTAGTCTCCGAACACTTTTCGAAGGTAGCCCCATGTAGAGCGTGTTACAATAATCTAACCGTGAGGTGACAAGGGCTGTGAGGAGAGCCTCCCGATCCAAGTAGGGTCGCAATTGGTGCACCAGGCGAACCTGTGCAAAGGTCCCCCTAGCCACAGCTGTTTAAACTTGGTTTAAAAGTTTGTGGAAAATGTGTATTCTGACTTGGTCCCAGAGGACTTTCCAAGTGCAGAGGGTTGAAACTTTTAGAAGCTTTGCCAACGCATTTTTCTTGTTCCCTGGTGGAATTATTAGTGAAGTACGCCCATATCTCTTTCTCAGTGTGATTTTGGCATTTTCAACTCATGCTCCCTGAGCTTCTGAGATTCATTACGGCTTCCCTTCATCTCCCAGCAAAATCCAACTGAAAAATGTTTGACTCAAGAATCCACATATCCGAAGCTCCTCGCAGTAATAGCTGTAAAGATGAAAAGGCAGCGTTGTTAGAAATTACGCAGGCTGCATCAAAACCAGATATATTTTTTTTTCCTCCAGTGGAGGCGTCGATGATTAGTTTGGAGGCTGTGCATTCATCCAATGTGGGATTATTTCAGGGGTGAAAGGCTCCCAGTTGGGACCGGATTGCCCGATCCAGTAGCAATGGAGGCGGGTGGTTCAGAGAACCGGTAGCAAAAATCCCTGCCCCCCCCCATTGCCGAGCTGAGCCGCGCAATCATCAGACGCTTTTTTTTAAAGCATTTTTTCTACAACCTCTTTGGCTGAAAAAATGCTTTTAAAAGTTAAAAAAAAAGCCTCTGATGATCGCATGGCTCAGCTGGGATCGTCAGAGGCTTTTAAAAGCATTTTTTTCTACAACTTCTTCAGCCGAAGAGGTTATAGAAAAAAATGCTTTTAAAGGGAAAAAAAAGCCTCTGTCGATCAAGCAAGTCAGCTGGGATCATCAGAGGCTTTAAAAAGAAAAAAGAAAAGAAAGCCTCTGCCGATCAGGCAAGGATCGTCAGAGGCTTTAAAAGCATTTTTTTTACAACCTCTTCAGCTGAAGAGGTTGTAGAAAAAATGGTTTTAAAAGTTCTTTCTTAAAAAAAAGTTGGCCATGCCAATCAAGCCACACCCACAGAACCAGTAGTAACAAATTTTACATTTCACCCCTGGATTATTTGTTTATTTGTATTTATTTGTACAGCAATTCTGTGGGCATGGCTTGGTGGGTGTGGCGTGGCGTGGCTTGGTGGGCTTAGCCTGGTGGGCGTGGCAGGGGAAGGATACTGCAAAATCTCCATTCCCTCCCCACTCCTGGGGGAAGGATATTGCAAAATCTCCATTCCCACCCCACTTGAGGGGAAGGATATTGCAAAATCCCCATTCCCTCCCCACTCCTGGGGGAAGGATATTGCAAAATCCCCATTCCCTCCCACTCCTGGGGGAAGGATATTGCAAAATCTCCATTCCCACCCCACTTGAGGGGAAGGATATTGCAAAATCCCCATTCCCTCCCCACTCGGGGGCCAGCCAGAGGTGGTATGTGCCAGTTCTCAGAATTAGTCAAAATTTCCACTACCGGTTCTGCAGAACCTGTCAGAACCTGCTGGATTTCACCTCTGCTGTACAGTCTTTTCTTAAAAACCTTCAGTGATGAAGGAATCCACAACTTCTGAAGACAAACTGTTCCACTGGTTGATTGTCCTCACTTTTAGGAAGTTTCTCCTTAATTCCAAGTTGCTTCTCTCCTTGATGAGTTTCCATCCCTTGTTTCTTGTCCTGCCCTCTGGTGCTTTGAAAAATAAGGTGACCCCTCTTCTTTCTGGCATCCCCTCAAATCCTGGAATACTGCTATCGTGTCACCTCTGCTCCTTCTTTTCTCTGGACTAGCCAAAGCCTTAGTTGAAAAGAAGATCAACTAAGATGATTAAAGGCTTGGAGACTAAAACATTTGAAGAACGGTTGCAAGAATTGGGTATAGCCAGTCCAGAGAAAAGAAGAACTAGGGGTGACATGATAGCAGTATTCCAATATTTGAGGGGCCACCACCAAGAAGAGGGAGTCATCTTATTCTCCACAGCCCCTGAGGGCAGGACAAGAAACAATAGATGGAAACTCATCAAGGAGAGAAACAACCTAGAACGAAGCAGAAACTTCCTAACAGTGAAGATAATTAATCAGTGGAATGGCTTGTTCAGAAGTTGTGGGTGCTTCATCACTGGATGTTTTTAAAAAGAGACTGGACAGCCATCTATCTGAAATGGTATAGGGTCTCCTGTTTGAGCAGGGGGTTGGACTAGATTGATCTCCAAGCTCCCTTCCAGCTCTATTCTGATTGATTAAATCTCCATAGACATAGATACCATAAACTTCCATTAATTGGAGACATGCCAATAGATCATCAGTCTCTCCTTTTCCACCCTGTAATTGTCTAAGGGAGGTATACCGTCCTCACTTCCTTCCCAGTCTCTTGAGTCTGAGCCTAGTAAGAAGCTCTACATTCTGCTTAAAATAGAACAGAACAGAACAGAACAGAATAATGGAAGGGACCTTGGAGGTCTTCTAGTCCAACCCCCTGCCCAGGCAGGAAACCCTACACCACTTCAGACAAATGGTTATCCAATGTCTTCTTAAAAACTTCCAGTGTTGGAGCATTCACAACTTCTGGAGGCAAGTGGTTCCACTGGTTAATTGTTCTCACTGTTAGGAAATTTCTCCTTAGTTCTAAGTTGCTTCTCTCCTTGATGAGTTTCCACCCATTGCTTCTTGTCCTGCCCGCAGGTGCTTTGGAGAATAGGTTGACTCCCTCTTCTTTGTGGCAGCCCCTGAGATATCGGAAGACTGCTATCATGTCTCCCCTAGTCCTTTTTTTCATTAAACTAGACATACCCAGTTCCTGCAACCGTTCTTCATATGTTTTAATCTCCGGTCCCTTAATCATCTTTGTTGCTCTTCTCTGCACCCTTTCTAGAGTCTCTGCATCTTTTTTACATCATAGCAACCAAAACCGGATGCAGTATATTCCAAGTGTGGCCTTACCAAGGCATTATAAAGTGGTATTAACACTTCACGTGATCTTGATTCTATCCCTCTGTTTATGCAGCCTAGAACTGTGTTGGCTTTTTTGGCAGCTGCTGCACACAGCTGACTCATATTTAAGTGGTTGTCCACTAGGATTCCAAGATCCCTCTTACAGTTACTACTATTGAGCCAGGTACCACATATACGGTACCTGTGTATAAAATTTATTTATCGCATGGATAAATAGTTTGGCAAGGCTGTAAAGCAGATCCCACTGCTTCAAGATGGGACTTGGTTGGCTACAAGCAATTTTAAATAGTTTTCCGAAGAATAAAAAGGCAAATTAGAAACTGTCTACTATTTATGAAGTGTCTGATTCGCCTTTTTTCCTTGAGACAAAATGACCCAGAAATATTCTATCACAGCTAAAGTCTCATCTGTAAGGTAAATTGAGCCAATAACACAGTTGGAAGCTGCCACTTATTTGGGAGAAAAGCAATAGACATTTTATAGGAGACTGTAAAGGGGTTCTTCAAGAAAATGGCATACAGACCTCCTTCCGTGGAGTTTTTATTATACAAAAAAGCTTAATAAACTTACTTATTTCCTAACTTAACACTAAACCTAGCCTATGTATTATGAAAATAACATGAAACTCCATGGAAAATCAGTTCAGAAGGTTGGTTCCGTCCAGGAAATTGAATTTCAATCAAGACAGCTAATTAATTAAGGGATGTAGACATTTGGATCAATCGAGGCCATTCGTCTGATAAATTTGGACACGATTTAGGAAAAGTCATTTCTGTTCATAGAAAGCACGGTGTCCAAATTGATATGGACAATTAGATGAGACAGTTGGAATCACTGTTCCAGTTTGGAAAGATGATGATTTATGGGGGGGGGGGGAATGTGATTTCTGGATTGCATATACAGGAATGTCTTCTACTTAGGACTACAGTTGAGCCCAAAATTTCCATTGCTAAGTGGAAGACCTCCAAGGTTCTGTTCTGTTCTGTTCTGCCGACTACCAGGAGTTTGATCCTGACCGGCTCAAAGTCGACTCAGCCTTCCATCCTTCAGTAAAATGAGGACCCAGATTGTTGGGGGCGAGAGGCTGACTCAGTAAACCACTTAGAGAGGACTGTGAAGCAATATATAAGTCTAAGTGCTATTGTCTATTCTATTCTATTCTATTCTATTCTATTCTATTCTATTCTATTCTATTCTATTCTATTCCATTCCATTCCATTCTACAATCTGTTTATTCTATTCTATTCTATTCTATTCTATTCTATTCCATTCCATTCCATTCTACAATCTGTTTATTCTATTCTATTCTATTCTATTCTATTCTATTCTATTCTATTCTATTCTATTCTATTCTATTCTATTCTATTCCATTCCATTCTATAACTGATCATGTCTTGCAATCTTTCTCCTTGTGATCTAGCCAACTATTCTCCTCCCAGTAGTAGATTTCAGTTCACATTCAGACATTAGGGACAACTCTACTCTAGTTTCAGAGGTGAAGAATTCTCTCCTGTTTTATTGGATTATGCTCTAGGGCACATTTAACGATGCAGACAAGCGTGCCCTCATAAAAAGCCACTGCTGCTGTTAGCCACAAGCCCATTTCCTAGGAAGGTTGAACAGATGTGCTTCATTAATAGCCTGCAGGGAATGTTCCATCCAAAACTGTTAATTTTAATTCATCTCTTTAGTACCGGGCTCTCCAAACCTGGCAACTTTTAAGACTTGTGTACTTCAACTCCAGAACCCCAGAATCCCTCAGTCAGCCATGCTTGAATTAATCAGAATAGAGCTGGAAGGTACCTTGGAGCAGGGGTGAAATCTAAAATTTTTTGCTACCGGTTCTGTGGGCGTGGCTTAATTAGTGGGTGTGGTTTGGTGGCAAGGTGACTGGGAGGGTGTGGCTTATTGGCAAGGTGGGCGTGGCCAAGTGAATGTCACTTCTTTGCCCTTTTTTAACCTACACAACACAACACAACACAACACAACTGGCTCACCCACAATGTAAAAGCAGCTGTGCTAGACCCAAAATGGCCCCTGCAACAAGCAGGAACCTCACACAGCCACAAAAAGCCCGAAAAACCAACTTTCACACTTTACACACAGACACACAACACAACACAACACAACTGGCTCACCCACAATGTAAAAGCAGCTGTGCTAGACCCAAAATGGCCCCTGCAACAAGCAGGAACCTCACACAGGCACAAAAAGCCCAAAAAACCAACTTTCACACTTTACACACACAAAATTCCACGTACAGCTTTGTGAGATTTTGTATGTTTGTGTAGTTAGAGTGAAACACTACAGAAACACACTAAATCTCAGAAAGCTGCACAAATATTATTTTATTTTATTTTATTTTAATATAAAAGCAGCTAAAATTAAAACTTCCTAAACTTTAAATGGCTAGGTCTAAAAAAAGAACAACTAAAAAAAACCCCAATTAACTATTTTTCTAAAGCTCCCAAAGGGGGGAAAAAACTTACCCAATAGAACAGGGGTCTCCAACCTTGGCAACTTTAAGACTTGTAGACTTCAACTCCCAGAATTCCTCAGCCAGCTTTGCTTTGCTGGCTGAGGAATTCTGGGAGTTGAAGTCCACAACTCCCTGCCTGCTTGATTGCAGGCAGGGAGATTCAGTTGCTTGCTGATGCAATTGATTGCAGGGATTATAGCAAGGCATTGCGACCAGCAGCTAAGGTAAGCAAGCTGAGGGGCGGGGTTCTTTTACATGGCTCTGGCGATCCAAGCTGAGTTGCCTGATTAGCAGGCAACTCAGCTGGGATTGTCAGAGCTTGGCTGGTCAGAGCCATTTAAAAGAAAAAAAAGGCTCTGATGATCACGGGGCTCAGCTGGGCATGGGGGGCGGGGGGCAGGGATTTTTGCTACCAGTTCTCCGAACTGCCCGCAGCCATCGCTACCTACTCGCCCGAGCCAGTCCGAACCGGGAGCATTTCACCCCTGCCTTGGAGGTCTTCTAATCCAAACCCCTGTTCAAAAAGGAGACCCTATTCAATTTGAGACAAGTGGCTGTCCAGTCTCTTCTTAAAAACCTGGTGGAAAGCACGGGAATCTTCAGAGTTGGCTTCGCACCAGTTTGTGCCAAGATGATATCTCCTGATAAAACTGTTCTTTGAGGAGCCTACTCGCCTCAGAGTTCTGTTTGCGATGGGTGTATTACTTGGAACCTTGACACTAAGTTTATAATAAGCCATAGTCAGTGGGTGGAATAGACTGAATGTTCTCTGAAGGTCCCAGAACGCCACAAAGAATTCAAGCCAGGGAGCAGAGTTGGAATTTTGAAACCATTTGTAGGTACTGTCACAAAATGGTACCCTGCTGTGTGCCATCAGTCACACATCAGTCACACTTCTGTTCTAGAAGAGAAACAAACCAGCTGATGGCAATGGGTCTGAGTAGACTCCAGAAGCATTTTTGTTAAGATACCTAGAATCTTCTAGTCCAACCCCCTGCCCAAGGTAAGAATTCTTATACCACTGTTCGAAGAAAAATTCAGTCTGGTTCCATGATGGGAGAAAGGTGCTGGAAATAAGATGGAGGCAGGCTGCAAGAAAGGAGGTCTCTGTTTATTTGTTAGCCAGAAACTAGTGACAGCAGCATGTTTCTGGGGTGGCTGACAAAATGGGGTTGAGAGTAGGTGAGCTTTTATACATTCTTTAGGGCTTTGAGATGCCTGTTCCTGTACAAGAATATATCCTTCAATATTTTAATGGCTGTTGCCAGATTCCTATGGTGTCATATAGGGGTCATGGCTGGCTCCACAGGCAAGAGGGGAAATGCAAATCCTAGGCGTTTGTCTGAGCTAATCTTGTCAGCTTTGGCTTGCCTGTTGTGTTGCTTATTTGGAGTCTCTTTGCTTAGGAATAGATTGGCCCAGTCTTTCGGAATGGATACAAAATCTCCATTCCTAAAAAACCAGCCTCTTCAAGCTTCTGCTTGAGGCTGTTTTCCTATGGCAGGAAGACTGGGGCTGTTTTCTATCTTTGTTAAGATTTTTCTCCATTTCTCCTTTAGGGATAACATTCTATCCTGCCTCTTTTTAATATTAAGAATAAAGAATATTTTAATCTGGGGAGAAGGGAGGCCTTCCTCTTCCCTGTGACAGCCCTTCACAGTTAATTATGCTAATTTGATGATCAGCTAAAGCTGCTAATTTGCTTTGATGACTGCTAGCATGGGGGGGGGAGGCGCTGAGGAATTCTGGGAGTTGAAGTCCCAGAATAAAGGGGCCATAGTTGCCCACCTCTGCTCCAAACTTGGCAACTTTACGACTTGTGGACTTCAACTCCCAGAATTCCTCAGCCCCCACCCCCACCCTGCTAGCAGTCATCAAAGCAAATTAGCAGCTTTAGCTGATCATCAATTTATATAATTGCTGGCTGAAAGAAGATACATATTTGATTATTCATATAATAACAGCAGCTAGAATTGTATTTGCACAAAACTGGAAAGCAGATAAAATTCCGTTGGAAGGCGAAATTATAAAGAAAATTTTAGAATGTGCAGAAATGAATAGATTAACATTGAGAGTAAAAGATAAAGAGGAGTCGGTGTATTTCAAAACATGGGATAAATTTTATGATTGGTTAGAAAAGAAATATGAATAAGGACATAGAGATAAAATAGATAGAGAATAAATGGGAGAAACAATTAGAAAAATAGATACCCAGATGATGTCAAGTAGAAGGAGAAAGGGGGGAGGGGGTAAAAGGGAAAAAAAGGGAGATATTATAAAAATGTACGCAAATGATGAAATAAAAATAAATAATAATTGAATAAGAAATTGAAATGAGAATAAAGGCAATTAGGAAATCGGGGCTGCTCAAATACCACTTTAGATTGAACTGAAAAAGGAAAAGAGGGGAAGGAGTAGAGAGAGAGGAAGGGAAAAGAAAGGAGAGGAGAAAGAAGAAAGGGAAAAGGAGAGGAAGAAGAAGGAGGGGAAAGAGGAGTAAAGGAGAAGGTTAGAAGGGGGGAAGAAGAGAGGAGTGGGGGAAGAGAAGGGAAAGTAGGAAAGAGAAGGGAAGGAAGAACGAAGGAAGTAGGAGGAGAAACAGAAAGGAAGAGAAGGAGAAAGGTTGGAGTAAAGGTAAAGGGTAAAAGAGCAGCCCCGAAAAAGTAAAAAGTAAAAATGAAAGTTAAAAGAAAAGATGAATGAAAAATGATGGAAATGACTGTACATGTAAATGTGTTTATGAAAAATAAAAATAAAAACTTTATATACCAAAAGAAGAAGAAGAAGAAGAAGAAGAAGAAGAAGAAGAAGAAGAAGAAGAAGAAGAAGAAGAAGAAGAAGAAGAAGAAGAAGAAGAAGAAGAAGAAGAAGAAGAAGAAGAAGAAGAAGAAGAAGAAGAAGAAGAAGAAGAAGAAGAAGATTTCAACTACCATGCTGGGTCTATTTAATCCTGTCTGATCTCTTCCTTGCAGGATTTAATAGTTTACCAGAAGGGGAAGGAAGAACATGGTTGAAAGCACTGGGATCTCACTTTTGCTCAGGGGTATAAGCCAGGCTGAAAGTATTGCACTGAATTAATAAACTAGAACAGGGGATACTCTCCCCGATAACTTTTATAGCCTTGCAATGAATAAAACACACCCAGAACCTAGATTAATATTTTCCAGCCAAGAGATTCTTTCTCAGCTCAAAAACATTTGAAATTCGCTCCGGTTTTAAATTTCTTTTATTAGAGACTTTTAGTTTCAGCTGCCAAGAATTGCAAGGATGTGAAGAGTCCCCGGAGAAGGGCGGCATATAAATCAAATAAATTAAAAAAAAAAAGATACAATTAATGGGAGAGACAGGTTTTGTGATCACTGTTGTTGAGCTAGGTACCACCTATTCTATACTTGTACATTTTGATTTTTCTTGCCTAAGTGTAAAATCTTACTTCTCTCACCACTGAATGGCACTTCATGAGATACGGCCAGGGGTGGGCTTCAAACATTTTAGCAAGGGGTTCTCTGCCCTGTTGCTGAGTGGGCGTGGCCATGGTGGGCGTGGCCTAGTTGGCCTCCTGCACCACCGCAGGGGGAGTAGTTTTTGCCCTCCCCGGGCTCCGGAGGCTTTCCTTGGGCCTCTGGGAGGGCAAAAATGGCCTCCCCAGGCTCTGGGGGCCCTTCCCGAACTTCCGGTAGGCCTGTTTTTCGCCCTCCCCCGAGCCTCCGTGCGTGCCCTGCACTTACCTGCATCCAAAATGGGCCGCATGGGGACTCCTGGGAAGGGCGGAGTGGGGTGGGCAGGGCCAGCCAGGAGTGGGATTTGGGGGCTCCCCGAACTGCACAGAATCTTAGCTAGAGGTTCTCCCGAACCCCTGAGAACCCCCAGTAGCCCATCCCTGGATACGGCCCAGTGTTCAAATCTGTCTAGATCCTTCTAGATCTTGAACCTGTCTTCTAAAGTGTTAGCTATTCCTCCTAGCTTGGTTTGAATTGATGGATTGTTTCCACTGGTAGGTTGCCCCTGGTTCGCACCGGTTCTGTAAAACTGGCCGGAGGCTCCTCCCACTGACCCTGACGTCATCAAAACACTTCTGCGCGCAGGTGAAGCAAGCGTGCACACACAGCCACGTTGCAAACTGGTAGTAAAGGTAAGTAGAACCCACCCCTGATTATTATTTTGCTTCTAACCAGTTGTGCCAATATGATGCATCGGACCGGGGTATTTACGAGACCGCCTTTTGCTACCAATAGCCTCTCACCGACCAGTACGCTCCCATAGAGAGGGGCTTCTCAGGGTGCCGTCAGCCAAACAGTGTCGACTGGCGGTCCCCAGGGGGAGAGCCTTCTCTGTGGGGGCACCTACCATCTGGAACGAGCTCCCCCCGGAGATACGGAGGATCCTGCACCTGCGCACGTTTCGTCGTGCTCTCAAAACATTTTTATTTCAGCAGGCTGGCCTGGCCTAACTCTCCCTTTTAAAATTTTAAATCGTTTAATCTGTTTTACAGATTGGGTGTTTTAAATTTGCTTTCGGCCAAAAGATTTAATAATTTTAATGGACTTTTAATGTTTATATTATCTGTATTTTATCTTGGCTGTTCACCGCCCTGAGTCCCCCGGGAGTAGGGCAGTATATAAATTTGATAAATAAATAAATTTGATAAATAAATAAATAAATAAATAAATAAATAAATAAATAAATAAACAAACAAACAAACTGCACCAAATGTAACAGCTTTTTGGTTTTTCACTGCCTTCCGCATTTCCACGCACTTCAGATTCAGGTTCTGTTCATCTATTTCTTCAGTTTAATTGTCTCTCTCTCTCTCTCTCTCTCTCTCTCTCTCTCTCTCTCTCTCTCTCTCTCTCTCTCTCCCTCCCTCTCTTCCTCCTCCTCCTCTTCTCTCTCCCTCTCTCTCTCTCTCTCTCTCTCTCTCTCTCTCTCTCTCTCTCTCTCCCCCCTCTCTCTCCCTCTCTCGCTTTCTCTCTCGTTTCACAGCTGGATAGCCTACAGCCCTGTAAGCAGCATGTCATTAAAGCAAATAAACAACCAGATTTTGCCACTATCCCTTCCATCTGGAATCAGCCATAAAAGTCTTGCAAGACAAACTTGCTTTGTAGATTTAGTCTCTCCATTCAGGCTGTAAATATTTCTGTGCTGGTCAAGAAATGCTCCTTCAGAAGTCAGTGCGTCTCTTGTAAACCTAATACAGATCTGTAAACTCTTCAGGTAAAATATAAGCTGGCAATTCTTTTATGGCTTGCAGAAGACTGAGAAAAATTAACAATAGAACGGCTTTGCCTTCAGAAATTGTGGGTGATCCATCACTGGATGCTTTAAAGAAGAGACTGGAGAGCCTTTTGTCTGGAATGGCATAGGGTCTCCTGCATGCGCAGAGGGTTGGACTAGAAGACCTCCAAGGTCCCTTCCAACTTTGTTATTCTGTTCTGTTCTGATCTTTGGATCTCTCTGGCATTTGTTGACATGACCTCAGTGCTCTATTTGCATTCAAATGAAATGATAGGACCCAGGGGGTGAAATGTAAAATTTGTTACTACTGGTTCTGTGGGCGTGGCTTGGTGGGGGCGGGGTAATGTGACTGGGTGGGCGTGGCCAACTTTTTTTTAAAAAAAAACTTTTCAAAGCATTTTTTTCTACAACCTGTTTGGCCGAAGAGGTTGCAAGAAAAAAATGCTTTGAAAAGCCTCTGACGATCAGGCAACTCAGCTGGGATCGTCAGAGGCTTTTCAAATCAGTTTTTATCACCTCTTTGGCAGAAGAGGTTGCAGAAAAAAATGCTTTGAAAAGCCTCTGACGATCAGGCAACTCAGCTGGGATCGTCAGAGGCTTTTCAAATCAGTTTTTATCACCTCTTTGGTGGAAGAGGTTGCAGAAAAAAAATGCTTTGAAAAGCCTCTGATGATCCCAGCTGCGCCGCGCGATCATCAGAGGCTTTTTTTTTTTTTTTTACATTTAAAAGCATTTTTTCGTCGGAAGAGGTTGTAGAAAAAATGCTTTTAAAAGTAACGTTGAAATTGAAAGACAAGGAAGACTCACAGTATTTTAAGGTATGGGATAGTTGGTATGCTTGGATAAACCAATGGAAAAGAAGGTAAAGTTAAAATTTAGTAAGAAATTAAAAGTAATAATTATACACCGTCATTAAGATAAAAAAGGAAATAAGTCACTGTGTATACTTGTACTTATATACATATCACATATACTTAGTTTGTTTGTTGTGATTAGTACTGTTGATTGTATTTTAAGGTTGTGAATGTTTTATATAATTTTATCTTTTTAAATTTAATAAAGTTTGTTTTTTAAAAACCAAAAAAAAGAAAAAAAAGAAAAGCCTCTGACGATCCCAGCTGAGCTGCACAATCATCAGAGGCGTGGTTTTTTTTTTTTTACTTTTAAAAGCATTTTTTTGGTGGAAGAGGTTGTAGAAAAAAATGCTTTTAAAAGTAACCAAAAAAAAAAAAAGCCTTGGATGATTGTGCGGGTCAGCTGGGCATGGGGGGGCGCAGGGATTTTTGCTACCGGTTCTCCGAACCACCCACCGCCATCGCTACTGGATTGGGCGATCTGGTCCAAACCAGGAACATTTCACCCCTGATAGGACCCTGTATCTAGTGAAGGCACACTTGGAATACAGTGTCCATTCTGGTCACCGCAATACAGAAATGATGCTGAGATCCTAAAAAGAGTGAAGAGAACAAAGAGGATCAGGGTCTGGAGACTTCACTGCATGACAAAGAATTGAGGGAACTTGATATGTCTCACCTAGCAAAGAGAAGAACTAGGGGTGACATGATGTTAGTTAGTTAGAGTTTGTTGCAAAAATCAAATCCAGAAGCGCACACACATAACTGATTCAGCTGGATTCATTAACTTCTTTATGTACATAATAACAGATGAAGTATTTACAATACCAATATAGATTCTTCTTCAACGTAATAGCAGTTACAACAGAAGGCAGGAGAGAACAGTTAGTTTCATTTCAGCAGAACAGGCAAGCATTCACAGACTGCTTAGTTTCAGTTTCAATTTTGCACAGACTCAGAAGCTGCAGACTAAGACACGCCCTGTCTCCAGTCTGTCTCAGCTCCCAATTGGATGACCTGTTACCATGCGTTCCCATTGGCTGATCTATTCCAGTCCATGAATATTCAGACTCTGACACATGATAGCTTTCTTCCACTACTTGAGGGGCTATCACAGAGACCCAAAAATCAGCTGGCTGGCAGGAGTCATGTGTGCATGCACGGTGGAGCTGAGCTGGGGAGTGCCATCAGAGAGGATGCTGCATGCCACCTCTGGCACACACGCCATAGGTTCGCCATCATATCACTTGCCTATACCACTTGGTTTTTCTTGTCTATGTCAACCCTGAAGTGAACCTGGCTGAGGCCATCTTTGAGGCTTCAGGGTTGCCATAAGGGAAGAAAAAGGGAGGGGGAAAATAGATAGCTGGGGTTTTGTAGTCAAAACAAAAAAATTTCCTGTGGGAACCAAGGGACATTCCAAGAGGTGGCTGGGGAGAGGAGGAGTGCTTTCTACAGTAACAGATTTAACAGATTAACAGAGTTGGAAGGGACCTTATAGGTCATCTAGTCCAACCCCCTGCTCAAGTAGGAGACCCTACACCATTTCTGACAAATGGCAGTCCAATCTTTTCTTGAAAGCCTCCAGGGATGAAGCTCCCACCACTTCCAAAGGCAACTTCTGTTCCATTGGTTGATTGTTCTCACTGTCAGAAAATTTCTCCTTATTTCTAGGTTGAATCTCTCCTTGTTCAGTTTCCATCCATTATTCCTTGTCTGGCCTTCAGATGTTTTGGAGAATAGTTTGACACCCCCCCCTCCTCTCTGTGGCAGCCCCTCAAGTATTGGAAGACTGCTATCATGTCTCCCCTGGTCCTTCTCTTCACTAGACTAGCCAGGCCCAGTTCCTGTAACCGTTCTTCATATGTTTGAGCCTCCAGTCCCCTCATCCTCCTGGTTGCTCTCCTCTGCACTTTTTCTAGAGTCTCAACATCTTTTTTATAGTGTGGTGACCTTTACTTGGAAAGCTGACAGTCTAAGTATAAACTCTTACTTTTCTCTACAGTGAATTTCATTTTGTTAGCTGTTACAGTATATATTTATAGTGTATATAGAGTCATTGCAGATAATTAGCAAGATTTTTGTTGTAGTTTTATTCCATACTGTATCAACCTTGTGAACACTCAAGCTTCCTCTTTCCACCATGTATTCAAGATGGAAAATGATTAACATTTATATGTCTTTATATGTAAGGGTGTAGATATATAAGGTAAATGTAAAGGTACCCCTTGCACATGTGTGCTAGTCGTTCCCGACTCTAGGGGGTGGTGCTCATCTCCGTTTCAAAGCCTGGATAGCTCAACAGACAGAGCTCTGTAATTTAACACCAGCTGTCTGCAATTAAAGTAGGATCGAATCTCCCCAGGCTCAAGGTTGACTCAGCCTTCCATCCTTTCTAAGGTAGGTAAATTGAGGACCCAGTTTGTGGGGGCAATAAGCTGACTTTGTATAAATATAAAAAAGTATGAAGGCTATTGCTTAGAGCCAGACAGAGCCAGCGCTGTCCAAAGACGTCTCTGTGGTCATGTGGCTGACAGACTCAACGCCAAAGGCGCATGGAACGCTGTTACCTTCCCACCAAAGGTGGTCTCTATTTTTCTACTTGCATTTTTTACGTGCTTTCGAACTGCCAGGTTGGCAGAAGCTGGGACAAGTCACGGGAGCTTGCCCCGTTACGCGGCACCAGGGATTCGAACTGCTGAACTGCCGGCCTTTCGATCAACAAGCTCAGTGTCTTAGCTACTGAGCCACTGCGTCCCCTGTGTAGATATATACATATGTATTTATAGCGTGTCTATACTGTTATGTTTGTGTACCCTTTTGAGAGCAGGCAACAGAATTTCATTTTTTAAATGTATGCCAGTGTGCCTGTAGTAAAAAAAAAAAAAAGGTTATCTTAATCTTAACCATAACAATGGTATAAAACCATAAGTCAATGAAAAATGCCATATGGAAATGGCCAACTTGTGTTTGTGCTTTTCGTTTTGGAATTTCAGTGGCTCATACTCCTAGGATTGAATTTTTTAATCTTGAGACATTGTCAAGTTTTTATTTTATCATCAGAAAACTCATTCGAACACAATATGACCACCTGCTTATGAAGCTTAGTATCTGCTATTTTCCACTTCCAGCCATTGATAGGATTGTGGTGTGCATGTAAAGATAAAACCTTGTTATGCATCCTTCAGAGACCTGGCAGCTAATAATAAATATTAAATTTGACAGAGATCAAAGGAAGAATTTGGGGGGGGGGGCAATGATTGCATTAATCTTTTCTGCTGTTTTCCTGATTGAGATGGCATAGTGTTGTGGTCCGCCTGCGGAGCTGGCAGCAGAGTCGGACAGTGAGGAGGCTGGGGAAGACAATGGCCAGTCCTGGAGTCTGGGGAAGGTTCGGATGAGGGCTGTGCGCCGGAGGCAGAGATGGGGCCAGGGCCATCTGGGAGTTATGTGCAGACTCCGGAGCCTCCAGAGTCGGACATCAGAGAGGCAGAGGAACAGGGGAGCCTGTTCCCAGTGCGTGCATGCGCAGAGCTGCCAGAAAGCAAGGACAGTTAAAACAAGAGGGATGACTCAGGAGTAAGGCTTGAAGATGATTGGCCCCTCCCATAAGACATAAAGGAAGAGCAGTGTTGTAGATGCTGTCAGTTTGTACATTGAAGCTCCATTTTTTACTGTGTTTCTGTGTGGCCTTGCCAAGATAATTGCCAATTAGGTCTTTGGCAGCGTGTCAAAGAAGAGCCTTGGTAGTACAGTGGTGTAAGGCACCCTGTTATTAAGCTGGTTATTAAGACCAGCTGCCTGCAATTACTGCAGTTTCGAATCTCGCCAAGGCTCAAGGTTGACTCAGCCTTCCATCCTTTCTAAGGTAGGTAAATTGAGGACCCAGTTTGTGGGGGGGCAATAAGCTGACTTTGTATAAATATATAAAAGGATGAAGGCTATTGCTGAGCACATTGTAAGCCGCCCTGAGTCTCCGGAGAAGGGTGGCATATATATCAAATTTAAAAAAATTAATAAAAAAAATTAAAAAATAAAAAATAAAAATTAAAAATTAAAAAAAGATAAAGGCAAGTGTTTACCAGCCTTATCCAAAGGACTGTGGCAGACTTCTGTTGGACTATTTATAAACTCTTGGTGATTCAGCACATGCTATGAATGAAAGGATGAAATGAAAATGGGTTTTGAGGACTAATTGTGAGCTTTTTACTATATCAGGAAGACACATAGCAACTTTTGTATAAAATATCACAGAGGGAGCTGAGTGGATGCCACTGGGATAAATTATTGTCCAATAATGATAAATGGGCTATGTGGACATAGCCTGAAATTAAAAGTGTTGCTGAATGAAATGGTGCAGCCAGTTAATCCAAATAAACAAAGTTGATGACTTGGGAGTGCGTAGAGCCTACACTGAAAACATAAAAGTTTCATCCCATTATGGGAAGAAGCAGGGGTGGGCTTCAGATCAGGGGTGGGTTCTAAATTTTTTTACTACCGGTTCTGTGGGCGTGGCTTATTTTGTGGGTGTGGCTTGGAGGTCATCTGACTAGGTGGGCGTGGCTAGCTGGTCAGAGTCATTTCTGGAAAGTCCTCGCTCTTACGACCAGTCCTCGCACTTACGACCCGACTCATTTGTTTGCTTTTAACACTGATCAGCTGTAGGACAGCCCTTTGAAGCCCCGTGGCAAGAGTTTAAACTGTTTTTTTCCCTGTAGTCATCAGCTGGGACTCAGGAGGCAGCAATAGATTGGGGGTGGGACCAAATAAAAGGTAAGAATAATGTGGGAGGGCGGGGGGGGGAGAACCGGTTCGGTGACGTCATATCGTCACCGCTACCAGCTCAGCCGAACCGGACCGAACCAGGAGGAACCCACCACTGCTTCAGATCCTTTAGCAATGGGTTCACTGGCCGTTGCTGGGTGGACATGGCCATGGTGGGCGTGGCCTAATCGGCTGCCTGCACCACAGTTGTGGGAGGGGTTTCGCCCTTCCCAGGTCCAGAGGCTTTCCTCAAGCCTCCGGCAGGGCGAATACTGCTTCCTCCGGGGTCCAGAGGCCCTCCGGAGGCCAGAAACAGGCCTGTTTCCGGACTCCCGGAACTTCCAGTAGGCCCATTTTTTGCCCTCCCGGGCCCCCCGCACGGCCCCTACACTTACCTGGAATGATGAACAGGCCACATGGCTCAGCACAGCTCAGTACAGACTGAGGGAAGGATGATAGGCAGGAAAATTCCCCTCCCCCATTTTCCCGCCATTTGCAAAAAAAAAAAAGGCTCCATTCCGAAACTTCGGCGCATGCAAGGACCCTGCAAGGATTGCTGTGCTGTTGTGTGTGCATGCGGTGGCACCACCACAAGTTTGGACACATTGGCGCAGCCGCTCACGGCAGGATGCCAGCTGCACCGGTGTGATGAAGTTCACGGAGGCGCTGCCGTTTGTGAATGCAACGCCACAACAAGCCTTGCAGGGTACTGCTCCAAGAGGCTGTGCAGCTATGACACACCTCAAGGCGGCGGCGTCACTCTTGCACACAGCTCGCTCGAGTTGCAAACAGCTCGGGGATTTTTGCGGCCTTTATGTGCCCGGGATGCCTGCAGGATCCCTGGCTTCTGAGTCTGGCGAGCAGTGGTGGGTTCCTCCCGATTCGGCCTGGTTCTCCCGAGCCGGTAGTGGTGACGATATGACATCACCGAACCGGTTCTGCCCCCCGTGCCCCCCCCGCGCCCCCCCCCCACATTATTCTTACCTTTTATTTGGCCCCACCTCCAATCTATTGCTGCCTCCTGAGTCCCAGCTGATGGCTAGAGAGAAAAAAAACTGTTTAAACTCCTGCCATCGGGCTTCAAAGGGCCTCCCTACAGCTGATCAGTGTTAAAAGAAAACAAATG
Organism: Pituophis catenifer annectens; assembly: GCF_029215685.1. Lineage (NCBI taxonomy): Eukaryota > Metazoa > Chordata > Lepidosauria > Squamata > Colubridae > Pituophis > Pituophis catenifer. The sequence continues at coordinate 210,041,015 of NW_027256883.1, read as the reverse complement.
AGTAGACCAGTGCCTGCAAAAATACATGAGTAAATCAGTGCCTGCAAAAATACATGAGTAGACCGGTGCCTGAAAAAATACATGGGTAGATCGGTACAGCTTTGCAAGTAGTTAAAAGCCTGGTAGACCAGTACCTCTGCTAAATCCTAAATAATTGTCACATGACCATCAAGCCACACCCACAAAATAAGCCACGCCCACAGAACCGGTAGTAAAAAAATTTAGAACCCACCCCTGCCGTCAAGGCCCAGCATTTGGGCTCTGGTGCGTTCTTCTCCTCCCAGGCGGCAATGGTGCATCCACAGCATGTCCATCTCACCGAGTCTGGCCTGCTGCACCTCAAAAAAAAGTAAGACCTCCTCGAAAATAAGCCCAAGGGCTTGTTTTCAATTCTAAAAGAAAATAAGATTCGGTCTTATTTTCTGAGAAACACGGTATATTATTATATCTGCAAAACAGTGGCCATGGTGTCACAATCAAAGCTTCCCCTTTGTGGAGGATTTAGTTTTTTGAATTCTGTTGTTTTAGAGGGTGCTTCCTTGAGTAAATGTCCAATCTGACTGTAGGAAGTTAGCACCCACCCCTTTCCTAGAAGAATGAAATATTTTAGGAAATATTAAAAAGGCAGAATATTATGTTTCCCTGGATGAGAAATAGAGAAGCATGTTTTAAAGATGAAGCATCTCCCATCTTCCTGCCCCCACCCTTTGTCAATGGGCCAGAGGCAGAAACTCAATCTTTGCAAATGGACCATCATCTGCAACACAATAGGACCCATCTAGCAACAGAAACTCACCACATGGCACCTGGGAAGATTACATCAGCCAGCAAGGCTAGCTAAGACCCCCACCCCCTGGGAGTCTGACAACCAATCAGGATACTCTTTCTGGCCCCCAGGAAGTTCAAAGCCAGAAAGGACTCACTATGTCTCGCCCATTTTCTGTTCAGGAACTCAAGCCATGTGATCCTGTCCACCATTAAACCATCTTTCCAAGCAGTCTCCATGTTTCCAGTGTCTTTTTCCGCACTTGGAGCTGAACCCAGAAGGATATTTCTTCCTACATGACTTTGTTATTAATTCTTGTTTATTCTCTCTTTTTTTGTGGGGGGAGGGGGGGCGGTAGGGAGGTATTTCTTGTTCCTTACATTTCTATCGAGGGCTTAAAATGCTTGTTCCTTTTTTTGATACAGGAAAAACCTAAACTGCTTGTGTGTGTGTGTGTATGTGTGTGTGTGTGTGCGCGCGCGCAAGTGTGGGTATGCGTGTAATTCATAATTCATAATGGTGCTTATTCATCCAGTTCCATCCGGTTCGGGCAAATCAGTAGCGACGGCTGCAAGAGCAGTGGTGGGTTCCTCCCGGTTCGATCCGGTTCGGCCGAGCTGGTAGCGGTGACGATATGACGTCACCGAACCAGTTCTCCCCCCTCCCGTCCCCCCCCCACCCACGATATTCTTACCTTTTATTTGGTCCCACCCCCAATCTATTGCTGCCTCCTGAGTCTCAGCTGATGACTACAGGGAATAAAACTGTTTAAACTCTTGCCGAGGGGCTTCAAAGGGCCGTCCTACAGCTGATCAGTGTTAAAAGCAAACAAATGAGTCGGGTCATAAGTGCGAGGACTGGTCGTAAGTGCGAGGACCTTCCAGAAATGACTCTGACCAGCTAGCCACGCCCACCTAGTCACATGACCTCCAAGCCACACCCACAAATTAAGCCACGCCCACAGAACCGGTAGTAAAAAAAATTAGAACCCACCCCTGTGCAAGAGGCTCCGCCCACCCGCCCGGATGTCATCACGTCCCGTTTTTGATGCTCTGTGCATGCGCGCACTCCCATTTGCAAACCAGTAGCGAAGGTAAATGAATACCACCCCTGGTGTAAAGAGAGACAAAAGACCACAACGCCATTAATAAACGCTTGAGAAAGAATATCGGAAAAGTTTTGCATGTTTTAAATCAAAGGACATTTTTTTTTCCCCCACCGCAGGATGGGGAACAAACTCAGTGAAGGAAAAAGAAGAAATCTCCTCTCTGAGCAATTTCCCTTCACGACCGTTTTCGGGATCTGATTGCCGAATTGACTCCAAAGATTCCCCGGAGGCAGCGTTTATGAGAAGCTGGGGACATACCAGGGGTATAATAAAATGACAGCTGAGGACTATCTGAGCACAACAGTTTGAGAAGCGCATAAACGTTTTCCCCGACTGAGGTTCAGCGCTCCTTTGATTGCACATGTTTCCTTTTATGAGAACATCTGGTCGGTCTTTGTAAGCAGCATAAGTGTCAATAATGTTGTTTTTCTCCTACGGATTTCTCCCCCCTTCCCTTTTCCTCTCTGGTGGTTAAGGCTATGGGCTAGAAAAAGGAGACTGTGAGTTCAAGTCCTGCCTCAGCCATGAAAACCAGTTGGGTGACTTTGTGCCAGTTACCAAGATACGGTGAGTTCTAATCCTGCCTTAGGCATGAAAACTAGCTGGGTGAGTTTGGGCCAATCACCAGGAGACTGTGAATTCTAGTTCTGCTTCAGCCATGAAAGCCAGCTGGGTGACTTTGGGCTAGTCATCAGGATACGGTGAGTTCTAATCCTGCCTCAGGCATGAAAACTAGCTGGGTGAGTTTGGGCCAATCACCAGGAGACTGTGAGTTCTAATCCTGCCTCAGGCATGAAAACTAGCTGGGTGAGTTTGGGCCAATCACCCGGAGACTATGAGTTCTAGTTCCGCTTCAGCCATGAAAGCCAGCTGGGTGACTTTGGGCCAATGACTCCCTCTCAGTTTTTTTGTAAGCGCCAAATTTCCAAAATTAGATTCAGGTCATGACCAAATTGGGTTGCGACCAAAGTTATGGAACAAATTATGGTCATTACCAGAGGTTCTACCATACCATCAGGGGTGGGTTCCACTTACCTTTACTACCAGTTCGCAACGGGAGTGCATGCACAGATCATCAGTGATGACGTCGGGGCGGGTGGGTCGAGCCTCCTGCTGCCATTACTAATGGTTCACAAGAACCGGACCGAACCGGGAGCAACCCACCACTGATGGTCATCCAGAGACAAACCCACGTCCCACACACAGAGCATCGCTGGTGAAATATAAATTGCTTGTATTTATTAATTGTTATGTTCAGCAGTAACTCAATACTGTCTATCTTGTATTTGGTTCTCATTGTATGTATCCCTATTTCCCCCAGTTTCACCATATCCTGTTCTTTCAATAAAGCACCCAGATCTACGTACATGGACTGTTTTATCGGAGGATAGGTGGGTTTAGCTGCATGTCGAGCTGCACACAGACTAACATGTAGTGAGGACAGAAACACCAGCCCAGGATTGTAACTTGGGGAAAACATCTCAGCAAAGATCCTCTCTAGTTCTCATGCAACTAAAGGAGTGGGAGAAGAAGTGCATTTAGATTTGTAAGATTTTGTTACTATATTTTTATAATAAAAGTACAGGTAGTCCTTGACTTATGACTGGTCGCTTAGTGACCATTCAAAGTTACAATGACCAATGCAGTATGGACTACTAGAACAAACCCTGTTGGTATAGTAGGGTTGTACAATGCTTCAGGTTTGATTTCCCAGAAGGCTTCAGAGCACATGGAAACATGGCTATATTAGTGTCAGCAGCACCTTAAAACAGCTCTGCAATCTCAGGAAAAGATGCAGCTGCTTTAAAGTGGTTGCAGGCATGGAGATAACTTCATGCCCCCCTCTGAATTCAAGAAAGGACCCAGCTGCTTTAAAGGATTGTAGGCATGGTGACCTCTTTCTGCTTTTGTTGTGACTCCGACCCCCGAGCCCATCTTATCGGAGGGAGAAGGCTCCGAAAGTGAAGGAGAGGAGTTGGCCACGCCTCCCTCTCCAGGACCCTCCTCTCTGGCAATGCCTCAGGTGTCTCCCGAAGGAGAAGAGATTGGCCAGGAGCCAGGTATCGCCGAGCAGTCACAGTCGGACAGTGACGAAGATAAGTCTTGGCTGGATCCACGCCAGCGTCGGAGAGACAAGGGCACGCAAGCAGAAAAGGAGGCGTGCCAGATATTAAGCTGAATCAATGGACCACACTCCACAGGGGATAAAAGGGGGTGTGGTGGCCATTCAGGCTCTGTGACGGACAAAACTAAACAACTAGCGAATCGCATTGTATCTCTGAAACTACGTTATCTGCCTGCCTTGGATTTAATACGGACTGGACTTGACAATTCTGTGGCTTTGTGTATTTGTTTTGATTCTCTGTGAGCAAAGTTCTTGGCAAGCAGCTACTGGGTTGCTGCCAATCCTGTTATCGAAGGAATTTATTGTCTGCAAGTTTTATTTAACTCCTGGCTGACTGTTTGTGTGCGTGTGTGAGACGGGGACAGAACAGCTTTTACCTCAATCCGCGAAAAGACACAGTTGCTTTAAAGAGTTGCAGGCCACGGTGGCGACTTCTTGTTCCCACCCAAACCCAGAAAAAGATGCAGCTGTCTTAAAGAGCTGCCGACAGATTCTGCTTTCATACTCCTCTCTGAATACAAGAAATGAGACAGCTGTGCTTCAAAGTTCCTTTTGAAGACAATCTGAAGCACTGGGTGGCTCCAGAATACAAGAGTCCTGTACGTTTTGTCGAAAACATAATAATAAAATTCAGAAAATGTATCCAAAGTTCATGGCTTGAACAGGGATTTTTCTTTTTTCAATTATAACTTGTTGAAAAAACAACTTAGCCAATTTGAGTTCTTTTAGCACATACGAGGCAGTGACTCATAGACTACCACACTGAATGAAATAGAATAAAATATAAGGTGATGCAGTAGTAAACACTTGTGTTAACCGTTGCCGACACCTTTGTTACTGATCCGATAAGTCTTCTCATCAGTTTTGAAAAGTAATTTATCCTGGGGGGGAAATGACAGAATAACTGACTTGGAAGGGATCTTGGAGGGCTTCTAACCTAACTCCTTGCTCAAGCAGGAGATCCTATACCCGTGATGGCAAACCAATGGCACATATGCCACAGGTGGCACGTGGAGCCATTACTGTGGGCATGCAAGCATTGCCCTAGCTCAGCTCCAACGTGCATGCCTGCACCAGCCAGCTTATTTTCGGGCCTTCCGGGCCCGCCGGAAGTCAGGAAATGGACCGTTTCCGGCTTCCGGAGGGCTTCCGGGGGGTGGGGAAGGCTGTTTTCACCCTCCCCAGGCTCCTAGAAAGGCTCTGGAGCCTGGGGAGGGCGAAAAAACAGGCCTACCGGGCCCACCGGGCCATCGCATGCCAAAAGTGGGGATCGCGGGAGGGGGTCACACGTGCATACATGGGGGGCAGGGCACATTGAATTATGGGTGTGGGCATGTGATCCCCCCATGATCCCCGCTAGATAGAGACGATAGAGACAAGGTAGGACAGGATGTCAAACTCTATTTCATTGAGGGCCGCATCAGGGCTGTGGTTGATTGACCTTAGTGGGCTGGGCAGGCGTGGCTCACTGGGTGGGCGTGACCAGCTTGAGCCACTCACTGGGCATGGCTGACTGGGTGGGCGTGGCCAGCTTGATGCCACTCCCCAAACTGCTGGCATGTTTCCTCTTTGCATTGGGTAGACCGGCCCGAAGCGAGCATGCAACGGCAAAAAGGTTAGCCATCACTGTCCTATACCAGTCTGGACAATTGGCTGTCCAGTCACTTCTCAGAAACCTCTATTGATGGGGCGTCCATAAATTCTGGAGGCAAGTTGTTCCACTGGTTAATTGTTCTCATTGTCAGAAAATTTCTCCTTAATTTTAGGTTGCTTCTCTCCTTGATTAGTTTCCACCCATTGCTTCTTGTCCTAGCTCAGGGGTGTCAAACACAAGGCCTGTGGGCCGGATTTGGCCCATGATGTGGTCCAAATCCAGCCTGTGGGGCCATCCTGGAAAATGTAACGGGCTGGCCCGTATCGCTTCGGCCCGGTCTACCCAATGCAAAGAGGAAACATGCCAGCAATTTGGGGAGTGGCATCAAGCTGGCCACGCCCACCCAGTCAGCCATGCCCAGTGAGTGGCTCAAGCTGGTCACGCCCACCCAGTGAGCCACGCCTGCCCAGCCCACTAAGGTCAGTCAACCACAGCCCTGATGCGGCCCTCAATGAAATTGAGTTTGACATCCTGTCCTACCTTGTCTCTATCGTCTCTATCTACCTATCTTTATCTCTCTATCTTTCCCTTTATCTCTGTCTTTCTCTTTACCACTACCTCTCCCTCTATCTTTCCCTCTCTCTCTATCTTTCAACCTCTCTCTATCTCTCTCTTGTCTATCCCTCTATCTACAGTATCTGTCTGTCTGTCTGTCTGTCTGTCTGTCTGTCTACCTACCTCTGGAACGAGTTGCCCCCAGAGATACGGCGGATCCCTGACCTTCGTGCTTTCCGAACTGCCCTAAAGACGTTTTTGTTTCATCAAGCCGGGCTGGCCTGACCTACTCTTTTTAAAAAGAATTGTTTTAAAAAATTAGGGGTTTTAATATAGGGTTTTTAACTATGGGCCAAATTGATTTAATTGGATTTTAATATTGTTTTAAATTTTGTATCAGTGTATTTTATTTGCTGGCTGTTCACTGCCCCAAGTCCCTCGGCAGAGGGGGCGGTATATAAATATAATAAACTAACTAACTAACTAACTAACCTATCTAGATATCTCAATCTCTCCAACTTTATCTCTCTCACTCTCTCTCTCTCATCTTTCCTCTTTGATCTTCTTTCTGAAGGCTAAACATGTTCACCTGCAATCTTAGTTTTTTAAATTATTTATTACATTATTATTATTATTATTATTATTATTATTATTATTATTATTATTATTATTATTATTATTATTATTATTATTACCCACTAATGTTCCTCATTAACTTTCTTTCAATCCGTCCCCTTTTGTTTGCTCTGGATAGTTAACTCTTGCTGACAGCTGAGTGAAATGTAAACCTTGTAGCTGATACTGAAAATAGAGACAAAAAAAAACTGCCATAGAGCAGGAACTAAATATATCTTCAAATAAACACAGAATGTTGCTTTGGTTAGCCAATATTTGAAATTCCCCCGAAAATGAACAGCAAGATGGGAGAGTCCCAAGCATAAATAAAATAAATAAAAAGATAAGCCAGAAAGGAGGGGAAAAAAGCCAAAAATTCAGTGTGGAAATGAATAATGGTAATAATTTAATACCGTACATTTATTTTTTTAGCTCTATTAATATATTCCATGGTTAGCGAATATATATTCCTCTCGCTTCACTTTTATTGCGGGTTTCCATGGAAACACAACACAACACAAAACAAATAGAATGGCATAGAAACATGTGAGCCTAGTAAGTACTTTCTTAGCACTTGACCTAAAAGATGTTATTAAATAAAATAAAATAATGATATTATTATTATGCAAGAAAAAACATTGTGTTTTTCTGCAGAGCTGTCTCTGGATGAAGTGGATGTTTACCTGAATTTAGACTCCCTGCGAATGCAAGTATCTCAGAAATATAGGCCAGTATTTTTTTTAGAAAAAAATGTTTATTTATTTTTCCTGCCTTTATTATTTATACAAATAACTTAAGATGGCAAACATAACCAACATGTCTTCCTCCTCCTAGTTTCCTCATGACAACAACCCCATGAGGTAAGTTGGACTGAGAGAGAGGGACTGGCACAAAGTCACCCAGCTGGCTTTCATGGCTAAGGTGGAACTAGAACTCCCAGTCCCCTAGTGATTGGATCAAGGTCACCCAGCTGGCTTTCATGGCTAAGGTGGAACTAGAACTCCCAGTCTCCTGATGATTGGGTTGAAATCACCCAGCTGGCTTTTATGGCTAAGGTGGAACTAGAACTCCCAGTCCCCTAGTGATTGGATCAAGGTCACCCAGCTGGCTTTCATGGCTAAGGTGGAACTAGAACTCCCAGTCTCCTGATGATTGGGTTGAAATCACCCAGCTGGCTTTTATGGCTAAGGTGGAACTAGAACTCCCAGTCCCCTAGAGATTGGATCAAGGTCACCCAGCTGGCTTTCATGGCTAAGGTGGAACTAGAACTCCCAGTCTCCTGATGATTGGGTTGAAGTCACCCAGCTGGCTTTCATGGCTAAGGTGGAACTAGAATTCTCAGTCCCCTGGTGATTGGCTTGAATGCACCCAGATGGCTTTCATGGCTAAGGTGAAACTAGAACTCCCAGTCCCCTAGGGATTGGATCAAAGTCACTCAGCTGGCTTTCATGGCTAAGGTGGAACTAGAACTCCCAGTCCCCTGGTGATTGGCTTGAATGCACCCAGCTGGCTTTCATGGCTAAGGTGGAACTAGAACTCCCAGTCCCCTGGTGATTGGCTTGAATGCACCCAGATGGCTTTCATGGCTAAGGTGAAACTAGAACTCCAAGTCCTCTAGTGATTGGAACAAAGTCACCCAGCTGGCTTTCATGGCTAAGGTGGAACTAGAACTCCCAGTCTCTTGGTGATTGGCTCGAAGTCACCCAGCCGGCTTTCATCCCTAAGGCAAAATCTCAATCTCAAAAGGCAACTGGACTTTCTTCAGGATTTTTTCTTTGAAAATGTTTTGCTTCAAGAACTGAAGAAGCTTCTTCAATGAGAAGCAAAACATTTTCAAAGAAAAACAAACAAGAAAGCTCAGATGTCTTTTGGAAAAAGTACCTTTGGGAGAACCATGACCTGGATAGCAATAGCGCTTAGACTTATATACCGCTTCATAGTGCTTTTACATCCCTCTCTAAGTGGTTTACAGAGTCTGCCTATTGCCCCCAACAATCTGGGTCCTCATTTTAGCCATCTCGGAAGGATGGAAGGCTGAGTCAACCTTGAGCCAACCTTGAGATTTGAACTGCCAAATTGCAGGCAGCCAGCAGTACTAGCCTGCAGTACCGCACTCTAACCACTGCGCCACCTTGGCTCTTATAATGATTGAGAATCTCCAAAGACAACTCACAATCTCCCACTTTCGAGACTGCTGTTTTAACCACTAGACCAAACTGACACTCAGTTATACCCTTGAGGGTGGCTGCAAGGTGAATTGTGTCAAAAAAAAGTCACAATGGCTGCTACAAACACATGTTTGAAGCCCTGCCCGGGTTTGACATGGGGCAAGGCTTTTGTTGTGGCCCGCCAGCAGCCAGAGTAGCTGGCAGCAGCGTTCGACAGTGAGGAGGTTGGGGAGGAACCTGGGCCAGTCCTGGGGGCTGGGGAAAGCTCGGACGAGGGCTCTGCGTCAGAGGCAGAGAGGGCGTTAGATAGCAGTGAGACAGAGGAACAGCTGGAGCCCGTTCCCATGCGCAGAGCTGCCAGAAGACAAGAACAACTCAGAAAGCAGGGGCGACTCAGGAGTAAAGCCACACCTTGGAGGTCCCTCCCTCCCATAGGAAACAAAAGAGGAGCGAACGGGGAGTGGGCTTTTGCAGGAAACAATTCGTTCGTTCCATGACTCTGAGAGACTCTGTGCCAAGTTTGGCCTTGTACTGCAGTTGGAAACAAGTTACGTGGCAGCTTGCCAAACAAGATGAGGTGTGTTGAGAAATATTCCTTTGAAAAACTGTTTGGACAAACCTTGCTGACTGTGAATGAACGTAATTCACAGTCCGTGTAAATAAAAGAGGTTTCGCCGGGACCAATTCCTGCCTCCTGCTTGTTAAGGGAGCCTAAGTCAGAACAGCTTTGATTGTACCATCACAACCAACTTCTTGAGTTTTTTGACCTTCTAAATACCCCTTGCATTTACTTTAATAATAACAGAATAACAGAGTTGGAAGCAACCTTGTAGGTCATCTAGTCCACGGGTGTCAAACTCATGGCATCACATTGCCTGCGTATGATGCATCTGGCTTGCAGGCCGCCAGTTTGACACCCTTGATCTATTCCAGTTCCCAGCCCAAATAGGAGACCCTATACCCGTGATGGCGAACCTATGGCACATGTGCCACAGGTGGCACACAGAGCCATATTAGTGGGCACGCCAGCTCAGCTCTGGGGCGCATGCGCATGCCAGCCAGCTGATTTTTGGGCCTTCTGGGCCCTAGGGAAACAGGCTGTTTCCTGCCTCTGGAGGGCCTGGGGGCGGGGTGGGGAAGGCCCGTTTTTCTACCTTACCTGGCTCCAGATCCTCTCTGTGTATCTGGGTAGGGCGAAAACAGTCTTTCCCACTCCCTTGGAGGCCCTACGGAGGCTGAAAGGGCCCATTTCCCGACTCCCGGTGGGACAGGAAGTGATGTTTTTTCCCGTCCCCAGCCTCCAGAGACTCCTAGAGAGGCTCCTAGAGAGGCTCCTAGAGACTCCTAGAGAGGCTCCTAGAGACTCCTAGAGAGGTTCTGGAGGCTGGGAACAGGAAAAAATGTCACTTCCTGTCCCATCGAGAGTTGGGAAATGGGCCCTTTCAGCCTCCGTAGGGCCTCCAAGGGAGTGGGAAAGGCTGTTTTTGCCCTTCCCAGATACACAGAGAGGATCTGGAATCAGGTAAGAAAGAAAAACGGGCCTACCAGGCCATCATGTGCCAGGAGCGGGGGGGGAGGGGAGAGGGGGTTGAGCACGCATGCGTGTGGGCACGTGTGCGCACGACCCTCCCCCGCCCCCCCCCCCTCTCCTGGCATGCGATGGCAAAAAGGTTAGCCATCACTGCCCTATACCCTTTCTGACAGATGGAAGTCCAGTCTCTTCTTGAAAGCCTCCAGTGGTGAAGCTCCCACAATTTTCGAAGGCAACTTCTGTTACATCGGTTGATTGCTCTCACTGTCAGAAAAAAAAATCTTATTTCTAGGTTGAATCTCTCCTTGATCAGTTTCCTTATCTGGCCTTCTGTTGCTTTGAAAAATAACTTTTGGGCTGTTTAATTGTCTCTTTTAAATGGCATGTAGATGTTGCCTATCTCTATGTGCCTGTCAATGGCTGACAGATGGATAGGATGGTTCATCCAAGAGTTAGCCAAGTGGAAGAAGACTTGGGGAAAGTCCAAGTAGCAGATGAGAGGGCTTGTGGGTTCAGTACCATGGAGAGCAACCCTTCCATCAAATCATAGACAAGTCACTCCCTCACAAATCCTGAAGAATTGATTCATATTTATTGCTAAAGTGGGTTTTCCCAACCGCACGAGGTAGACCAGATTAGGAAATCCGCTCCACAGGAAAGCTAAAACTGTTTTCCTTGAGATTGTCTCTAATAACAGAATATTTTTTCCTAACTGCCTTTCTGTGACAAATGCAGGATTTCTATACTGATGACCAAAGTATTTGCCATTGGTATTCTGTACAACCCTCTTCCAAATCCTTTTCCGTCCCAAAAAAAACCACCCCACCATTCCAAGCTACTCATTCCAGGCTCCACATTAGCTTTTTAAATTACTTATCAACGCGCAATTCCTTTTTTCCTTTTTTGAATAGGTGCTAAATGTATCTTGTATGTTAGGGTTAAGAATGCCAAAAGCAAGAGGCTGAATTTCAAAAAAATAAAAATAAAAAAGGCTCAGTTTAGTAGCTCCTTGATTGGGGTATTGTCTATTGCTTGATTGTTGGTCTGATATTAATCCTGGGGTTAATCTCTTCTGGTCTGGGGGTTGATTGCTGGCAAGGAGGTATTGAGAAAGAAAAAAAGCCCTGAAAGAGAGAAGAGAAACACAAATACGAAAGATGACTTCCAGCTTTTTTCAACATTTCAAACCATTTCTACAACAACAAAATCATTCTAATCCTCAAAACCCTAAACTCATAGTTTTATCCTTTTTTTTCAGTTTCAAGGGCAAAGTGCAGAAGCAGTTTTTAAGTAGAAAAAAAAACTAGATAAATTCTTTGCCTTAATTAAAGCAGTCAGTCTCGCTGTTTTCTTAACTGACCCCATCACCTTTACCATCCATTCTTCCCATTATGGGAATTAATGTGTTTTTCCATCTTTCTGCATCTAAGATTTCTCCATTGTCATGGCAATATGCCAGAAGATAGGCTCAAGATCCAGATGGAAAGAGGGAAGGGAGGGAGGGGAGGGAGGAGGGGAGGGAGGGAGGGAGGAAGAAAGAAAAGAAAGAAAGAAAGAAGGAAGGAAAGAAAGAAAGGAAGGAAGGAAGGAAGGAAGGAAGGAAGGGATGGGGAAGGAAGGGAGGGAGGAGGGAGGGAGGGATGGGGAAGGAAGGAGGGAGGGGCGGATGGGGAAGGAAGGAGGGAGGGAAGAAGGGAGGGAGGGAGGAAGAAAGAAAGGGAGGGATGGGGAAGGAATGAGGGTGGGAGGGATGGGGAAGGAATGAGGGAGGGACAGATGGGGAAGGAGAGAAGGTAGGAGGGAGGGAGGGATGGGGAAGGAAGGGAGGGAGGGACAGATGGGGAAGGAGAGAAGGTAGGAGGGAGGGAGGGATGGGGAAGGAAGGGAGGGAGGAGGGAGGGAGGGATGGGGAAGGAAGGAGGGAGGGGCGGATGGGGAAGGAAGGAGGGAGGGAAGAAGGGCGGGAGGGAGGAAGAAAGAAAGGGAGGGATGGGGAAGGAATGAGGGTGGGAGGGATGGGGAAGGAATGAGGGAGGGACAGATGGGGAAGGAGAGAAGGTAGGAGGGAGGGAGGGATGGGGAAGGAAGGAGGGAGGGAAGGAAGGGAGGGAGGAGGGGAGGGAGGGAGGGAGGGAGGGAAGGAAGGAAGGAAGGAAGGAAGGAAGGAAGGAAGGAAGGAAGGAAGGAAGGAAGGAAAGGAAAGGAAAATGGACAGGAAGCATACTCTATTATTTTTCCTAGGTCCCACTAGATTTTTTTACTGCACTCAGTGGACACTTATCACAGCCAGGAGTTTGATCTTGACAAACTCAAAGTTGACACAGCCTTCCATCCCTCCAAGTCGGTAAAATTTGGACTCGAATTCTTGGGGGCATCATGTTGATTCTATAAACCGCTCAGAGAGTGCTATAAAGGCTCTATGGGGGCAGTATATAAGTCTAAATGCTAATGCTATTGCTCTTGAGGAGCCGTGGTGGTGCAGTGGTTAGAAGGCAGTATTGCAGGCTGACTCTGCCCACTGCTAGAGGTTCGATCCTCACCGGCTCAAGGTTGACTCAGCCTTCCATCCTTCCGAGGGGGGTAAAATGAGGACCCAGATTGTTGAGGGCAAGATGGCTGACTCTGTAAACTCTGTCAGGTTTCGTTGCTATCTTAAATAAACTTCATTCTCAAACGCAAGGTCTCTAATGAATCTTTTTTTTATTTAAGAATAGGAGAACGACATCCCTGAACTCTTTGTGCAGCCAAAACTGGCCCCTCCTTCCCAACCCCTCCCTTTCCGTTCTTCAACCCCAATGTCTCATTGGCCATCGTGCAGATCCATCTCTTCGTCCCAAGCACTTTCTTTTCACAGGAATTTCCCCTTTCCCTCTGTCACCCAGGTAACGCTATCTACTAAAGAGCAGGGAACTAGGTAAAAGTTCATCTCAGCATTAAAGCAAAGCTTCTCCCTCTTTCATTCATGTCAGCGCTGGAGGAGAACATAATTTGGAATGCTGACAAACTGCTTAGAGAGGGCTGTAAAGCACTATGAAGCGGTATATAAGTCTTAAGTGCTACTGCTGTTGCTACAGGTTTGTCTGTACCCCTTGTTCTTCAGGGAAAATGTTAAATCGTCAGCTAAAGTTCAGAGCTGAGCTTCTGTCCAGAACCGATTAATTTAGGTCATGTTTTTGTCCAGCTTTGGTTAATTTCCGTGTGCTTTTTCTAAATTTCCAGCTAAATGCTGCGCGTTACACTGAATCTTTTTAGACCACCCGGGGCCCAGCCTTTGTGGTAGTTCCTTGTTTCCGCCGTGTTCTGCTGTTTCTGAGAATTTCCTAACAAAGGCGAGATGGCAAGCCGTCTAAATTGAATGATAGGAAACCAACAAGCCGAGGTGTTTTGAACGTGCCTTTTTCCAGCTGGGAGGAGTGCTTTGCTTAAGAAAAGCTGTTAGGGGAGTAATCTTGAGAACACGTAATTCACGCAATTACACTTACTTGGGAGGTTTGTAGCGCTGCCATACAAATGCAATTGTAGCGGCTTTGCTCCGAGATAGCTAATGGCGGTTAAATTGGAGGCAGCCTTATTTGCATTATCTGAAGAATACAATAACTCTCCTCCGAACAGTCGTGGAACAATCTGGATGATTGTTTGCTGAAACAATGAATCAAATCAAAATCATTGGTCCTTATGAGTCCCAAAGCTGCTTTTTTTTTCAAGAGGCAACCGGATTATCTTGTTTTTCTTTGAAGACGTTTCGCTTCTCATCCAAGAAGCTTTTTCAGCTCTGACTGAAGGGTGGGGAACGGAAGGATTTATATTCCTTGCAGACAGCTGGTCATTTGCATCCTTTTAGAAAGCCCTTGAGACCAGTTATGGGTTTCTATGTACCCTCAGAGACACCTGAGTGGTGCAAATGGGTGGTGGAGCCTTCTGCAGGATGTGGATGACTGAGAATTTCCATAGACATTTAGCTATGCACACAAATGTTGAGAGTCTAGAAAGAATGCAGAGAAGAGCAACAAAAATGATTAGGGGACTGGAGGCTAAAACATATAAAGAATGGTTGCTGGAATTGGGCATGTCTAGTCTGATGAAAAGAAGGACTAGGGGAGACATGATAGCAGTGTCCCAATATCTCAGGGGCTGCCACAAAGAAGAGGGAGTCAAGCTATTCTCCGAAGCACCTGAGGGCAGGACAAGAAGCAATGGATGGAAACTCATCAAGGAGAGAAGCAACCTGGAACTAAGGAGAAATTTCCTGACAGTGAGAACAATTAATCAGTGGAACAACTTGCCTCCAGCAAATAATTGCAACAAAGCAATTGTTCTTCACGTGTGGTGATATGATAGAAGTCTTCTAGTACTTGAGGGTCTGACACAGAAAAGAGTGACTCAACTTATTCTCCCAAGCACTTGAGGGCAGGACAAGAAGTAAGAAGTGGAAGATCATTAAAAAAGAGAAGCGATCTAGAACTAAGGAGAAATTTCCTGACAGGGAGAACAATTCATCAGTGGAACAGCTTGCCTCCAGAAGTTCTGAATGCTCCATCACTGAGGTTTTCAAGAAATGACTAGACAACCATTTGTCCAGAATGGTATAGGGCCGTGATGGTGTATCTATGGCACGCGTGCCACAGGTGGCACACGTAGCCATATCACTGGGCACACAAGCTCAGTTCTGGCATGCACGTGTGCGCCAGCCAGCTGATTTTTGGGTCATCTGGGCCCACCAGAAGTAGGGAAACAGGCTGTTTCCTGCGTACGGTGGGCCTTCAGGGGTGGGGAAGGCCCAGGGGTGGGAAAGCCCATTTTTCTTTCTCACCTGGCTCCAGGGCCTCTCTAGGACAGGGGTGGGCAACTGTGGCCCTTTTACAACCTGTGGACTTCAACTCCCAGAATTCCTGAGACAGCCAAGCTGGCTCAGGAATTCTGGGAGTTGAAGTCCACAGGTCATAAAGGGACCATATTTGCCCACTCCTGGTCTAGGAGACCGGGGAGGGCAAAAACGGCCTTCCCCACACACCTTGGAGGTCCTCCGGAGGCCAAAAACGGCCCATTTAACAACTTCCGGTGGGACTGGAAGGCCCATTTTTTGCTGTCCCCAGCATCCAGGGCCTCTCTAGGAGTCTGGGGAGGGCTGTTTTCGCCCTCCCCAGAGTCCTAGAGAGGCCCTGGAACCAAGTGAGAAAGAAAAACGGGCCATCACGTGCCAGGAGCTGGAGGAGGGGAGTCGCACATGCATAGAATTATGGGTTTGGGCATGCATGCATGCAACCCCCCCTGTCCCCGCCCCTTCCTGGCATGCAATGATATAATGGTTAGCCATCACTGGTATAGGGTTTCCTGCTTGAGCAAGGGGTTGAACCAGAAGACTTCCAAGGTCCCTTCCAACTCTCTTATTCTATGTTGTATGCATTGAAGGGGCAGAAAATATGATGAGGCTATGGGTGTAGTCCAGGGGTGGGTTCTAAATTTTTTTACTACCGGTTCTGTGGGCATGGCTTATTTTGTGGGTGTGGCTTGGAGGTCATGTGACTAGGTGGGCGTGGCTAGCTGGGCAGTCATTTCTGGAAGGTCCTCGCCCTTACGACCAGTCCTCGCACTTACGACCCGACTCATTTGTTTGCTTTTAACATTGATCAGCTGTAGGGCGGCCCTTTGAAGCCCCACAGCAAGAGTTTAAACAGTTTTTTCCCTCTAGTCATCAGCTGGGACTCAGGAGGCAGCAATAGATTGGGGGTGGGACCAAATAAAAGGTAAGAATAACGTGGGGGGTGGGGGGGTGGGAGGGCAGGGGGGGGAGAACCGGTTCGGTGATGTCATATCGTCACCGCTACCGGCTCGGCCAAACCGGACCGAACCGGGAGGAACCCACCACTGGTGTAGTCACAACCAGGGAGTGGGGAATCATTTATATGTACAAATGCACACAAACACCTATGCACCCACATGTGCTCATCCACAGCAATGGTGAATGTCTGATTTCTATGGCGATCCGAGAAGACAGCTGAGTTTCATCTTCTTGGTTGCTAAGGCAATAGTTGTGGTGGTTGTTTTTTTGTTTTTTTTTTCCTTCCCAAAGATTGCCCGGTCCCCCATTTCCTTCACAGCCAAGCTTTTATTTGCTGTGTTTTGTCTTCAGAAAAGTTGTATGCCAGAAAAGTCTCAAATCACCCAGCAGCTGCTTGCATTCTCATCCCCATAATCTTCTTTGATAAGAAAAACATAAAATATTTTTAATTTGTGGCTTTCGGTTTAATGCAGGGGGAAGAAAAAGACAAAAGAAAAAAACCAAATTAAGATGGTGGCAATCATAGCCTCTCTTTTTCTATAACATGCATAACCGAAAACGTTTATCCGTGTTTGTTTTCTCCTGGAAGAGACCGGAAAAGTTCATTTATTTAGTGTTAAAGGACAGGCCGACATTTTGGAAGGACCAACAAAGACTTCCGTCTTTCACACACACTCAAGCACGTCTTTCGTGGTTCTGGTCCCACCTTAACCCACAGGCTAGTGGTTTCCCATGGAATTTTCCATGGCCTCGAGGATCTGCTGAGGCCTGAACTTCAGCTCTCCCGTGTCAACATATGTTTTTTTTTTTTAATTTGATTTATATGCCGCCCTTCTCCGAAGACTGAGGGCGGCTTACAATGTGCTCAGCAATAGCCTTCATCCTTTTGTATATTTATACAAAGTCAGCTTATTGCCCCCACAACTGGGTCCTCAATTTACCTACCTTAGAAAGGATGGAAGGCTGAGTCAACCTTGAGCCTGGCGAGATTCGAACCCTGCAGTAATTGCAGGCAGCTGGTCTTAATAACCAGCTTAATAACAGGGTGCCTTAAACCTCTGTACTACCAAGGCTCTTGTACCTTTTGGTACCTATGTACCTTTTAACCAATCATCAAATCCATCAGATTCCTGATCAACAATTCATTGCACGGTTGAGAGACTCTGGGCTATATTCATTTTGGGAGGGAGGGAGGGAGGGAGGATTTTATGAGGAAGGAAGATTTTCAGAAGGAAAGGAAAGGAAAGGAAAGGAAAGGAAAGGAAAGGAAAGGAAAGGAAAGGAAAGGGGGAGGGAGGGAGGGAGGGAGGAAAAGGGGGGAGGAAAAGGGAGGGAGGAAGGCAGGCAGGCAAGCAAGAAGGAAGGGAGGGAAGGAAGGAAGGAAAAGGAAGGGAGGGAGGGAAGGAAGGAAGGAAGGAAGGAAGGAAGGAAGGAAGGAAGGAAGGAAGGAAGGAAGGAAGGAAAAGGGAGGGAAGGAGGAAGGCAAGAAGGTAGCCAGGCAGGAGACAGGAAGAGAGGGAGGGAGGGAGGCAAGAAGGAAGGGAGGGAGGGAGGGAGGGAAAGGAAGGAAGGAAGGAAGGAAGGAAGGAAGGAAGGAAGGAAGGAAGGAAGGAAGGAAGGAAGGAAGGAAGGAATTGAAAGATGAACCAAATATGTTGCCACTATGCAAGCACCTTAGTCCATAGAATTCTTTAGTTTGCAGATATCAACAACCACTGCCTCAAACTTCGCAGCTTGTAGCAAGCATTCACCTGTCTAATAAAAGAAAAGTCAATGCAACCAGGCCAACCAATAAAATTAATCAGGCCAGTAAAGGAAAGATAAGGCATCTTCAGCTATCCTTATAAAAAGAGCATTGCTAAAAAAAATTCTATGCTGGGTGGATTCAAGTGCCAGATCTGCGGATTCATAAGTTATAAAACGACTGGGTTGAAATGTCCCAGATAATTTAAAAAAAAAAAATGCTGGCCAGGTAGCTGTAAAGAATCTTTGCCCAGCTGGCGAAATAATTTGTGTCGGAAGCACCGACAAACTATCGACATATAACAAGGCAAAAATAATTGATGTAATACGACTGATTTTCTTCTAGATAAATTCTAAAAGATGTAGAAAATCTACCGAAAGCCATGAGATCAGAAATTCGTCCTTCACTGTTTCGGACCACAAATACAGACAGGACAAGAGGAATTAACCAGCGGTAGGTTCCTACCGGTTTGCCCCAGTTCAGGCAAACTGGTAGCGGCGGCGGGAGCGGGAGGCTCCGCCGACCCACCCGGATGCTTCTACGCAGAAGTGGCGCAAGCGCGCAAGTGCGCACGTGCCCGGAAGCAAACCGGTAGCGACGGCTTTTGAAACCTGCCCCTGGAATCAACCCCGTAGAGCAGTGTTTCTCAACCTTGGAAGCTTGAAGATGGGTGGACTTCAACTCCCAGAATCCCCCAGCCAGCGCTGCTGGCTGGGGGATTCTGGGAGTTGAAGTCCACCCATCTTCAAGCTACCAAGGTTGAGAAACACTGCCGTAGAGGGAACAATGGCCCCTTTATGGCTTGTGGACTTCAATTCCCAGAATTCCTGAGCCAGCATGGTTTTTTTGAGCCTCCTGGCTGGCTCAGGAATTCTGGGAGTTGGAGTCCACAAGTCCTCCTCCTCCTCCCATTCCCTTGTAACACTGATGATGTTACCTAGTTGGGTAATGAAACTTCTGCACGAAAACAACCAAGCTCAGAGAGCACCAAGGGCCCCACAGTCCTCCTCCCCCTCCTCCTCCTCCTCTTCATCCTCCCTTGTAGCACTGATGATGTTACCTAGCTGGGTCATGAAATGCCTGCACGAAAACAACCAAGCTCAGAGAGCACCAAGGGCCCCCACATAAATTGCAAATTCTGGACTTTTTTGACCTGCAGACACGCAAGGATTAAAGACGATGGCTTTAAGCTAATTTGCAAACTCAGGTTTTCTACCACGAGCATTTCTTCCTTATCAAGACAGAGCTCTCTACTTGGCTGGCTTTCTCACCCCCCTGTTAAATTCAGCAGCCTCTGTAAAAAAAAAAAAAGGAAACTCAATTCTTCCTTCATGTGTTTCAAAACACAAATTCTCTTCTCCTCACTTGTTCTTCATTGTTCCCCACGGTCGAAGAAGGGCAACCTGGCAGAGTTCACGCCGCCTTCCTTTGTTGCGTTATTTATTTTTATTTTTTTTTGCATCAATTAAAATAAGGCTTAATTAACCCGTCTGAACTTTTCGAGAACGTTTTGGCAGAAATGGCTGCCAAGAGTGCAAAGCTGAAAAAGAGGGGAAGGGATGGAGGCCAAGTCTTTAATCTTCCATCTGGGCAAAACTCCCACTGAATGAAGGAGACGCGTCTTAGATGATTGGAAGAGTTTTTAATTCTCCCAGAGGTACAAATTCAATCCTGACAAATTCGAGTGAAAATAAATTAAAAAAAAAAAAAAAACTTCATGAAACTGCAAAACATTTCATGTTAAACATTCCAGAGATTGTTCTGAATAATTAAATCAATGATTGTCCCAACGGTGATTTTGAAAAAGGGAGAGAAGGAGGAAGAAAGGGGGGGAGGGAGGGAGGGAGGAAGGAAGGAAGGAAGGAAGGAAGGAAGGAAGGAAGGAAGGAAGGAAGGAAGGAAGGAGAGGGAGGGAGGGAGGGAGGGAGGGAGGAAGGAAAGGGAGGGAGGGAGGGAGGGAGGGAGGGAGGAAAGAAGAGGAGGGAGGGAAGGAAGGAGGAAGGAAGGAAGGAAGGGGAGGGAGGGAGGAAGAGGAGGGAGGAGGGAAGGAAGGAAGGAAGGGGAGGGAGGGAGGGAGGGAGGAAGAGGAGTGAGGGAGGGAGGGAGGAAAGAAGGAAGGAAGGAAGAAAGGAAGGAAGGGGAGGGAGGAAGGAAGGGGAGGGAGGGAGGGAGGAAGAGGAGGGAGGGAGGGAGGGAGGAAGGGAGGGAGGGAGGGAGGAAGGGAGGAAGGAAGGAAGGAAGGAAGGAAGGAAGGAAGGAAGGAAGGAAGGAAGGAAGGAAGGAAGGAAGGAAGGAAGGAAGGACTTTCTTGGCTTTTTCCTTGAAAACATTTCACTTCTCACCCAAGAAGCTTCTTCAGTTCTGACTGAACAGTGAGAATAAAGGATTTATATAAATTTGCAGTCATCTGGTCGTTGACTTTGAAGGTCAGTCATTAGCTCTCTGAGAAGCATTGAGGTCACTTGGGAGATTATCTGTAGCCTCCTCAGGACCACCTGAATCAGAGTGCAAACAAAAGCATAAACAGAATGGAAAGCAGTGATGAAATCCTCCAAGGTTTGCCACCAGTTCGCTTCACACCCATTCGCAGCGCACACCTACAATGTCTACAAAGAATATAAATCCTTCCATTGCCCACCATTTAGCCAGAACTAAAGAAGCTTCTTGGATGAAAAGCGAAACATTTTCAAGGGGAAAAAAAACAAGAAAGTCCAGCTGCCTTTTGGAAAAGCACCTCTGAGACATCCATGACTTTGATGATTGAGACTCTCCATAGACACTTAAACTAATTATTGAAATTAATCCTGAGTCGATACGTATAGTCTTCAATTTACGACTATGAGTTCTAGTTCTGCCTTACGCATGAAAGCTGATTGGGTGACGTTGGGCCAATCACCAGGAGATGGAGAGTTCTAGTTCCACCTTCAGCATGAAAGCCGATTGGGTGACTTTGGGCCAATCACCAGGAGATGGAGACTTCTAGTTCCACCTTCAGCATGAAAGCCAGTTAGGTGACTTTGGGCCAGTCTCTCTCTCTTAGCCCAACCCACCTCACAGGGTTGTTGTGCTGGCGAAAACAAGAGGAGAAAGGAATATTGATATCTTCCACACCTTGGATTACATACACAAGTAAGAAAGGCACGATCAACATCAAATTAATAATAATAAATAATCATTTCTTTGTGAGGCTTCCTTTTCTACCGTGTTTCCCCAAAAATAAGACCGCGTCTTATATTAATTTTTGCTCCAAAAGATGCATTAGGGCTTATTTTCTGGTTAGGTCTTATTTTGGGGGAAATACAGTACTAGATGCATCCATCTAGCTGACAATCTTAACTGGGGCTTATTCTGGGCGTAGGGTGTCAGTTTTGGAAGCCATATTAACACCGGAAGCTTCCACGCTGCCACCTTATTGTGCTTCGGAAAGTAGGAGGGGGGATTTAGTAGCGAGATTGTAGTTAGACATAATAGCATTCTTCTTTTCGGTCAAAGTCATGGTGTTCCTGCATCTGGAGGAGGAGTGGTTGCAGTGGTATTTCAAGTTGGGACGGATGGGGATTGGGCCATGTGATGGACTGATGGGTGCAGGGACTGGTTTGGGGAGTGCTCAGGAAGATAAATCTATCTCAGCATCTACTTCTGTCCTACTATCACAGCACCATGGAGAGTGTCCTGACATACGGCATTCTTGTATCGTATGGGAGCAGCTCCGTAGCGGACAACAAAGCTCTACAGAGAATCATTAAAACTGCCCAGGATATCATCGGGTTCCAGCTACCAGCCCTGGACGACATCTTCGAATCTCGCTGTTTGAGGAAGTTGCATAACATTCTCAGAGACTCGTCCCATCCTGCTTACCATCATTTTGGACTGTTGCCTTCTGGCAGAAGATACAGAACAATTAAAACTCGGACCACACGTTTTCTGAATAGTTTTTATCCCAGAGCTATAATTGCACTCAACGATGAACTAAAGGGCCACCATCAGTGAGCTGTTAGACAGCATTACTTGGTTTGTTGTGTGGATGTTTGGATGGTTTAAGGGTGGGGAATTTGTGGTGGGTGGGGCTGTGTTTGGGGATTGTTATGAGTGTTGGACCTGGTCTTTGGGTGTTAAGTGAATTTCATTGTATGGGTATACTGTGTATACACGTACAATGACAATAAAGTTATTATTATTATTTTGATTTACTGAGGGAAAACCCAGAACTCTCAGATTCGGGTTTCCCCAGATGTGCCAGTATACCTACTCAAATAAATGGAAGATTTGAGATGATGCCTGTCTCAGAGTTTTTCATTGGAGTTGGGTTATTCTGGAACGCTGACATGGGGCTTATATTACAAGCATCCTGATGCTAGGACTTATTTTCCAGTCGGGTCCTGTTTTCGGGGAAACGGGGTATCTGGTCCGCTGAAAGACCTTGAAACATCTGCTGTCTGCACATTGAATGAATGGAGAGAAGCAGGTCCACCAACTGCTTCCTATTCAAAGAATCTGTTGTGGCTCCATCCTCCGA
Organism: Pituophis catenifer annectens; assembly: GCF_029215685.1. Classification (NCBI taxonomy): domain Eukaryota; kingdom Metazoa; phylum Chordata; class Lepidosauria; order Squamata; family Colubridae; genus Pituophis; species Pituophis catenifer. The sequence goes on along the minus strand of NW_027256883.1, from coordinate 210,018,514 downwards.
GCCTATCTTATCGGAGGAAGAAGGCTCCGAACATGAAGGAGAGGAGACGGCCAGGCCTCCCTCTCCAGGACCCTCCTCTCTGGCAATGCCTCCGGAGGACACCGAAGGCCAAACGATAGGCTCAGAGCCAAGCACGTCCCCGCAGCCACAGGTGGACAGCGACGAGGAAAATAAGTGCTGGCTGGACCCTCGCCAGAGGCACAGGAAGAAGTGTGCGCAGCAGAGGGGAAGGCGTGCCAGAGATTAGCTGAGTCACTGGACCACACCCCACAGGCTATAAAAGGGAGTGTGGTGGCCATTCCGACTCTGTGACGGACAAAGCTAATCTCTGGTGAAGCACTTTGCACCTTCGGACACAACACCTATTTGCTGTGGATTTAATTACGAACTGGACTATTCAAACTGTGTGTATTTTTGTCTGTGTTATCGGAGTAAAAGCTCTTGGCAGGCAGCCACGGAGTTGCTGCCAAGTTCCTTATCACTGACATTGTGTGTTTGAAGAGTTTATTTAACCCTCGGCTGGCTGGTTGGGTGCGTGCGTGGTATGGGGACAGAACAGAATCCCATCTCTCTGGACACTCGCCAGAGTACAAGCTTTTCCCCAAACCGTAGCCTGATTCTGCCTGACGATGATTTATATACTTTCTTATGCTAACCGACAGCTCTCCCCAAAAGGAACTATCCAAAATGAAATGTAGGCTTTCGAACGGAACAAAAGGAAGCATATAGACATAGTCCTCAATTTATGACTTATGCAACGGAGCTTAAAATTTCTGTTGCTAAGCGAGACAGTTGTTGAGTGAGTTTTGCCCCATTTTACGACCTTTCTCACCATCGTTGTTTTAAGTGAATCACTAGAGTTGTTAAGTTAGTATCATAGTTGTTCAGCAAATCTGGCTTCCCACTTTGACTTCGCTTGTCGCAAAAGGGGATCACGTCACTCTGAACGCACTCCCGAAATGGTGCGAACTGGCTGAATCCCACCACTGTCTGGGACACTTCAACCGTCACAAATAAGAGTCCGTTGTCAAGCATCTGAATTTTGATCACCAATGGGGGGGGATGCTGCAATGGTTGTAAGTGTAAGAACTGGTCATAAGTCATGTCTTCCGGTACTGTTGTAACTTATTAAAAAGGTAAAGGTTCCCCTTGCACATATGTGCTAGTCGTTCCCTAGGGGACAGTGCTCATCTCCGTTTCAAAGCCGAAGAGCCAGTGCTGTCCGAAGACGTCTCCGTGGTCATGTGGCCGGCATGACTAAACACCAAAGGTGCACGGAACGCTGTTCCCTTCCCACCAAAGGTGGTCCCTATTTTTCTACTTGCATTTTTTACGTGCTTTCGAACTGCTAGGTTGGCAGAAGCTGGGACAAGTCACAAGAGCTCACCCCATTACGCGGCACTAGGGATTCGAACCGCTGAACTTTTGAACTGGTAGATTGACAGAAGTGTAACTTATTAGTGAGGTACTAATACCACTCTATAAAGTCTTAGTAAGACCACACCTAGAGTACTGCATCCAGTTTTTGTGACCATACTCTAAAAAAGATGTTGAGACTCTAGAAAAAGTGCAGAGAAGAGCAACCAAGATGATGAGGGGACTGGAAGTTAAAACATACAATGAATGGTTGAAGGAACTGGGCCTGGCTAGTCTAGTGAAGAGAAGGACCAGGGGAGACAGGATAGCAGTCTTCCAATACTTGAGGGGCTGTCACTGAGAGAATAGGGGTCAAGCCATTCTCCAAAGCACCTGAAGGCCAGAAGAAGGAATAATGGATGGAGACTGACCAAGGAGAGATTCAACCTGGAAATAAGGAGAAATTTTCTGACAGTGAGAACAATCCACCAATGGAACAGAAATTGCCTTCGGAAGTTGTGGGAGCTTCATCACTGGAAGCTCTCAAGAAGGGACTGGACTGCCATTTGTCAGAAATGGTGTAGGGTCTCCTGCTTGGGCAGGGGGTTGGACTAGATGACCTACAAGGTCCCTTCCAACTCCGTTAATCTGTAATCTGTAAAACTTCGAAGGGTGACCAAACGAACTGTTTCTAAACTCAGAAGTTCTACAGATTCTATTGCTTAAAGCATTGTAAGCCGCCCTGAGTCTCCGGAGAAGGGCGGCATATAAATCAAATTAAAAAAAAAAAAAAAAAGATGCAGATCAATAGAAATAAAGCAATCCCTCATGAAGCAAAATTAACCCCCAAAAAATTTTATTATCCTCAATGTACAAAACAAGTAAAACCAAACCATTATTCCCAGTCAAACAGTACAGGTAGTCCTCGACTTACAACAGTTCATTTAACGACCAGTTATAACAACACTGAAAAAAAATGACTTATGACCGTTTTTCACAGTTTGCAGCCTCCCCGTGATTACATGATCAAAATTTGGACGCTTAGCAAGTGGTTCATACTTACGACCGTTGCCGTGTCCCAAGGTCACATGATCCCCTTTTGCGACCTTCGGACAAGCAAAGTCGATGGGGAAGCTGGCTTCACTTAACAACCGGGTTACTAACTTATGAACGGCAGTGATTCGCTTAACAACGGTGGCAAGAAAAGCCCTAAAATGGGGCAAAACTCACTTAACAACAGAAACTTTGGGCTCAATTGCGGTCATACATTGAGGACTACCTGTACAGTATTGGGGAAGCAGTGGTCAAGGACAGATGCATGACATTGAATTCAACCCAACTTGGTATTCAAGAAATCAATCTCGGGTGGTTTAACTCAAATTTCTCCTCAGTGCCGAAACACCCAAAGGTGCTTTTTCAGGAGGCAACTGTCAGAGCTGAAGAAGCTTCTTGGATGAGAAGCGAAACGTCTTCAAAGAAAAAAACCAGAAAGTCCCGTTGCCTCCTGAAAAAAGCACCTTTGGGACAACCTGGATGACTGAGAATCTCTACAGACTTTTAGCCATACAATTTGGGACAAACACCCTTGGAATGGTGTGGGAGTAGGAATGGATTTCCAGAGGAAAAATTGCAGACTGCAGGAACCATTTGCACCACTCAGGTGACCCTGAGGACCAGTGGTGAAATCTAAAATTTGTTACTACCGGTTCTGTGGGCGTGGCTTGATTTAATTTAATTTAATTTAATTTAATTTCCAATTTATATACCAATTTATATTGATTGGGGGCGGTGTAATGTGACTGGGTGGGCGTGGCCATTTTTTTTTTTTTTTACTTTTAAAACCATTTTTTCTACTACGTTTTCGGTGAAGAGCTTGTAAAAAAATGCTTTCAAAAGGCTCTGACGATCCCAGCTGAGTTGCCTGATCGGCAGAGGCTTTTTTAAAAAGCCTCTGCCGATCAGGCAACTCAGCTGGGATCGTCAGAGGCATTTAAAAGAAAAAAAGGGGTTTTTTTCTTTTAAAAGCCTTCGACGATCCCAGCTGAGCCGTGTGATCATCAGAGGCTTTTTTTTTTTTTTACTTTTAAAAGCATTTTTTCAGCCGAAGAGGTTGTAGAAAAAATACTTTTAAAAGTAAAAAAAAAAAGCCTCTGATGATTGTGTGGCTCAGCTGGGCATTGGGGGAGGCAGGGATTTTTGCTACCGGTTCTCCGAACCACCCGCCTCCATCGCTACCGGATCGGGCGATCCGGTCCGAACTGGGAGCATTTCACCCCTGCTGAGGACAGAGATAAACCTCCAAGTGCTTCAAGGACTTCTAAAAGGATGCAGATGACCAGCTGTCTGCAAGGAGTATAAATCCTTCCATTCCCCACCATCCAGTCAGAGCTGAAGAAGCTTCTTGGAGGAGAAGCGAAACGTCTTCAAAGAAAAAAAACAAGGAAGTCCAGTTGCCTCTTGATAAAAGCACCTTTAGGACAACCTGGATGACTGAGAATCTCTACAGACTTTCAGTGCAGAAACTGAACTCAGGTTTTTCAGGGTACCAAATTAGATTACAGTGCTATTCGCAGCTCCTTGTTCCTGCAACCCTTCATTGTATGTTTTAGCCTCCAGCCCAACGGGGAAATCTACTTACCTTCGCTACCAGTTCGGGCAGCTCCCACGCAGGAGTGCATGTGCACTACGCGCGCACACGCCTCTTCTGTGCATGCGCAGATGGTTAAAAAATGGGACGTAATGACATCCCAGTGGGGGAGCGGAGCCTCCCTCCACTGGCACTACCGGTTCGGTGAACTGGATAGAACCAGGGGGGGATTTCACTGCTGCTCCGGGCACCTAATCATCTTTGTTACTCTTCTGTACAACCTTTCCAGAGTCTTGCCATCTTTTTTTGTATTCTGCTGACTAAAACTGTAGTATTCCAAGTGTGGCCTTACCAAGGCATTGTAAAGTGGTATTAACCAGTGGTGGGTTCCTCACGGTTCAGCCCGGTTCAGCCAAGCCGGTACCGGTGATGATATGACATCACTGAACCGGTTCTGTCCCCCCCACCCACCCCCGCGTTATTCTTACCTTTTATTTGGCCCCACCTTCAATCTATTGCTGCCTCCTGAGTCCCAGCTGATTGGCTAGAAGGAAAAAAACTGTTTAAACTCTTGCCGCAGGGCTTCAAAGGGCCGCCCTACAGCTGATCAGTGTTAAAAGCAGTGTGGTGGTAGACCAGTGCCTCCAAAAACAAATGAGTAGACCGGTACAGCTCTGCAAGCAGTTAAAAGCCTGGTAGACCAGTACCTCTGCTAAATCCTAAAGAATTGTCACATGATCATCAAGCCACACCCACAAAATAAGCCACGCCCACAGAACCAGTAGTAAAAACATTTAGAACCCATCCCTGATATTAACACTTCACGTGGTCTTGATTCTATCCCTCTGTTTATGCAGCCTAGAACTGTGTTGGCCTTTTTGGCAGCTGCTGCACACGGCTGGCTCATATTTAAGTGGTGGTCCAATAGGATTCCAAGATCCCTCTCATAATTACTACTATTGAACTAGGAATCATCTAGACCCATGATGGTGAACCTATGGCGCGCATGCCACAGTTGGTATGTAGAACCCTCTCGGCGGGCATCCGAGCCATCGGCCAGCTCAGCTCCACTGAGCATGCACTCGCGCGCCTCCCGCTGGCCAGCTGATTTTTGGGATGCGCATGGGGTGGGGTACATGTGAGAGACTGTACAGGGGGTCACACATGCATGTGCGGGGGCCAGGGGCAGGAGCATGGGAGCGTGCAGCACATCCCTCCCAGGAGTCTCCACACAGCCCGTTTTGGATGTGAGGTAAGTGCAGGGCCCTCATGAGAGGGCGAAAAATGGGCCTCCCGGAAGTTCCAGAAATCTGGAAACAGGCCTGTTTCCAGCCTCTGGAAGGCCTCTGGAGCCCGAGGGAGGCAATTTTCGTCCTCCCAGAGGCTCAAGGAAAGCCTCCAGAGCCTGGGGAGGGCAAAAATGGCCCCCACCACTGTAGTGCAGGAGGCCAAGCAGGCCATATCACCATGGCCATGTCCACCCAGCAACCGGGCAGAGAACCGGTTGCTAAAAATTTTAATGCGCGGAGTGGGGGAGCATGGGGTCGTGCGTGCATGCACGGGGGGCACATTGCATTATGGGTGCTGGCACGCATGCACACTTTTGTCACACAAAGAGGAAAAGGTTAGCCATCACTGAGCTAAACTATACTTCTACATTTAGATGTTCTTGCCTAAATGTAAAACCTTGGTTTTTTTTCCACCATTTTTCACCTTCATTTTGTTATATAGGGCCAGTGGTGAGATTCAGGCAGTTCGCACCTATTTGGGAGAACTGGTTGTTAACTTTCTAAGGAGTTCAGAGAACCGGTTGTTGGAAGAAATCTCCTTTTGTTTTGTTTTTTTCCACTTTACAGGGCTAATCCTGTAAGGAAGGCAAGAAGGAAACATTCTGGTGTTATTTCTAGCCTAATCTTTATTGCCCTGCTTATAGAAACTGCCTCTCTGGTTAACCCTTATTACATTGTAACAGCTAAGGTGAAGCGCCCATTGACATGAGTGACGTTGAGTTGGCCACGCCCACACGGTCACATGACCACCGAGCCATGCCTACCCAGCTGGTCATTAGAGCAGAGAACCGGTTGTTAAATTATTTGAATCCCACCATTGGATAGGGCCCAATGTTCAAGTCTGTCAAGATCCTTCTGTATCTTTAGCCTAACTTCTGGAGTATTGACTATTCCTGCCAGCTTGGCGTCATCTGCAGATTTGATGAGTTTCCAATCTATTACCTCATCTAAATCATTGATGGAGCCTTTGACCAGTACAGGGCCTAAGAGAGCCTTGGAGTACCCCACTGCATACTTCCCTCCATGTAGATGCTGTTACATTGAGGACTACATGTTGAGGGTGGTTGGTTAGCCAGTTAAGACAGCTTCAAGAATCCAATTGGAGAATTGCTCATTATCACAGCAAGACACAAGAAAACCAATCAAATCAAACCAAGTCCCATGACCCAGAAATAAATTGGGAAAATCTCCAAGGAAACATGATGTCTAAAAATAAAATTCCGCATGGTTTAATGTTAAATAACAGAAGAATTTAGATAAGTGTTCTGCCCCAGCTACGGACCCCAAAGAACGCAGCACACACAAAGTCTGTACAAACCTTAATTTACTAAATTAAAGCAGTCTTTTTCAAACAAAGGCTGTTAATTAACTTTCTTAACAGCCTACAAGAATCCAAAGAATAAATAATTGTAATCTTACTAGGATTGGCAGAAAGCCCAGAAGCAATTTGCAGGAAACTGATAAAAGAACTAAGATCAAGACACAAAGGAGAGTGAACGAAGTTGTTCCCTGCAAATTGCTTCAGTCGGCGTTCCTCCTTAAATAGACTAAGGGAGTGGCCAATTAGCCCCAAGCCTTACTCTCAAGGAGACCTCCTCCTGAGGAGCCACTCCTGCCTTTTGGCAGCTCTGCGCGCCCGTGCATCGAGAAGAGGCTCCTCCTCTTCTTCCTCTTCACCCATGGAAGCTTCTGGAGGTTCTGAAGGCCCTGGCTGAATCCCCGCCTCTAACACCACATCGTCTCCAGCCTCCTCATTGTCTGACTTGAGTGCCAGCTGCACAGGCTGCTGGCGCAGCACCACACCAGCCTCCTCGCTGTTGGAATCAGCTACTAGCTGCACAGGCCGCTGACGGGCCACAACAATAAGTGAGTAATTTACATTCGTGGTTGGGAAGCTTTCTTAAAGGCAAAATGTTAATATGAAGAACACCCAAAATGGCTTCCTTCAAAGGTGAAATCTGTTCACTTAGCTTTAAGAGGAGATAAGGTTCATAAGCACAGGGAGTCCTCGATTTATGACCACAATAGGGAGTCCCCGACTTACGATCACAGTTGAGAGCAGAATTTCTGCTGTTAAGCAGGGCGGTTGTTAAGTGACTCGTGCCCACTTTTACCACTTTTTTGGCCATGGTTTTGAAGCAAATCACTGCAGTTGTTAAGTGAATCAGACAGTTGTTAAGCAAAACTGTCTTTCCTCCTGGACTTTGCTTGTTGGGAACCAGTTGGAAAGGTGGCAAATGGTGATCATGTGGCCCAAAGACACTGCAAGGAGCATAAATGCAAGTCTCCCGATTTTGATCACATGACAGTGGGGATGTGCGATTGTTGTAATTGAGAGGCTCAAGATCACCCAGCTAGTTTTCATAGCTAAGGCGGGACTAGAATTCATAGTCTCCTTGTGATTGGACCAAAGTCCAAAAAATGGGACGTCACATAATGACATCCCGGTGGGTGGGCGGAGTCTCCCACCACTAGCGCTACCGGTTCAGTGAGCCGAATAGAACCGGGGGGGATTTCACCGCTGCTCCTGCCCCCTAATCAGTGGTGGGATTCAAATAATTTAACAACCGGTTCTCTGCCCTAATGATTTCTTCCAACAACCAGTTCACCAAACTGCTCAGAAAGTTAACAACCGCTTCTCCCGAAGTGGTGCGAACCGGCTGAATCCCATCACTGCCCCTAATCATCTTTGTTACTCTTCTGTACACCCTTTCCAGAGTCTTTCCATTTTTTCTATATTCTGCTGACCAAAACTGTAGTATTCCAAGTGTGGTATTGTAAAGTGGTATTAACACTTCACGTGATCTTGATTCTATCCCTCTGTTTATGCAGCCTAGAACTGTGTTGGCCTTTTTGGCGGTTGCTGCACATTGCTGGCTCATATTTAAGTGATAGTTCACTAGGACTCCAAGATCCCTCTCACAGTTACTACTGTTGAGCCAGATACAACCTATTCTATACCTGTGCCCTTGGTTTTTCCTGCTTAATTATAAGACCTTGTTTTTCTCACCACCGAATTGCATTTTGTTGGATAGGACCCAGTGTTCACGTCTGTCACGATCCTTCTGGATTTTGAGCCTGTTTCTAATGTTTTGACTACTCCTCCTAGCTTGGTGCAAATTTGATGAGTTCCCCATCTATTCTTTTATCTAAGTCAGGGGTCTCCAACCTTGGCCACTTTAAGATTTGCAACTCTGGCAACTCCCAGATTGTGAGATCACATGAAGTGTTCATATCACTTTATAATGTCTTGGTAAGGCCACACTTGGAATATTGCATTCAGTTTTGGTCACCACGATGTAAAAAAGATGTGGAGACTCTAGAAAGAGTGCAGAGAAGAGCAACAAAGGTGATTAGGGGACTGGAGGCTAAAACATATGAAGAACGGGTGCAGGAACTGGGTATGTCTAGTTTAATGAAGAGAAGGACTAGGGGAGACATGAGAGCAGTGTTCCAGTACCTCAAGGGGCTGCCACAAAGAAGAGGGAGTCAAGCTATTCTCCAAAGTACCTGAGGGCAGGACAAGAAGCAACGGGTAGAAACTAATCAAGGAGAGAAGCAACTTAGAACTAAGGAGAAATTTCCTGACAGTGAGAACAATTAATCAGTGGAACTACTTGCCTCCAGAAATTGTGAATGCTCCAACACTGGAAATTTTTAAGAAGATATTGGATAACCATTTGTCTGAAGTGGTGTAGGGTTTCCTGCCTGGATAGGGGGCTGGACTAGAAAACCTCCAAGATCCCTTCCAACTCTGTTATTCTATTCTAAGTCTTAAAGTGGCCAAGGCTGGAGACCCCTGATCTAAATTGTTTATGAAGATGTTGAAGAATAACGGGCGTAGGACAGACCCTTGTGGTATGTGAAGGGGATATGAATTAGCATGTATCATGAGAGAAATAGTTTAAAGAACAATACATGTCATCTGGAAGTACCCTACTTTTTTCTCCTTCTGCATAGGACTTCACTGCCACCATGTGGTATTTGGATAAAACAAGAGGAAAGACTTGCGAAGTGATGGATGTTCATTCACATTCAGAAAACATTCCTATTTTTAATACAGATGTGTACACTGACTTTTTTTCCAGTCCAAGAAAAACTAGTTGTTTTTAATTTTCTAGCAGACTGTATTTTGCCAAACAAGATCTGAAACATCCCCACAAACCAGATGCCTCTCTACTGATTTGGAAGTAGGGAAAAATGGTGACTTCAGATTTTATTTATGTATCTATTTATTAATTATGAAAGAGGGACAGTTTGGTTGAGTGGTTAAGGCTTGAAAGTGAAAGCAGTGAGTTCTAGTTCCGCCTTAGGCATGAAAGCCAGCTGGGCGACTTTGAGCCAATTACCAGGAGACAGTGAGTTCTAGTCCTTCCTTATGCATGAAAAGTGACTGGGTGACTTTGCGACAATCACCAGGACACGGTGAGTTCTAGTCCTCTCTTATGCATGAAAGCTGACTGGGTGACTTTGGGCCATTCACCAGGAGACGGTGAGTTCTAGTTCCAACTGAGGCATGAAAGCGGACTGGGTGACTTTGGCCCAATAACACTCTCTCAGCCCAACTCACAACATGGGGTTGTTGTGGGAAAAATAGGAGGAGGAAAGTGTGCTGGGTATTTTTGCCACATTGAATTATTTCTAACTCAGGGCAAAAATAATAAATAAAATAAATCTGCCAGCCTCAAAACGTTTTGTGGAATCTGTTCTTTTCAAGACTGTTCAGAGGAAGAGAAATTGATCTGAACGGTTTGGCTGGGATCACAAAATATGCTAAGACTACTAAACCATCCTAAACCATCTTTTCGGTTTGGTTTGGGACCAAATGTTTAGGCATCTCTTCTTGGATACGTCCAAGTGCAAGTTAAATGGCCATCTTTCTTGGTTTCCTGCAATGAGGAGATAGTTAAACTAGGTGGCCTAATTGGCCTGAATTCATTCTGAATTTCTACTTATTGAAGTGAACGCAATCTGGTTTATACATTAAAACTGATGATATTACTTACTGTAGTTGGGTAATGAAACATCTGCAAGGAAAAAGGCAAGCTCAGAGAGTACCAAGTAACCCACAGTTCTCCTCCTCCTCCTCCTCCTCCTCCTCCTCCTCCTCTTTGTCCTCCTCCACTCTGCAAACCCCATTCCCTTCTAGCACTGATGTTGTTACCTGACATGCTATGGTCCATGGGGCCATGAAGAGTTCAGATGTGACTTAGTAACCTAACAAAAACAGGACTGCACCAGCTTCTTCGGCAGCTGTAACGCACCGCTGGCTCATTCTTAAGTGGAATCACTTATCACTGCGAGTCTCTTGTCACAAGTCAGTCACTCCAGATGGTGTCTGGCAATTTTAGGAATCCACAGGACACCAGGTTTCACTTGGAGAAGCACTAGAGTTTTCAGAAATGATGTCTCCAATATTGTCAGCAAGATACCCGGCCTAACACAGCTTTAGAAATCTTTTTGTCGAAGTGTGTTGGTTTAAAAGTGTTAAGTTCAGTCAAAGATGAGTAGCAATTTGCCTTGGAGCTGAATGTTTTTCTTAAAAGGTAATGGAAATGTATTTAGAAAAAAAAAAATCTCCCGGTGTTCTATTGTAGGTGAAATTCACTTTGCTTTAACTTGTCCTTGGCTCTTCTCTTTGGAAGATATTTTCCAATGCAACAAAAGGATCAGGCTCTCCCACCTTCCCTCTACATCCCTCATACTCTTAGATTTCTACAATAATTGTACCGCATGAGTTGGGAACGAAATAAGCACGAGTTAGGAACGAAATTGTCGCAAAAAGATTCAGATTAAAAAGACTTAAGGGCCAACAACTGCAAAACAACGTCGTTGAAGATGAATGTTTTTTTTCACCCAAGGGACAAATATTGTTCAAGTAATCCAGGCACGCAAACATCTTCACAATCTTCAGGCACAGAAAGAGCTTCAGAAAGAAATTCTTTTATAATATCTTCTCTGCTGTCTGTTCTTATTTAGTCAGAAATTTAGAACACATATTGTTGGGATTCAGGCGGCCTAGAGACTTTAAATAATAATAATAATAGTAATAACATTTCTCTGCAAGCAAGAAGTGGTGGGGCCGTAAGATAGAAAAAGCAATAGAAAACGAAGAAGCTAAAGTGATCTGGGATTTATTCAAACAGACAGCCACCTGCCACATAACATGCCAGACTTAACAATTCTTGGTAAGGAAGACCCCCCCAAAAAAGTTTGGGATAGTAGTGTAGGAAGTTAGCACCCACAAGAAAATGAATTGTTTTAGGAAATATTAAAAGGGCAGAATATCTCCCCTAAAAGGGAGGCAGAAACTCAAGCCACCCCCCACCTTTGTCAATGGGCCATTAAGGCCTGGGCCAGTCTATGCTACATAACAAAGATCTACCTCCTTCAGGCAGAGCCATAATAGGAATCCCAAAGTCCTTTCATTACATCATCACCCAGCAAAAGTCAACCAAGCCTGGGACTCAAACGACAACCTACAAAGTTACCCCCTGCATGGCCCCATGGGAGTCCTACAACCAATCAGAATACAAGCTCAAATTCAAAAGCCCAACAGAGGGTATAAATCTCTCTCACACACACACACACACCGATGTGCCCTTTTGCCCAGGATCTCAAAACCGTGTCATCCTGTCCACCATTAAGCCATCTTTTCAAGCAGTCTCCATGTTTCCAGTGTCTTTCTCCCCACTTGGAACTGAACCCAGATGGACATTTCTTCCAACAGTAGATGTGGCAGTACCTGGAGACAGCAAAAGAGAAGAGAAAGAACTGGAGAAAATCTCAAAATACAAAGACCTTGCAAATAGAAATAGAATGGCTGTGGCAAAAGAAAGCAAAGATAGGACCAACAAGGAGAGAAGCAACATGGAATTAAGGAGAAACTTGCTAACAGGGACGACAATTAACCAGTGGAACAGCTTGCCACCAGAAGTTGTGTGTGCTTATCACTGGAGGTTTTTAAGAAGAGACTGGACAGCCACTTGTTTGAAATGATATAGAGCCGTAATGACGAATCTATGGCACGCATGCCGGAAGTGCCCGTTGCCCGTTGCTCTTCCGGGTTCTACCAGCTGGTCTTCACGCATGTGGGAGTGCTGGAAACCGGAAGAGCAGCTGCCTGGTGTGCATGTGTGCGCCAGGAAGATGATCTTCCGGTTTCCAGCACGCATGCACTGAATGCCCCCATTTCAGCACTCAGGTTCTCTAACACCGGTATAGAATCTCCTGCTTGAACAAGGGGTTGGAGTAGAAGACCTCCAAGGTCCCTTCCAGCTCTATTCTATTCTATATTCTATACTGCTAGGTTGATCTACAGGCGAAATGTTTCCTCTCTGATCCTCCAGATGTGTCAGACTGCAGAAGTTCTGGGATGGTTGAGTCCCAACACATCTGGACAGCGCCAGGCTGGCCAAGAGTACATCGCTGAGATAAAAAACAGGGTATTTGTTGGCCAACTGTAGTTGGATACAAAACTTCCCCTCTGGTCCTACGAAAACCGGAAGAGCGCCAGGAAAGGTTGCCGAAACTAATTAATGAGCAAATAATTTGCTGGACCATGTGCTCCTAATGGCTCGAGTAGCCCTTTAGAGACTGGGATAATTGAGACTTGGATGGAGAAAGGAGGAATATGTATGACGTCCTCCATGGGTTCGTCTCTGCCTGGGTTAATTTACAGCTCTTATTTACTAGAGTCCATTTATAGCTACAAGCTCAACCAATGCCACAGGTTCTAAATCAATACTGCTTTCAGCTACCATACCTTGAAGCATTTTTTAAAAAAGCTTTCCTCTTATATGTTAGTGCTGATGGACTACAGCAGAAAGACGGTGAACCGTCATTTCTCTTTCTTTTCTTTTCTTTTCTTTTCTTTTCTTTTCTTTTCTTTTCTTTTCTTTCTTTCTTTCTTTCTTCTTTTGGTGTTAAATGTTTGACTAGACCTTCAAAGTCCCCTCCGACCCTATTATTCTATTCTATTCTATTCTATTCTATTCTATTCTATTCTATTCTATTCTATTCCGTATTCTATTCTATTCTATTCTATTCTATTCTATTCTATTCTATTCTATTCTATTCTATTCTATTCCGTATTCTATTCTATTCTATTCTATTCTATTCTATTCTATTCTATTCTATTCTATTCTATGTCAGCGCCTCAACGCTGGCATAGAGAGCAGAGGAGAGAGATAAGCTCTGAACTTTTGCCTGCTAAATCCCTTTGAAGTCGGGTTGTCGTGGAAATGAGGAGAGGAGACATTCCTGGGAAATGACGAGATAAGAAGGCTGGAGAATGACTTGGAAGATAGCCAATTAGAAGCAGAGATTTGGGGATCTGAAAGGGAGGGATTGGGGGGCAAAAGATCAGTCTTGTCCACATCGAGTCATGATCCGGTTGCATGCAGATCACCCGGACAAGCCGGGAGTGGGTGGGGTACCCCCTCGGAGGGGGTGAGGTACTAAACTTGTTGCTTATCTCATGCAGACCCCACTGGGAGACTGAAGGGAGAGGGGCCAGATGTCAGCGCCTCAACGCTGGCATAGAGAGCAGAGGAGAGAGATAAGCTCTGAACTTTTGCCTGCTAAATCCCTTTGAAGTCGGGTTGTCGTGGAAATGAGGAGGGGAGACATTCCTGGGAAATGACGAGACAAGAAGGCTGGAGAATGACTTGGAAGATAGCCAATGAGAAGCAGAGATTTGGGGATCGGAAAGGGAGGGATTGGGGGGCAAAAGGTCAGTCTTGTCCGCATCGAGTCATGATCCGGTGGCTGTGCTCAATTAAAGAAAAGATTTCCTTAAAGATTGGCAGTTTGGAAATTCATTTACTTTGAGATAGCATCGAAGTCTGACATTCTATTCTATTCTATTCTGTTCTGTTCTGTTCTGTTCCATTCCATTCCATTCTAGTTAAGAAGGACATTATGAAAGAAATCCAGGGGCAGCTGGCTCTCAAATGTGAACCCGATTTAAGGTGCAATCAACATTCAAATTCTTGCAGTACAATACAGTACTCTATTTCCAAAGTAAAGGACAGTTCCCATCCGTGACTTGAAAAAGAGCATGCGGAGGTCTGCAGAATGAGCAGAAAAGTCCTTTTTGAATATGGCAGGTGAGGAAAGCATATTTTTTAAAAAAATGTCTCCCAGTTTAGCTTTATCTGGATCCCTGCAGCTTTCCACATATAGCAGGCTGTTTGCTGTTTGCTGCAACGAGGCAAAATTGCTCAGAGGCAGAGGGAGATTTCTTTTTCTTCTTTTCCTCACCAAAAACGGTAAGTGCGTCTTATACTCCGGTGCGCCTTATACTCCGAAAAATACAGTACCTTCCCAAGCCTCCTTTTGACACGCACAGAGCACGTGTTTGGTGTGCACTCTGCATGTGCATGCAGCGTGAATTTGGCGTGCAGTGCGCATGTGCGACCAGCAAACCGGTAACAAACCGGTTTGGATTTCACCACTGGGACAGACTGATACTCAATGGGCAGGGTGCATTTACACAACATGCTAAGTTTGATCAGTTCTATAATCAAAAGAGACTAACCAGGTTAAACAGCAAGAAAATCAAGATCATGGGGCATTTTTGCCACTTCCCCCACCCAAAATCATGGGAGATTGTTGACTGAAACCCTGGAATGGTAGAAGGACCGATTGGGTATCCTTAGGCTTCAAAAGATGGAAGAAAAAGTTAAGTGAGAGGCAGTTTGGTCTAGTGGTTAAGGCACCAGGTTAGAAACCAGGAGAATGTGAGTTCTAGTCCTGCCTTAGGGTTGAAAGCGGGCTGGGTGTCTTTGGGCCAATCACCAGGAGAATGTGAGTTCTAGTCCCTCCTTAGGCATGAAAAGTGAGTGGATGACTTTGGGCCAATGACCAGGAGAATGTGAGTTCTAGTCTCGCCTTAAGCATGAAAACCAGCTGGGTGATTTTTGGGACCAGTCCCTCTCTCTCAGCCCAACCTGCCTCACAGAGTTATTGTTGTGGAGAAATCAGACGGAGGAAATTGTGTTGGACACATTCGCTCCCTTAAGTCATTTCAAAGAAAACCAATAAAGGTGGGATACGCATAAAACAAGATGAAATAAAATAAAATCCCAGTGTTTGCATGATTATGTCCTGTCTTTGTGGGACCATCAGAGATCCCAAGGCAAGAATATCATCGCAGTAATTATGTGGTGTCCTCATTTTGTGACAGTCATTATTCCGGTGTTCTTGCCGTTTGATTTGGACTCCCCTGTCTCTCCCGAATGAGAGAAGTTTACCTTTTGGGGGGGGGTTCGTTTTTCATGTTCAAAGTTTTCATTGGATCTTACCGGGGGGTGGGGGGGTGGGGGCCAGGGGGGTGAGGAAGAGGAGGGGTCGTCTTCTCTCTTTTTTAGCCACCTTTGCAGTTCCTAAACACAAGGTGGCAGCAGAGACAGTCAAATGACTGGAAGTTGTTGGCCCAGTGAAAAAGTACATAGATATGAAAATAGAGGGTGCGTATGTATGTCTACACGCACACATGCCCTTGGGCGTGCACATGCATGCACACACAAACACACAGAATTACAACCAGCCTACCAGTGGTGGGTTCCTCCTGGTTCGGCCCGGTTCGGCCGAGCCGGTAGCGGTGACGATATGATGTCACCGAACCGGTTCTCTGTGTTCGGGAGCTGGGCCCTCCTGCCCAGCTCCCGCGTTATTCCTACCTTTTATATGGCCCCGCCCCCAATCTATTCGCTGCCTCCCGAGTCCCACCTGATGGCTAGAAGGAAAAAAAACTGTTTAAACTCTTGCCGCGGGGCTTCAAAGGGCCGCCCTACAGCTGATCAGTGTTAAAAGTTGGTCTCTTCTGGGTCCCATCAGCTAAACAATGCCGGCTGGTGGGCCCGTGGGGAAGGGCCTTCTCTGTGGCTGCCCCAGCTCTCTGGAACCAGTTACCTCCTGAGGTCCGGACCATCCCCTCCCTATCGGCCTTCCGAAAAACAGTAAAGACCTGGTTTTTCCGGCAGGCCTGTGACCGTTGATCTCGCTGTTGCGATCTTGTGAGATCCGGCCATGAATGGTGTGAATGGGTTTTAATATTTTAATTTTAAATGTTTTTATAATGGTTTTTTAAATATATTGTAAGCTGCCCTGAGTCTCCAGAGAAAGGCGTCATATAAATTGGACTAAATAAATAAACAAATAAAAGGCAGCGTGGTTGTAGACCGGTGCCTCCAAAAACAAATTGCTAGACTGGGAAGCTCGAAAAACAAATGGGTAGTTCGGAACGCTCCGAGAACAAATGGGTAGACCGGTACAGCTCTGCAAGCAGTTAAAAGCCTGGTAGACCAGTACCTCTGCTAAATCCTAAAGAATTGTCACATGACCATCAAACCATGCCCACAAAATAAGCCACGCCCACAGAACCAGTAGTAAAAAAATTTAGAACCCACCCCTGCAGCCTACCTTCCATAGAAGACCTGTATATTGTGCAGGTTAGAAGGAGGCCTGAGGGGACATCACTAGAACAGTGATGGCTAACTTTTTTGTCGTCGCATGCCAAAAGTGCGCACACACACACACACACACACGACAGCACGCATGCATGCCTGCACCCATAATGCAATGCATGCATAATCCCACTGCACCCCACCCCCTCACCCCCGCAGTCTGTTTTTGGTCCCAGGAGGCTTCAGGGAGGCCTGCTAGGCCCAAAATGGGGCACCGGGAGGGCGCAGCGCTACCCCCAGCCCCCCATGCATGCGCACACGACCACCCCCACCCCCATGCATGCACGGACAACCCCCTCGGGCATACACACGTGTCTCCCGCATGCGCACCACCCAGTGGTGGGATTCAAAATTTTTTACTACCGGTTCTGTGGGCGTGGCTTGGTGGGTGTGGCATGGCTTGGTGGGCGTGGCAGGGGAAGGATACTGTAAAATCTCCATTCCCACCCCACTCCAGGGGAAGGTTACTGCAAAATCCCCATTTCCTCAGAGGTGGTATTTACCGGTTCTCTGAACTACTCAAAATTTTCTCCACTGGTTCTCCAGAACTGGTCAGAACCTGCTGAATACCACCTCTGGCCCCGTTCCCCCCGTGCACACGTGGCATAGACCTGAAAATCAGCTGGCTGGCGGGAGGCAGGTGGAGCTGAGCTGGGCGATGGCTTGCATGCCATAGGTTCGCCATCATGGCTCTAGAAAGAGTGCAGAGAAGAGCAACCAAGATGATTCAGGGACTGGAGGTTAAAACATACGATGAACAGTTGCAGGAACTGGGCAGGGCTAGTCTAGTGAAGAGAAGGACCAGGGGAGACATGATAGCAGTCTCCCAATATTTGAGGGGCTGTCACAGAGAGGAAGGGGTCAAGCTATTTTCCAAGCCACCTGAAGGCCAGACAAGGAATAATGGATGGAAACTGAACAAGTGACTCTACACACAGTCACTCATGCCCTCATCACTTCTCGTCTGGACTATTGTAATGCTCTCTACATGGGGCTCCCCTTGAGGTGCACTCGGAGGCTCCAACTGGCGCAGAGTGCGGCCGCGCGGGTGGTTATGGGAGCGACGTGGAGTTCCCATGTAACACCTCTCCTGCGCGAGCTGCACTGGCTCCCGGTGGTCTTCCGAGTGCGCTTCAAGGTTTTGGTTATCACCTTTAAAGCGCTCCATGGCTTAGGACCTGGTTACCTATGGGACCGCCTGCTACCACCAATAGCCTCCCACCAGCCAGTACGCTCCCATAGAGAGGGGCTCCTCTGGGTGCCGTCGGCCAAACAGTGTCGACCCCTAGGGGGAGAGCCTTCTCTGTGGGGGCACCTACGATCTGGAACGAGATACCCCCGGAGATATGGAGGATCCCGGATCTGCGCACCTTCCGTCGCGCGCTTAAGACTCTTTTATTTCATCAAGCTGGCCTGGCCTAAATCTTCTCCCCTTTTTAAATGTAAATTTTAATTTGTTTTTAAATTATGGGGTATTTTAAATTCAGCCAAATTATTTAATTCGTTTTTTCTATTTTAAATTTTTGTATTTATGTGTTTTATCCTGTGGCTGTTCACCGCCCTGAGTCCTTCGGGAGTAGGGCGGTATAGAAATTTAATAAAATAAATAAATAAAATAAATAAATAAGGAGAGATTCAACCTGGAAATAAGCAGAAATTTTCTGACAGTGAGAACAACCAACCGATGGAACAGAAGTTGCCTTCGGAAGTTGTGGGAGCTTCATCACTGAAAGCTTTGAAAAAGAGACTGGACTGCCATCTGTCAGAAATAGTGTAAGGCAGGAGTGTCAAACCCGCATCGTCACGGTGACGTCACATGACGTATCAGGACTTTATTCCCCTTCGCTAAACCCGGTGGGGGGCGGGGCCAGCATGTGACGCATCCGGCCTGAGGGCTGCGAGTTTGACACCCCTGGTGTAGGGTCTCCTGCTTGGGTGGGGGGTTGGACTAGATGACCTACAAGGTCCTTTCCAACTCTATTATTCTGTATGTTTTAGCCTCCAGCAGCCCACTTATTTTCTACCCACTCACACCATATCCTGCTCTCTACACAAACACCACACAAATACAACCCTCACCCAATACACAAAGGCGAACCACTTATTAATACCACTTTATTGTGTTAATAGTGTTAATACCACTTTATAAGGCCACACTTGGAATAGTGCATTCAGTTTTGGTCACCACGATGTAAAAAAGATGTGGAGACTCTGGAAAGAGTGCAGAGAAGAGCAACAAAGAGGATTAGGGGACTGGAGGCTAAAACATATGAAGAACGGTTGCAGGAACTGGGTATGTCTCGTTTAATGAAAAGAAGGACTAGGGGAGACATGATATCAGCCTTCCAATATCTCAGGGGCTGCCAGAAAGAAGAGGGAGTCAAGCTATTCTCCAAAGCACCTGAGGGCAGGACAAGAAGCAATGGGTGGAAACTAATCAAGGAGAGAAGCAAGTTAGAACTAAGGAGAAATTTCCTGACAGTGAGAACAATGAATCAGTGGAACAACTTGCCTGCAGAAGTTGTGAATGCTCCAACACTGGAAGTTTTTAAGAAGCTGTTGGATAACCATTTGTCTGAAGTGGTGTAGGGTTTCCTGCCTAATTAGGGGGTTGGACTAGAAGACCTCCAAGGTCCCTTCCAACTTTGTTATTCTATTCTATTCTATTCTATTCTATTCTATTCTATTCTATTCTATTCTATTCTATTCTATTCTATTCTATTCTATTCTAACCAGTGGTGAAATCCATTTTTTTTTTACTATCGGTTCTGTGGGTGTGGCTTGGTGGGCATGGTGTGGTGTGGCTAGATAGGCGTGGCTGGGGAAGGATACTGCAAAATGTCCATTCCCACCCCCTCCAGGGGAAGGATACTGCAAAATCCCCATTCCCTCCCCACTCCTGGGGGAAGGATATTGCAAAATCTCCATTCCCATCCCACTCCTGGGGCCAGCCAGAGGTGGTATTTTCCGATGGTCTCCGAACTACTCAAAATTTCCGCTACCAGTTCTCCAGAACCTGTCGGAACCTGCTGGATTTCACCCCTGATTCTAACCCTAACCAAGCTTAGCTTTAATCTTTCGGATTGCCCAACTGATTTTGGCTCCTTCCTTGTTCCAGTGAAGCATCTTGTCTCAATGGCTGAAAACGCCAGTGGTGTCAGGCCTTTGAAGGAAGCCAAAGCTTTTAAAGTTATTCAGATGAGGTTTATTTTGCTCCCTGTACGAGATTATAGATGGGTGGTGGAAATGTTCCCCCTCCTGTTTTCATTTCCATGGTAAATTTGTTTACCAGTCTGCCATCTGAATTTCCAGGAGCAGAGAGAATGAGTTTGCTCCGTTCCCTTTTCTGCAACTGACAACTCTCATAAAATCTATTAAACCTTTTAATGAAATCCTCGTTCTGAGGCAGCGCCTGTGAATCTAGGTGGAATCAGAAATTGAATTTTAAATTACGACGTTGTTTTCTGTCTTCCACGTGATTTTGCTGGGGTGGAAATTAGAGGGAGTGGGGACAAACACTTGACTCCGTGTCGCTCCGTGGGGCTGTGACTCTAGCTGAATTTTGCATTTGGGATTTATCTTTAGAAAAGTCAAGATCTGTAATATCTTGCAGACGATTCTGGGGAATTATATTTCCCAAAGCTCGGCATTCCACTGAGAACATCAGCCCTATATTTGGTGAATATCGTGAGGATAGACGTATATTTCTATTCATTGGTTTATTTATTAAATTGAGATGCTGTTCTGTTTCAAAAGGCATTCAAGAAGGGAAAAGAGAGGAAAAATAAAAAGCTAAGCGTTTTAAAGGGTAGAGCGGAGGATTTTGTTCAATATCTGTATGACAAAATCGCTCAGATTCGGGAAGATCTGGACTCCGACTGGATAGTCTCAGGGGGAGGGACTGGGGCAGGTCTTGAGAATGTTATCTGGGATGAGTTTGATCCTGTGACCCCTGAGGACGTGGACAGGATTCTGGGTAGACTGAATGCGACCACTTGTTTATTGGACCCGTGTCCCTCCTGGTTAGTGCTGGCTTCTCGGGAGGTGACACGAGGCTGGTTCCAGGGGATTATAAATGCTTCGTTGGGTGAGGGTGTCTTTCCTGCCGCCTTGAAAGAGGCGGTGGTGAGGCCTCTCCTCAAGAAGCCTTCCCTGGACCCAGCAATGTTGGTAAATTATCGTCCGGTCTCCAACCTTCGTTTTGTGGCGAAGGTTATTGAGAGTGTGGTTGCGCAACAGCTCCCCCAGCACCTGGATGAAACGACGTATCTGGATCCGTTCCAGTCGGGCTTCAGGCCCGGGTACAGCACGGAAACGGCATTGGTCGCGTTGGTTGATGATCTCTGGAGGGCTCGGGAAAGGGGGTGCTCCTCTGTCCTGGTCCTGTTAGATCTCTCAGCGGCTTTTGATACCATCGACCATGGTATCATGCTGCACCGGTTGGAAGAGTTAGGGGTGGGAGGCACTGTGTTGTGGTGGTTCTCCTCCTTTCTCTCTGACCGGTCGCAGTCTGTGTTGACAGGGGGACAGAGGTCGACCCCGAGGCCCCTCATATGTGGGGTGCCGCAAGGGTCGGTCCTCTCACCTCTCCTGTTCAACATTTATGTGAAGCCGCTGGGCGAGATCATCTGTGGTTTCGGGGTGGAGTACCATCAGTACGTTGATGACACCCAGCTGTACATCTCCACCCCGGATCACCCCAACGATGCCCTTGAAGTGATGTCCCGGTGCCTGGAGGCCGTACGGATCTGGATGGGGAGGAACAGGCTCAGGCTCAACCCATCCAAGACCGAGTGGCTGTGGTTTCCAACGTCCCGATATAGCCAGTTGACGCCATCACTGACTATTGGGGGCGAATCATTGGCCCCCACGGAGAGGGCTCGCAACTTGGGCGTCCTCCTGGATTCACGGCTGTCTTTAGAAGAGCACTTGACGGCCGTGACCGGGAGGATTTTTTATCAGGTCCGCCTGATTCGCCAGTTGCGTCCCTTTCTGGATCGGGACCCGTTACGCACGGTCACTCATGCCCTCGTCACCTCCCGCCTGGACTATTGTAATGCTCTCTACATGGGGCTCCCCTTGAGGAGCACCCGGAGGCTCCAACTGGCGCAGAGTGCGGCCGCGCGGGTGGTAATGGGAGCGACATGGCGCTCCCATGTAACACCTCTCCTGCGCGAGCTGCACTGGCTCCCGGTGGTCTTCCGGGTGCGCTTCAAGGTTTTGGTTACCAACTTTAAAGCGCTCCATGGCTTAGGGCCTGGTTATTTACGGGACCGCCTACTACCACCAATAGCCTCCCACCGGCCAGTACGCTCTCATAGAGAGGGACTCCTCCGGGTGCCGTCAGCCAAACAGTGTCGACTGGCGGCCCCTAGGGGAAGAGCCTTCTCTGTGGGGGCACCTACCATCTGGAATGAGCTCCCCCCGGAGATACGGAGGATCCCGGATCTGCGCTCCTTCCGCCGTGCTGTGAAGACCTTTTTATTCCATCAAGCGGGCTTGGCCTGATCTCTTCCCTTTTTAAATATGTAAATTTTAATCTGTTTTTAAATTATTGGGGTATTTTAATTTGTCTGGGCCAAAAAGTTTAATTTGATTTTATCGGGTTTTTAAATTTTGTGTATTTATGTATTTTATTGTTGGCTGTTCATCGCCCTGAGTCCTTCGGGAGTAGGGCGGTATACAAATCAAATAAAAGATAAAAGATAAAAGATAAAAGATAAAGATAAATTCTGGGGAGGGCGAAAACAGCCTTCCCCACCATCCCAGAGACCCTCCAGAGGCCGGAAACGGCCCATTTTCTGACACCCAGAAGGCCCGTTTTTCACTCTCCCCAGGCTTCAGAGGCTTTCTAGGAGCCTGGGGAGGGCGAAAACGGCCTTCCCCACCCTCCCGTAGGCCCTCTGGAGGCCGGAAACAGCCTGTTTCCTGACTTCTGGTGGGCCCAGAAAGCCCGAAAATCAGCTGGCGCGCACTGGAGCTAAGCTAAGGCAATGCTCGCGTGCCCACAGATATGGCTCTGCATGCCACCTGTGACACATGTGCATGACCCCACACACACACACACATGCTCCCCGTGCTCCACAGGTTTTCTTGGAGCCTGGGGAGGGCGTAAACAGCCTTCCCCACCATCCCAGAGGCCCACCAGAGGCTGGAAACGGCCCATTTTCTGACGCCTAGAAGGCCCGTTTTTCGCTCTCCCCAGGCTCCAGAGGCTTTCTAGGAGCCTGGGGAGGGCGAAAACGGCCTTCCCCACCCCCACCCCCGGAGGCCCTCTGGAGGCCGGAAACAGACCATTTCCTGACTTCTGGTAGGCCCAGAAAGCCCGAAAATCAGCTGGCGCGCACTGGAGCTAAGCTAAGGCAATGCTTGCATGCCCACAGATATGGCTCCGCATGCCACCTGTGACACACGTGCCACAGGTTCACTATCACGGATATAGGGCCTCTTGCTTGAGCAAGTGGTTGGACTAGAAGAACTCCAAGGCCCCTTCCAACTCTTATTATTCTGTATAGAGTTGTATTGACAATGTGGAGATCTACTTTCTAGTTCCTTCTCAGTCGCAGCAGCTCCCTGGAAGATTTATAAAAAATACAAAAGCATACCATGTTAGCATAGTCAAACCAAGTTGTAGAATCAAGGAAGGAACCTTGGAGGTCTTCTAGTCTAACCCTCTACAAGAATCCTCCAGATCAGTCTGGACTTATATGGATTCCTCTGGACTAAATCCTGGAAGGCTTGAATTACTACTAATATGGTCAAACCGTGTCTTCTTCTCCACTCCACTCCACCTGACACTGTTAGGACAAGGAGAAGGCTGGGTCACAAACTGTCTCTTTTACCATTCTGGACAAATGGTTGTCCAATCTCTTCTGAAAAGCCTCCAGTGTGTTGTGGCCCGCCAGCGGTCTGCACGGATCGTGGCTGATCCCGACGACGAGGAGGCTGGTGTGGGGTTGCACCAACAGCCAGCGCAGCCAGCGCTTGCGTCGGACAGCGAGGAGGCCGAAGAGGATGTGGTGCCAGAGGCAGAGACTCAGCCAGGGCCTTCAGAACCTCCAGAGGCTCCTTCAAGTGGAGAGAGCGAAGTGGAGGAGCCTCTCCTCAATGCTCGAGCACGCAGGGCTGCCAAAAGGCAGGAGTGGCTACTCAGGAGGAGGAGGTCTCCTCGAGAGTAGGGCTTGAGGATAATTGGCCACTCCCTTAGCCTATTTAAGTCGCACGCAGCTAGTGCGTTCTTGCTGGAAACAACTCGTATTTATTATCAGAGTATTTTGGTTTATCACATCTTGTTTTCTGGGCTGGTTGCCAACCTTTGCCGGTCTTGTTTATTCTTGCTACTTAATAAATTTGATAAGGACTGTTGGTGTGTGTCAATATCCTCGGAAATCCGGAGCTGGGGCAGAACACAGTAATGGAGCACCCGCTTCTTAAGGGAAGCCATTCCACTGATTAATTAACAGAATAACAGAATTGGAAGGGATCTTGGAAGTCTACTAGTCCAACCCCTCCTTCCTCACCCCACTCGAGCAGGGGATCCTAGAGCATTTCAGACAAATGGTTGTCCAATCTCTTCTTAAAAGCCTCCAGCGAGCACCCACAACTTAAATAGAATACTTGGAGGTCTTCTAGTCCAACCTTGGAGGTCCTAGTCCAACCCTCTGCTCGAGCACAAGACCCTATACCAGTATTCCCCTGGGACCTCCAGCCCCACTGGCAAAACCAGGTCTTCAGGCCTTTTGAAAGAACATATGAAGAATCATCATAGGAGTTGGGTATGGCCAGTGTAGAGAAAAGAAGGACTAGGGGAGACATGATAGCAGTCTTCCAATATCTCAGGGGCTGCCTCAAAGAAGAGGGAGTCAAGCTATTCTCCAAAGCACCTGAAGGTAGGACAAGAAGCCATGGATGGAAACTAATCAAGGAGAGAAGCAACCTGGAAGTAAGGAGAAATTTCCTGACCATTAGAACCATTAATCAATGGAATTGTTTGCCTCTGGAGGTTATGGGGGCTCCACCACGGGAGGTTTTTAAGAAGAGATTGGACAGCCGTTTCTCTGAAAGGATATAAGATCTGCTTGAATGTTCTTAATATAAGAATGTTCTTTCTTCCTGCCAACTCAGAAAGCTCAAACTGCCCAAGGAGCTGCTGATACACTTCTACAGAGGAATTATTGAGTCCGTCATCTGCACCTCCATAACTGTCTGGTTTGGCTCTGCAACCCAACAAGACAGACACAGACTTCAGAGGATAATTAGAACTGCAGAAAAAACAATGGCTACCAACATGCCTTCCATTGAGGACCTGTATACTGCACGAGTCAAAAAGAGGGCTGTGAAAATATTTACAGGCCCCTCATCCTGGACATCAATTGTTTCAACTCCTACCCTCAAAACGACACTATAGAGCACTGCACACCAGAACAACTAGACACAAGGACAGTTTTTTCCCGAACGCCATCACTCTGCTAAACAAATAATTCCCTCAACACTATCAAACTATTCACTAAGTCTGCATTACTATTAGTCTTCTTATCGTTCCCACCACCCATCTCCTTCCACTTATGACTGTATGAGTATAACTTTGTTGCTTGTATCCTTACGATTTATATTGATATTGTTTCCTGATTGCTTATTTGTAACGTATGACTATTATTAAGTGTTGTACCTTATGATTCTTGATGAACATATTTTTTATTTTATGTTCACTGAGAGCATATGCACCAAGACAAATTCCTTGTGTGTCCAATCACACTTGGCCAATAAAGAATTCTATTCTATTCTATTCTATTCTATTCTATTCTATTCTATTCTATTCTATTCTATTCTATTCTATTCTATTCTATTCCATTCCATTCCATTCCATTCCATTCTCTACTCTACTCCTCCACTCCACTCCACTCCATTTTTCTATTCTATTTTGTTCTGTTCTGTTCTGTTCTGTTCTGTTCTGTTCTATTCTATTCTATTCTATTCTATTCTATTCTATTCTATTCTATTCAGCAGGGAGTTGGACTAGAATAGCTCTAAGATCCCTTCCAACTCTTATTCTTTTATGTACTTCCAATGAAGAGGAAATTGTGTTCTCTTTGCTGTGCCAGGAGATGCCGCTGGAGCCAAGTTTACAGGATAACTGGGAATTAGCTGCAAAAAAAAAAAAAGTTTTGTGACAAATCTTACTGATTTCAATGGAAAGTACATGGAATTGAAGCTTGGAGCTATTTAATGAGCACCGGGGCATCTAAGTTCTTCATTAGCAATTTGTGCTAAAGCATTCATGGAACAGCTACATTAGATTAATACATATGACAGCAGTTTTCCAGTACTTGGGGGATTGTCACAGAGATGAGGGGTTCAACCTATTCTCCAAAGCAGGGGTCTCCAACCTTGGCAACTTTAAGACTTGTGGACTTCAACTCCCAAAGTCCACAAGTCTTAAAATTGCCAAGGTTGGAGACCCCTGCTCCAAAGCATCTGAAGGCCAGGGAAGAAGCAATGGGTAGAAGAGCATTAAAGACAGATCCAACCTGGAACTAAAAAGAAATTTCCTGACAGTGAGAACAATTAACCAGTGGAACAACTTGCCTCCAGAAGTTGTGGGAGCTCCATCCCAGGAAGTTTTCAAGAAGACAGCGAACAGCCATTTATTCAGAATGGCATAGGGCCATGATGGCGAACCTATGGCACGTGTGCCACAGGTGGCACGTGGAGCCATATCTGTGGGCACGCAAGCATTGTGCTAACTCTGCTCCAGAGCGCATGTGTGTGCTGGCCAGCTGATTTTCAGGCCTTCCGGGCCCACCGGAAGTCAGGAAATGAGCAATTTCTGGCCTCTGGGAGGGTGGGGAAGGCAGTTTTCGCCCTCTCCAGGCTCCTAGAAAGTCTCTGATGCCTGGGGAGGGCAAAAAACAGGCCTACTGGACCCACCAGTAACCTTTTTACTGTCGCGTGCCAAAAGCAGGGGGAGCACAAGGGGGCCGTGTGCACATGCGCGAGGGGCATTTAATTATGGGTGTGGGCAGGCACGCACACGACCCCTGTGCTCCCCCCACTTTTGGCACGCGGTGGCAAAAAGGTTAGCCATCACTGGCATAGGGTCTCCTGCTTGAGCAGAGGGTTGGACTAGAAGGCATCGACTTGAATATGAGCCAGCCATGTGCAGCAGCTGCCAAAAAAGCCAATGCAGTCCTAGGCTGCATTAACAGAGGGGTAGAATCAAGATCCCGTGAAGTGTTAATACCACTTTATAAGGCCTTGGTAAGGCCAAGCTTGGAATATTGCATCCGGTTTTGGTTGCTAAAAAGATGTTGAGACTCTAGAAAGAGTGCAGAGAAGAGCAACAAAGTTGATCAGGGGACTGGAGGCTAAAACATGGGAGGAACAGTTGTAGGAATTGTTTAATGAAAAGAAGGACTAGGGGTGTCGTGATAATAGTGTTCCAATATCTCAGGGGCTGCCACAAAGAAGACGTGGTCAAACTATTCTCCAAAGCATCTGAAGGCTGGACAAGAAGCAATGGACGGAAACTTATCAACAATTAATCAGTGGAACAACTTACCTCCGGAAGTTGTGAATGCTCCAACACTGGAAGTTTTTAAGAAGAGGTTGGATAACCATTTGTCTGAAGTGGTGTAGGGTTTCCTGCCTAAGCAGGGGGTTGGACTAGAAGACCTCCAAGGTGCCTTCCAACTCTGTTATTCTATTCTATTCTAAGATTGTTGAGGGCAATAATCTGACTCTGTAAACTGCTTAGAGAGGACTGTAAAGCACGGTGAAGCAGTGTATAAGTCTAAGTGCTATTGCTAATGCTAGGATTGTATTTACTCAACACACTACCTCTAAAAGTTCAATGAACAATCACTTGCTCAGAATATGCAGGGAACAGCATGAACTAATCAGTGTTCTCTTCCAGAAAACCAACACAAGACAGCAAACAACAAAAAAGAAAATCCATCATCTCATCAGTTTCCCAGTCCTGAAATTACTACAGATCCTGGAACTGCTAATGTCATCTCCCTCCATCTCCCCGTTCTACAGAAAAGGGAAATTGCTAATAAATTGCTCAAGCTTCTACAGATTGAGTTCGTTGCAGCTGCATTTGATCATTTGCAAGAGAGTTTAAGTCGCAGTTTACAAGGCAAACCTTTCCAGGTTCCAGCTGCTTTTTCCTGTATTTAAAATCCTATTCCAAGCTGTGAAGGCAATACAGGCAGTCCTCGACTTACAACAGCTTATTTAGTGACCGTTCAAAGTTACAATGGCACTGAAAAAAGTGACATGTTATGACCATTTTTCACACTTACGACCTTTGCAGCATTCCCCAGGGTCACGTGATCAGAATTCAGCCGTTTGGCTACTGACTCGTATTTATGACGATTGCAGTGCCCCGGGGTCATGTGATCACCTTTCCTGACCTTCTGACAAGCAAAGTCCATGGGGAAGCCAGATTCACTTAACAACCGGGTGACTAATTTACCAAGTGCAGTGATTCACTTAACAAATGTGGCAAGAAAGATTGTAGAATGGAGCAAAACTCACTTACCGTATTTTTCGGAGTATAAGACGCTCCAGAATATAAGACGCACATTAGTTTTTGGGGAGGAAAACAAGAAAAAAAGATTCTGCCTCTGCCTACCAGCATCCATCGGTATTCATCTGGCTAGCGTCCATGCAGCAAACAGCAAACCGCCTGGTCAGTTTCAACATGTTATCGCAGCCTGATTCAGCATGAGCAGCTGATTGGCGGTTGGATCGGCCTCCAGGAATACTGCCAATCAGCTGTTCCAGGCTGCGGGGATCTCCACAGCCCATTGGTGTCTCTGCGTGTCATGTTTTTGGCCTCCACAAGCCCCACTTTAGATGCCTGAAACCATCTGAAAATGCGATGCAGGGAGGCCAAAAACAGAGCGTGCGGAGGCCGAAAACGCATCGCACGGAGGTGGCGATCGGCAGCGATGTGCTGTGGCCATCCTGGCAGCCTGGAACAGGTCTAAAATGGAGTGTGCTGAAAACGCGACACATGGAGGCCAAACACGGCCAAAGGGGCGGGGCCGGTGAGTGGGCGGGGCTTCAGCAGCATTCAGTGTATAAGACGCACCACAATTTTCACCTACTTTTGGGGGGGAGTGCATCTTATACTCCGAAAAGTACGGCAAACCATGTTTCACTTAGCAACAGAAATTGTGGGATCAATTCTAGTTGTTAGTCTAGTTGTTACCTTTACTTATAATACTACATCAGTACAATATTATATATTATAATAACCCTTTCCTAATACTTCAAACAAAAGCTGTATGATTCTGGTGCACTTGGAATTGAGGAATGAAGTCGATATGTTCTAAAGAACTTCCAGAGATGGCCACCAATATAAGATAACTAATGCACAAAGCCAGAAGACGTTGTAGCATTGTAGCTCAGGGTTGAATTGTGGGGTCCCTGGTGCTCTCTGTGCTTGATTGTTCGCTTGTGGACATTTCATTACCCAACTAAGTAATACCATCAGTGCTGGAACAGTATTGTTTACTGTGATCTTGGAGGTTCCTTGATTAGGCTTTTCTGTAGGAACCAACAGCCTAATCAATGAACCAACAGGAAAACACCTACCAACACGGATAGGGCAAACCACTAGTATATAAGCAGAGAGCGAACTCTTCTCCCTTCTAGCACTGATGATGTTACTTAGTTGGGTAATGAAATGCCGCCAAACAATCTGGGTCCTCATTTTACCCATTTCGGAAGGAGGGAAGGCTGAGTCAACCTTGAGCCGGTCAGGATCGAACTCCTAGCAGTGAGCAGAGTCAGCCTGCAATACTGCCTTCTAACTACTTCGCCACCACCAATATACATGTTGTTTTTTTTATGTTCTATGACATGTGAAAACGAGGGGATTGAGGGGTTTTCTAACAAAATTTTTAGTCAAATTTTTAAGGGGTCCTAGGGAGGGGGAGGGTCAGATTGGAATTCGGGCTGTGGGTATGGGGGATAACCCACAAGGGGGAGGGTTGGGTCTGGCAGTGAAGCGTGGCGTGGGGGATGGGGGACCCGGGATCGAGGGGGGGTTAGAGCTTGTCCAGATAGTTTTTCGATCATCAGTACTGTAGGTGGGAGGGGTAGATATGGCGGGAGCAGGGGGCCATATCGTGTTAGGGGAGTGCGCACTCGCTGTCTACGAGCGGTGGCGTGCTCCGGCCCCCAAGGCTCTACTCGCTCCTCAGGTTGCATAGACCCTCAGGACCCAGGCCTTCGGCTGATGCTGTGCAATGCCAGGTCCGTAGTAAATAAAGCCCCCCTCATCTGTGATCTTGTTCAGGAGGGGGGTGCGGACCTGGCAGGTATTACGGAGACCTGGTTGGGCCAGGAGGGGGGATTCCCCTCATTGAAATGTGCCCCCAGGTTTCCAAGCATTCCATCAGCCGAGGTCACAGGGGAGGGGCGGGGGGGTAGCGGTTATCATTAAAGAAGATCTGAGACCGAGGGAGGCCACTGTTCCTCAGACGGCCGGCTGTGAATCCCTTTTTATGAAATGGGGTCATGGGGTTCAGATGGGTTTGCTGATCACGTACCTGGCTCCCTGCCACGTGGCAACAGCCCTGCCCGAGCTACTCAACGTCATCGCCGTGGTGGCGGTTGATACCCCTAAGCTTATGGTCATGGGGGATTTCAACCTGCCGTCCGTGGGTGAGACGTCAGAGATGGCTCGGGAGTTCATGGCTTCCATGACAGCTATGGACCTGACCCAGTTAATTCATGGCCCTACCCACACAGGGGGAAACACGCTGGATCTGGTTTTTGTCTCTGGACAGTGGTTGAGGGATCTTGATATAGGGGATATAGTTACTGAACCCTTGTCATGGTCAGATCACTCTCTCCTTCGTCTCGACTTTCGAACCGCTGCACCCCGCCGCAGGAAGGCGGAGCCGGTAAGATGGTTCCGCCCCAGGCGCCTGATGGAACCTGACAGATTCCAGACGGAGCTTGGGCCATTTCCTGAGGTTCTGGCACACGCCTCGACTGGAGACCTGGTGGCCGCCTGGGATAGGGCGGCTGCTGGTACTCTGGATCGGGTCGTGCCTTTGCGGCCTCTGACCCGGCGTCGATCTCACCTGGCTCCTTGGTTTACTGAGGAGCTGAGGGAGATGAAGCGCCGGAAAAGACGCCTAGAGAGTAGTTGGAGGGCCAGTCGTACTGAATCTGACCGGACACTGGTAAGATCTCATATTAAGAATTACCTAGTGGCAATAAAAGCAGCAAAATGCACTTATCTTGCTGCTCTTATTGCGTCATCAGATAACCGCCCGGCCGCCCTGTTTAGGGTGACCCGCTCCCTGCTCCACCAGGAAGCGAGGGAGGACCCCTTGGAGGGAAGAGCCGAGGATTTTGTTCAGTATCTGTATGACAAAATCACTCAGATTCGGGAAGATTTGGACTCCGACTGGGTAGTCTCAGGGGGAGAGACAGGGGCAGGTTTTGAGAATGTTATCTGAGATGAGTTTGATCCTGTGACCCCTGAGGACGTGGACAGGATTCTGGGTAGACTGAATGCGACCACTTGTTTATTGGAGCCGTGTCCTTCCTGGTTAGTACTGGCTTCCCGGGAAGTGACACGAGGCTGGCTCCAGGGGATTATAAATGCTTCGCTGAGTGAGGGTGACTTTCCCGCCGCCTTGAAAGAGGCGGTGGTGAGGCCTCTCCTCAAGAAGCCTTCCCTGGACCCGGCAATGTTGGTAAATTATCGTCCGGTCTCCAATCTTCACTTTGTTGTGAAGGTTGTTGAGAGTGTGGTCGCGCAACAGCTCCCCCAGCACCTGGATGAAACGATGTATCTGGATCCGTTCCAGTCGGGCGTCAGGCCCGGGTACAGCACGGAAACGGCATTGGTCGCGTTGGTTGATGATCTCTGGAGGGCTCGGGACAGGGGGTGCTCCTCTGTCCTGGTCCTGTTAGATCTCTCAGCGGCTTTTGATACCATCGACCATGGTATCATGCTGCACCGGTTGGAAGAGTTGGGGGTGGGAGGCACTGTGTTGCAGTGGTTCTCCTCCTTTCTCTCTGACCGGTCGCAGTCTGTGTTGACAGGGGGACAGAGGTCGACCCCGAGGCCCCTCATATGTGGGGTGCCGCAAGGGTCGGTCCTCTCACCTCTCCTGTTCAACATTTATGTGAAGCCGCTGGGCGAGATCATCTGTGGTTTCGGGGTGGAGTACCATCAGTACGCTGACGACACCCAGCTGTACATCTCCACCCCGGATCACCCCAACGATGCCCTTGAAGTGATGTCCCGGTGCCTGGAGGCCGTACGGATCTGGATGGGGAGGAACAGGCTCAGGCTCAACCCATCCAAGACTGAGTGGCTGTGGTTTCTGACGTCCCGATATAGTCAGTTGACGCCATCACTGACTATTGGGGGCCAATCATTGGCCCCCACGGAGAGGGCTTGCAACTTGGGCGTCCTCCTGGATTCACGGCTGTCTTTAGAAGAGCACTTGACGGCCGTGACTGGGAGGATTTTTCATCAGGTTCGCCTGATTCGCCAGTTGCGTCCCTTTCTGGATCAGGACTCGTTACGCACGGTCACTCATGCCCTTGTCACCTCCCGCCTGGACTATTGCAACGCTCTCTACATGGGGCTCCCCTTGAGGAGCACCCGGAGGCTCCAACTGGCGCAGAGTGCGGCCACGCGGGTAGTAATGGGAGCGACATGGCGTTCCCATGTAACACCCCTCCTACGCGAGCTGCACTGGCTCCCGGTGGTCTTCCGGGTGCGCTTCAAGGTTTTGGTTACCACCTTTAAAGCGCTCCATGGCTTAGGACCCGGGTACTTGCGGGACCGCCTACTACCACCAATGGCCTCCCACCGGCCGGTACGCTCCCATAGAGAGGGGCTCCTCCGGGTGCCGTCAGCCAGACAGTGCCGACTGGCAGCCCCCAGGGGGAGGGCCTTCTCTGTGGGGGCACCTACTATCTGGAACGAGCTCCCCCCAGAGATACGGAGGATCCCGGATCTGCGCACCTTCTGCCGCGCCTTAAAGACCTTACTATTTCACCAGGCCGGCCTGGCCTAATTTTCCCCCTCTTTTATAAAGATTTTTAAAATTTTAAATATCTTTTAGTATTTATATATTCAATTTTAAATTGGTTTTAAAAGTTTGGGGTTTTAAATTTGTCGGGGCCAAAATTATTTAATTTGATTTTATTCTATTTTTTAAATTTTGTATTGTATGTGTTTTTATTGTTTGGCTGTGCACCGCCCTGAGTCCTTCGGGAGTAGGGCGGTATAGAAATCTAATAAAATGAAATGAAAAATGAAATGAAATGACTCTCCTTTTTTTAGTAGGTCTGAGCCATTCATTTCTTCTTCCTTCCCAAAACCTGCCTGACGTTCCCAAGACTGTGAAGATTATATCAACTCTTGGCGATTCTATGGGTCAGGTCTCTCCAAGTCTTCCTATTTTGCACTGCTTCTTTGAGTCTTTCTAGACTCTGGCTGATGTCAGCCTTGATGGTATCCAGCTACTGTGTTCTTTGGCAGCCTGGTTTCCTTCCCAAGGCTGTAGGTTCACACTTCACCGATCTTCCAAGCACAGTCTGTCCAGTGAGGAATTCCTTCACGGAACATCCCTTTAACCTTTCGGGACCTGACAACATTCAGGGTCTTAGTAGAGATGCAATTGATCATGAAATTGTCCCTGAAACCTGCTGGTCCTGTCAGCAAACAGGGAGGCTGTTGCTAACGAATAATATGTCCACATCCTATGGCTGTGATGGCGAACCTATGGCACGCGTGCCCAAAGTGGCACATGGAGCCATGTCACCTGGCACGCGTGGCCTCACCCGTTCTTCTTCTGGGTTTCTGGCATGCATGCGTACACGACGATCAGCTGTGTGCAGCAATGCTGGAAATCGGAAGAGCTGGTCTTCCATTTTCGGGCGTGAGCATGCACGCCGGCCAGCTTATTGTGGCATGTGCATGCGCGGCAGTAACCAGAAGACTTGCTGCCAGTGCACAGAAAACCAGAAGTTCATTTTCTGGCACGCACATGTCCCCTGGGCAGGTCCTCTTCCTGGTTGCGGCCCAGACGTGTGTGTGCTCCCTTATCGGCACTTGAAAAGGTTCACCAACACTGTCCTATGGGGGTCTGCTTCTCCATATCTGACCCCCTCTTGACTCATTATTTAAGATCTTCAAGTAAAGGACCAGCTGGAAGGTGTTGGCTATGCAGTGGTGGGATCCTGCCAGTTTAACCAGCGGTTCGGAGATCGTGCGCAATTTTGACAAAACTAAACTTCAGCGTTACCTCTGGGGACTAACAGAGCTGAGGCGCAGCAATCTGCTGCGTGAATCAGCTGAGGGGATAAAGGTAAGTAAAGCACGCAGGGGCGGGGGGCAGGCCCACCTGATCATTGGAGTGAGCCGGTTCGCTCCCAGCTGATCGTTGGAGCGAACCAGTTTGCTCCCAGCTGATTGTTGGAGCGAACCGGTTTGCTTTATTCCCTCAAGCCGGCCTGGCCTAAATCTTTCCCCTTTAAAATGTAAATTTTAATTTGTTTTTAAAATTATTGGGTGTTTTAAATTTGTCTCGGCCAAATTGTTTAATTCGGTTTTATTCTGTTTTTAAACTTTGTATTTATGTGTTTTATTCTGTGGCTGTTCACCGCCCTGAGTCCTTCGGGAGTAGGGCGGTATACAAATCCAATAAATGAAATGGAATGAAATGAAATGCTCCCAGCTGATCATTGGAGCTACCGGTGTGCCCGAACCAGTCCGAACCAGATGAATCCCACCCCTGTGGCTAAGTCTACCAGGAGGCTTTTGAGAGAGAGCCAACAACTGGGCAAGGGGCCATCCGTTTTACAGAACAAGGGACCATCCTGGATTCAGTTGTCACAATGTGTTGGCTTCCTTATTACAACATACCTAGTTTTCACAGTAATTAACCCAGGATTACTTCCAAGGGCTGGATTTGATGGCACGCAATCTTATTTACCAAGCCAAGATCATATCCTCTTCCTCCTTTCTTTGTAGCAACGGACATATAATAGGGGCAGAGAGCTTGTTCAGAAGAGTGCAGCCTGCTGCCATCTCATCTGTCCTCTTTAATCCTCCCTGCAATACAGCCTGGTGGGGGAGGGATGGGTGTGGCTTGGGCAATATCCAGGGTTCAGACCCATGAGTGGCAAGGACAAACTGAGAAAGGGCGCATTGGCTTTTTTTTTTAAATTTGATTTACATGCCGCCCTTCTCCGAACTCAGGGCGGCTTACAATGCGTTAAGCAATAGCCTTCATACTTTTTGTATATTTATACAAAGTCAGCTTATTGCCCCCACAAACTGGGTCCTCATTTTACCTACCTTAGAAAGGATGGAAGGCTGAGTCAACCTTGAGCCTGGCGAGATTCGAACTTGCAGTAATTGCAGGCAGCAGATGTAAGTGGATGTTAATTAGTCTGCTGAGCCACCAGAGCTCCTTGAAGATGCTTTGAAGATGCTCTGAAATGAACAGCCGATGGTAACCACCAAGACTGCAGGGATAACCTGAAACGTGAACGCAGATGGAATTCCTTCACTCTTACCTAGAAGTGCATTTCAATTTCTTGGTGTTATTATAGGGGAGGAAAAGTCTTTATATCCACCCTCCGGTTATTTCTCAATATCAGATGAATGCAGAACGTCTGGAAAAAGATTTAAATGTTCTAAGGCAGGGGTCAGCAACCTGCGGCTCTGGAGCCGCATGTGGCTCCTTGATCCCTCTGCTGTGGCTCCCTGTCGCCGGTCGGCTCCACAATTGATAGGGCTTTCGGTAAGGACAGGTAGAGGAAAAAAGAACGCCACTCTAGGAGGAGACTCTATGGTGGGGGGAACCAGACTTCCGGTCGGCTTCAGAATTGAATGGGGGGCTTCCGGTTAGGACCTTTGTGGCTTGTTGAGTGTTTAAGGTTGCCGACCCCTGTTCTAAGGATAAATGGAAGAAGAATACTGTGTCCAGGTTTGGTCACCACAATACAAAAAAGCTGTTGAGATTCTAGAAAGAGTGAAGAGAAGAGGAGCAAAGATGATTAGGGGACTGGAGGCTAAAATACATGAAATAACAGAAATAACAGAACAACAGAGATGGAAGAGAATTTGGAGGTCTTCTAGTCCAACCTGCTGCTTGAGCAAGAGACCCTATACCCATGATGGCGAACCTATGGCACGCCTGCTACAGGTGGCACATGGAGCCATATCAGTGGGCACACGAGGGTTAACCTAGCTCAGCTCCAGAGCGCATGTGCACTGGCCAGCTGATTTTCAGGCCTTCTGGGCCCACTGGAAGTCGGGAAAAAGGATGTTTCCAGCCTCCAGAGAAGCCTCCAGGGGTGGGGAGGCCCTTTTCACCCTCCCCAGGCTCCTAGAAAGGCTCTGGAGCCTGGGGAGAGTGAAAAACGGGCCTTCCGGTCCCACCGGAAGTCAGCAAACGGGCTGCTCCCGTCCTCCGGAGGGCCTCCGTGAGGGTGGGGAAGGCTGTTTTCTCCCTCACCAGGCTCCAACAAAGCCTCTGGAGCCTGGGGAGGGCGAAAAACTGGTCTACTGGGCTCACAGTGCCATCGCGTGCCAAAAGAAGGGGGAGCATGGGAGGATCGCGTGCGCATGCATGGGGGGTGGGTGAGGCACATTGAATTATGGGTGTGGGCTGCGCGCGCACGACACCCTGTGCTCCCCCCATTTTTTGGCACCTGACGGCAAAAAGGTTAGCCATCACTGCCCTATATCATTCCAGACCTGTGGCTCTCCAGTCTCTTCTTAAAAGCCTCCAATTTTGGAGCACCCACAACTCCTGGAGGCAAGTCGTTCCACTGATTAATTTGTTCCCACTGTTAGGAAATTTCTCCTTACTTCTAGGTTGCTTCTGTCCTTCATCCATTGCTTTCTTGCCTTGCCTTCCGGTGCTTTGGAAACTACAACTTGCCTGCTGGAATTGTGAGTGTGCACCATCAACTGGAGCTTTCCAAGAAAGAATTGGACAACCATTGCTCTGGAATGATATAAGTTCTCCTGCCAATGGTTTGGGGTGTGGACTAGAAGATCTCCAAGGGCCCTTTCATGATCAGGGGTGCTATTTAGTAGGTTCTGACAGGTTCTGGAGAACCAGTAGTGGAAATTTTGAGTAGTTCAGAGAACCGGCAAATACCACCTCTGGCTGGCCCCAGAGTGGGGTGGGAATGGAGATTTTTGCAATATCGTTTCCCCAGGCGTGGGGAGGGAATGGGGATTTTGCAGTATCCTTCCCCTGGAGTGGGGTGGGAATGGAGATTTTATAGTATCCTTCCCCTGGAATGGGGTGGGAATGGAGATTTTGCAGTAACCTTCCCCTGATTCTCAGTCGCGTAAACTCAAAGGGTACTCTGCTCAATAACCCACAACATCAGTTATGAGACAAGAATATCCTTAACAATACGTGTTTTGAATTCCCATTTTGATGCCTTTCAGGAATAGGTGGCTTGCAAGAGTTTGTTTTGAAATCAGCAACCTTATCTTCCTCTCCGGCTTGTCCACCATTTAATCCGCTCAACTTTGAAGTAACGCCGATCGTACGAGTAGCCGTGGAGCCGAAGCACCCAAGTAAGGATATTCTCTGTTGTATTAAAGACTGTACAGGTAGTCCTCGAGTTATGACCGGAGTTGAGCCCAAAATTTATGCTGCTAACTGAAATATTTCTTAAGTGAGCTTTGTCCCAGGTGGGAATGGATTTTTTGCAGTATCCTTCCCCTGGACTGGGATGGGAGTGGAGATTTTGCAGTATCTTTCCCCTGCCACGCCCACAAAGCCACGCCCACAAAGCTATACCACATCCACAGAACCGGTAGTAAAAAAATTTGAATTCCACCACTGCCTATGATTCTATGTTTCTATATCTTCCAGGACTTTGAACAGTTGTTAAGCAACTGGTTGTAAGTCATAGACTACCTGTAGAACACAAGTCTGCCGTTGGCTCGCTTTAACTAGGGGTGTCCCAATGGTGCCTTTTTTTCAAGAGGCAACTGGATTTTCTGGGTTTTTTTTCCTTTGAAGACGTTTCTCTTCTCATCCAAGAAGCTACTTCAGCTCTGAGTGGCTGGTGGGGAATGGAAGCTGAAGAAGCTTCTTAGATGAGAAGAGAAACGTCTTCAAGGAAAAACCAAAAAAGTCCAGTTGCCTCTTGAACAAAAGCCTCTTTTGGGACAACCGTGACCTCAGGGGTGAAATCCAGCAGGTTCTACAGGTTCTGGAGAACCGGTAGCGGAAATTTTGAGCAGTTCGGAGAACCGGCAAATACCACCTCTGGCTGGCCCCAGAGTGGGGTGGGAGTAGAGATTTTGCAGTATCCTTTCCCCAGGAGTGGAGAGGGAATGGGGATTTTGCAGTGTCCTTCCCCTGCCACGCCCACCAAGCCACGCCCACCAAGCCACACCACACCCACCAAGCCATGCCCACAGAACCGGTAGTAAAAAAAAAATTGGATTTCACCACTGTGTGACCTGGATGACTGAGAATCTCCATAAACATTTAACGAGAGCTACATGATTTTTCACATTGACCGGCTTCTGTTTCAAGAAACCTTTAAGATTTTGTTTGTGTGTTTGAGGACCCAGTTTGTGGGGGCAATAAGCTGACTTTGTATAAATATACAAAAGTATGAAGGCTATTGCTTAACGCATTGTAAGCCGCCCTGAGTCTCCGGAGAAGGGCGGCACATAAATCAAATTTAAAAATTTTTTTAAAAAAAAATTGGTCAGGAATTGCAACAAAGCTGGGGGAGAAAGCTTTAAAAAGTTGACTTGCACAGCATCTCTTACGGTATCTCTTCCACTGAAGCTGAATTCAACTTTGTCTCCAGGACCTCTTTATGGGGAAGGAGGCTGGTGGAAAAGGCTCAGAGACTTGCAAAGAGTATCACTTCTAATTAGTCCCTGGCTAACGTGACTCCCATCATCCCCTGCCCAAGCCTCTCCTCTGTGAACCAGAACACGGATGCGGTCGTTCCCCCCCCCCACCCTCCAAGGAACGCAGTTTAAGCTCCTTGTGTCTGCTATGAATATGAAAACAATCTCCGTCTTCAGCATCGACTGTCTCCGTCCCTAAGCTGATCTAATTAAAAGAGTAACCTGTTTCCCAGAGTGGCTCAACTAATTGGCAGCAAGCCATATGGCCCGGAGAGACAGGCTGGAAAAAAAAAGTGGGGAGGGGGGGCTGGTTCCTTGTGGGACCTCCCAAACTTCTGGCTTACTTCAGCCTTTATCCAAAGAGGCAGATAATCTTGTTGCCTGCCTGCTTGCAGAAACAGGGAATGGCCATGAATAATTCTAAAATGGGGGGTTGGGGGGGAGAGAATTGACAGTGAAGTTTTTTCCGCATAAAGTCCCACTTGGAGATGTTTAAGAAAGAAGCCCCTCTGGAGAATCTCCACCACCTTCAGAGGATCCTTCAAAGTGATCTTGAATGTAGGGAGCGTCTTAATGCAAGCCACAGTTTCATTTTGTTAACGTTTTAATTAGTTTACGGAATACAGAGTAAAAGAGATGGAAGGGACCTTGGGAGGCACAGTGGTTAGAAGGCAGTATTGCAGGCTAATTTCTGCCGATTGCCAGGAGTTTGATCCTGACTGGCTCAAGGTCGACTCAGCCTTCCATCCTTCGATAAAATGAGGACCCAGGTTGTTGGGGGCGAGAGGCTGACTCAGTAAACCACTTAGAGAGGACTGTGAAGCAATATATAAGTCTAAGTGCTATTGTTTATATTTGTCACAAGTAAATGCCTTATTCTCCATTATGTAAATAGTATATGAACAGGGTATCAGGGGTTAACTTATTCTTCACTTCTTAATGTATTCATACTTCACCACTCCTTTTTCTAGCTCCACCCATTGTATATATAAGGAGCTGCATACATCCCTTCTTCGCTTCTATCTGTGAATATTCAGTGAATATAGAATGCCTTATGTAAATAAAGAGAGATATATTTGAACTATTAATTCTCAAATTATTTATTGAGTCTGATCCTGAAAATATCGCAACAATCTGGTAGCAGAGGATGGTTGAATTGACTCAATAAAAATTTAAATATGTCTAAAAGAGATAGGTCCAACACCAGGGCATACAGCAAAGAAATGGAAACGGACCAAGAAATAATCGATGAGTCCACGAATGCAATTTCAAGAGAATCTGAAGAATACACCACAGAAGACAAAGAAATAATAAATGAAGATGATGACCAGGAGGAAAACGAAATAGAAAACAACGAACTCAGGTCAGAGATACTAAAACTTTTAAAAAGCCAAAAGAGCGATGAAAGTCTCATTGCGAACCTCCAAGATATACTAAAAAACAACGGAGCAGCGAGAGAAAAGCACATCGCTACTGAAAAGCCAAAAGACTCAAAAATAGTGAGTGAAATGCTTACAGACAAAAACGCAGTGAAGAAGAAAGGCAGCGATCCCGCGCTAAATTTCGAATGGCAGCCATCTTGGTTTCAACAGACACCCAAGGTGAGCGAAGCAGAGCCAATCAGAAAGCAAGATTCAAAATTTCTGGCGCGAAAGGCCTTACTCGATAAAGAAAATAAAAAAGAAAAAATATATACCTCAGAAGAATCAGAATCAGAGAACGAAGAAGATTCAACAGACATACAAATAAAGTCAGCAATGAAAACGCTTTTTGCTGCATTTGGACCGAAACTGAAGATTACTAAAAAATCAACCAAAAAACAAGCAAGCAAGCCAGAGCCTCAAAATCTACCCGCTCCTATCCAGACAACGAGAGCACCGACACCTGAACCCAGAGAGCCCTGCAGATACCACCCCACGCCGCAAACTGATCCAAGGACCAGCGCCTTCAGCAGAAGGAATCGAGCACCCGCTATCACCAGGACTCCCAAGATCGAGCCGGAGACTGATTCATCGGAAGAAGAACAAAGTGAACGAGCTGCAGCAGCGAGAACCTCTCACGACGACTCCAGGAACGAAATGAGCAACGCGCATGCGCAAGACTACGAGGACGACCCAGGAAGACATGAGATGCGGAGAGAATCATGTAGACTCGTTGCGAGCATTCCCACGCCGTTTTGCAATTTCCAGCATTTACGAGACCACGGACTACCCCCGGTTGTAAGTAATGGACCCAACAATGTTGGGAATTTACCCAGTGACTTCCCAAAGCTGAGGATAGATGGCATTAATTTGCAAGAATGGTATCAGCAGCTCCAGGTTGTCTTTATGAAAGAAAACTTATTGTTTTTTATCACTAATCCCCCAAAAAGACCTTGGACTCTAAAGTTAGATTGCCTACACCATAGAGCATTTTTCTTATTAATTTCCAGTGTGTCTCCTGCCATGTATCACAGCATTAAGCAGAATCTGACTGTCTCAGAAATTATTCAATGCATGTTCAATTTATTTCACAGTGATAGTGTAGCTACTACCACAAGAATGTCTAAAGATTTCTTCTCTTCTAGGATAAAGCCAGGGGTTACCATAAGTGAACATTTAATATCTTTAAACAAAATTAGAGCAGAACTGCATTTGAGGGGGGAGGTGATTTCAGATCAAACGATGAAAAGTGTTATCATCAACTCACTTGACCCATCATGGGATAATTATATGTCACATTTAGACACAATCAATCTAGGATACTTATCCATAGAAAGTCTATCCAATAAGTTAATAGCTGAAGACAATTCAAGGAGGAGTCGCTCTGACAACCATATAGAACACAAACAATATAGAAAGGTAGCATTTCAAGAAAGATATCATGAAACATTTAGATGTCACAATTGTGGGTCCAAAGAACATAGTAGGAGGGATTGCCCTAAAATTACAAGAGAAAGACATAGATCAGAATACAGAAGTAAGTACAACAACAGACAGTCTTCCATTGATAGACATAGGTATAGAAGTCCACCTAATTATAAAGAACATAGAGGGGGCAGAGATAATTCAAAGGATAGGAAATCTGGTTCACTGAATGGACTAAACAAACAAGACAACACTAACATACAACAAACAGAAAACAATAATTGGCTTATTGATTCTGGAGCAACTAATCACACTACAAATAATAGAAATATATTGTCTTCATTTGTAGAGGATAAATTTGTAATCAAAGTAGCTAATCAAGAAAAAGTCCAAGTAATAGGTAGAGGGAATGTAACCTTACCTGGTCTAGGAAAAATAGAGGGGGTATTACTAATACCTGAAATACCTCATAACATACTTAGTGCCATAAAACTAAGCAGAGATTCTGACACTAACATTGTGTTCTCAAAGGGAAAAGTAACATTAGAGAAAAATGGAATAGATATAGGTACAGTAATAATCAAAGGAGGCCTACCTTATTTAATGACAAGGGAGAAATGGTTACACAACATTGATTCAAATATGGAAGATAGCATTGAGATAGATAATGGAAACAATAGTAACAGTGACAATGATGAATGTGAAGTAACTCATAATCACAAAGATACACACAATGAAAAAAAACCTAAAATAGGTAAGCCAATTCACGATGAGTGTGCTCATATTTTACATAGGAAGTTAGGACATGCCAGTTTTCCTGTAGTACAAAAGATGACTGAACACGCAGAAGGTGTTAAAATAAAAAATTGTGAAAACTATTTGGAATGCTCAGTATGTAAGTCTACAAAGCTGAAAACTAGTCCCAGACCTAGAAGATCAACAAGGTCAACCAACAAAATTTTTGATTTGGTACACATGGACCTAGTTGGTCCACTAACACCATCAATTACTTACAAAAAACGTTACTTTCTAACCATTGTAGATGATTATAGTCGTTATGGATTTGTTTACACATTAAAACATAAAGATGAAACCTTTCAGAAATTTAAAGAGTTCTACAAACGTATAGAAACACAGCACAATATTAAAATAAAGCAAATCATGACAGATAGGGGATGTGAATTCATGTCTAAGGAATTCTCCCAATGGCTAAAGGACAAAGGAATGTTACATTACACATCTAGCCCATTTTCCGCATTCCAGAACGGAGTGGCAGAGAGAAAGAACTCAACATTACAAACCATGATTAGATGCACATTAGATGATGCTGGCTTAGGCAAACAATTCTGGTCAGAAGCCCTACAATATTCTAATTACACACAAAATAGAACTTGGTCCAGCATTGTAAATAAGACACCATATGAAGTAATGTATAATAGGAAACCAAAATTAGCACACATGCACATATTTGGAGTCACTGCAGACGTACACATACCTAAACAATTAAGGCGCAAAGGAGAGAACGTATCCAGAAGACTTAGATTTATGGGATACGAGACAGGCACAAAAGGATACAGATTCATCGATAATAATAATAAATTTATAGTTTCCAGAACGGCTGTGTTCCATGAACAGGCCAACTGGTCTAAAATACATCTTAATGAAATATTCCCAAACACCAAACCAGATACCAAACTCCAAAGAAAAAGAACTATAGAAGAACACAGTAACAACATGCATAGAAACAAAACCAAAACATGGACAAACAGTCAACACAAAATAAAGACAGACTCTTTAACAAAAAAAGAAGCAAGGTATTTACATGACAATGATAGTAAGCCTGAAAGAACAATCAGAAGTAGTAGAAATCAAGTGCCAAACAAATACAAAGATTATGTAATGTATATGGATGGAGAATCAACAACACCTAATACATATGAGGAAGGGTTAAAACTTCCTCCTGAAGAAAAAGAAAAATGGGAATCAGCAATGACCAAAGAGATGGATAGTTTACGAGGGCTAAATGTATTTACACCTGCAATTGCACCAAAGGACAAAACCATCATTGGCACTAGGTGGATATATAAAATTAAAAATTTAGAGGGAGGCAATACACTATACAAAGCTAGATTAGTTGCACAAGGTTATGCACAGAAATATCCCGAGGATTATACAGACACATACTCTCCCACAGTAAGAACAGAGAGTGTCAAAACAGCTCTAGTTATAGCATCAGCACTCAATCTCAACGTGTTCCAATATGACATACAGACTGCGTATTTACACGCAAAATTAGATAAAGAAATATATGTAAGAGCACCTCACAGTCAATACACAAACAAAAATGAGACTTGGTTATTAAACAAAAGTTTATACGGGTTGAAACAATCTGGTAAACGATGGTATGATTGTTTAGTAAAAGTACTTAAAACTATGGATTTCAGTGCCACTACTGCTGACAATTGTTTCTTTGTAAAAAAGGATGGTGATTCCATAGAATTTGTATTAATCTATGTGGATGATATTTTGTATATAGGTAAACATAAAGAGAGGAGAGAAACATTTGTAACAAAACTAAATGAACATTTTTCACTGAAATCTTTGGGTAAAGTAAATAAGTATCTTGGTGTTCAAATCAGTAAAACCAGAAGGGGATTCAAACTTTCT
The DNA here is from genome assembly GCF_029215685.1 of Pituophis catenifer annectens. Classification (NCBI taxonomy): domain Eukaryota; kingdom Metazoa; phylum Chordata; class Lepidosauria; order Squamata; family Colubridae; genus Pituophis; species Pituophis catenifer. Next base: position 209,974,400 of record NW_027256883.1, on the reverse strand, counting down.
CAAAGAGATAAAATCATAGAGCTCTTGAATAAATGTAATTTAAGTAATGCTAAGCCCTGTGACACTCCCATGCAAACTGATTTTCTAAGGAATGCAGACGAATCATCCCCTGAATTCAAAGATAATACATTTTATAGATCAATCATAGGTTCCCTTCTTTACATTTCCAATTGGACTAGACCTGATATTGCATTGCCTCTCAACTTATTGTCCAGACATGTCAGCAAACCAACACTATACCATTGGGAAGCTGTCAAAAGGATATTAAGATATTTGAAGAATAGTTTAGACTTTTGTTTGTTATTGGAACCTGATAATATCAAGGAGCCCATCCTCACATGTTACGCCGATGCGGATTGGGCTGGCGATACTTCATGTAGAAAAAGCACATCTGGTTATATATTTCTCCTTAACGGTTGTCCAGTTTACTGGTACACTGGCAAACAAGATTTAGTAGCTACTTCAACAACAGAAGCAGAATATGTTTGTCTATCTAAAGCAGCAAATAACCTTGTATGGTTTAATGACTTACTTTCAGACATTTGGAAAAAACCCACCTTACCATTTATCATGCATGAAGATAACAAAGCTGCTATCGAAATATCTAGATCTGATGCTATTGGACAAAGGTCCAGACATATAGATATAAAATTTAAACATGTGAGACAGTTGTCTCAGGATGGATTTATCAAAGCAGTTCATTGTGAAACATCAGAGCAAATAGCTGACATATTAACAAAGCCTTTGCCGTCCAAGCAACATAAATATTTGACTTCTAAGTTACATGTTTTATATTGTTCTGAATCTGAATGTAATTGGTGTAATATATCGAATCGGCATTTAGAGGGGGATTTGTCACAAGTAAATGCCTTATTCTCCATTATGTAAATAGTATATGAACAGGGTATCAGGGGTTAACTTATTCTTCACTTCTTAATGTATTCATACTTCACCACTCCTTTTTCTAGCTCCACCCATTGTATATATAAGGAGCTGCATACATCCCTTCTTCGCTTCTATCTGTGAATATTCAGTGAATATAGAATGCCTTATGTAAATAAAGAGAGATATATTTGAACTATTAATTCTCAAATTATTTATTGAGTCTGATCCTGAAAATATCGCAACAATATTGTTCTATTCTATTCTATTCTATTCTATTCTATTCTATTCTATTCTATTCTATTCTATTCTATTCTATTGTCATGGTGGTGCAGTGGTTAGAATGCAGTATTGCAGGCTGACTCTGCCCACAGCCAGCAGTTCAATCCTGACCGGCTCAAGATTGACCCAGCCTTCCAAACTTCCGAGGTGAATAAAATAGGACCCAGATTGTTGGGGGCAAGAGGCTGACTCTGTAACCCGCTTAGAGAGGACTGTAGGAGCCTTGGTAGTACAGTGGTCTAAATCACCCTGTTATTAAGACCAGCTGCCTGCAATTACTGCAGGTTCGAATCTCGCCAGGCTCAAGGTTGACTCAGCCTTCCATCCTTTCTAAGGTAGGTAAATTGAGGACCCAGTTGTGGGGGCAATAAGCTGACTTTGTATAAATATACAAAAGGATGAAGGCTATTGCTTAGCATATTGTAAGCCGCCCTGAGTCTCCGGAGAAGGGCGGCATATAAAATCAAATTTAAAAAAAAAAAGCACTGTGAAGCAGTACATAAGTCTATTACTATTGCTATAGTATTGTAGGTTTGACAGATTTAGAACTGGGCAAGGACAAGAGAAGGTGGGATGGAGAACGTAAGCACTTGCTTGTGTAACAATGCAATGAAGAGTTACACCTATGGGTTGGTCACCTTTCAGCCATAGGATGACTTACCTTCTCTTCCACAAAGGAACATCATGCTGGGATCTTCTTTTGCTTAATACAGAAATGGAGAAGTTGTTAAACTTCCAGAACTTCATTGTTGACTTCATTGTTGACTGTTGACTGGTGTTTCACAGTTTTGTGTCCCCACAGATGAACTTCTGATTCCTTTTTTTTCCAGCAGTCACTTATCCAGTCCACAACATCACGTTCTTTCCACAGTATTCGCTGTTTTTTCCCCCTCTTTCATCTCCTTATCTAACAGAAGCTCTCCAGAGAATATGTTTGCGCCGACAGGCGATCCAAAGTTGGGTTATTTGTATTTCCTGATTTATTTATTTATTTTTTTTTAAATTCCAAAGAGCAGAAATTTTAATATATTATGCAAACGAAGCAGATTTGTGTTGGTTGGCTGGTGTCAGGACAACTGCATTCAATTTCCGTGCTTCTGTCTTGGCATGAGAATGTAGCTACTGTAACCCCATGGATTGTTGGCAGCCATTTTCACTTCCCTTGTTAATCTGTTGCCGAACGTCTGTATCCCAGAGGCCTCGCATCGGCCTCCCACTGCGAGCTGAAATCACTCCACGAGGGCTTAGAAATTTACCCATGTAGGAATTTTCTTCCCCCCTTGGCTTCTGCCGTAGAAGCATAGGCCATCTGTTTGGCACCACCGAGCAGTGTTGAGTAAGACTTTCAACCGTGAAGATATTTGCTAAACTCAAAAGCGGGAGTACTGACGGGCGTGCCCGCGTGGCTCAGGATGTCCCTGCACAAGCTGTACTGGTGCCCGTTTCCTTAGGGGTGACCTTCAAGGGGTCGGTTGCTATCTAGACACAGGACATAGAATCATAGGCTTGGAAGGGACCTTGGAGGTCTTCTAGTCCAGCCCCCGTTGCTGGTATCTTTGTTGCTCCTCTCCGCACACTTTCTAGGGTTTCAGCATCCTAAGGTGCTTTTCTTTCATCCCAAAGGTGCTTTTGCCAAAAGGTAATTAGGTTTTCTTGGGTTTTTTTTTTTCCTTGCAAACATTTCGCTTCTCATCCAAGAAGCTTCTGCAGTTATGAACTTATGTTATATTTTCTCCTTCTTCTCCTCTTCTCTTCTTATCTCTTATCCTATCTTGTCTTACCTTATATTATGTCTTATATCATCTTATATCTTATCTCTTATTTCTTAAATTCTTATCTACCCTAACCCTACCCTACCTTAATTTATCCTTTCCTTTCCTTTCCTTTCCTTTCCTTTCCTTTCCTTTCCTTTCCTTATTTTATCTTATCTTATCTTATCTTATCTTATCTTATCTTATCTTATCTTATCTTATCTTATCTTACCTTACCTTACCTTACCTTACCTTACCTTACATCTTATATCTTATATTTTATCTTATCTACCCTACCCTAACATACCTTAATTTATCCTTATCTTATCTTATCTTATCTTATCTTATCTTATCTTATCTTATCTTATCTTATCTTATCTTATCTTATCTTATCTTACCTTACCTTACCTTACCTTACCTTTTCTTATCTTATCTTATCATCTTATCTTATCTTACCTTACCTTACCTTACCTTACCTTTTCTTATCTTATCTTATCTTATCTTATCTTATCTTATCTTATCTTATCTTATCTTATCATCTTATCTTATCTTACCTTACCTTACCTTATCTCCTATCTCTTATCTCTTATCCTATCTTGTCTTACCTTATATTATATCTGATATCATCTTATCTCTTATCTCTTAAATTCTTATCTACCCTAACCCTACCCTACCTTAATTTATCCTTTCCTTTCCTTTCCTTTCCTTTCCTTTCCTTTCCTTTCCTTTCCTTTCCTTTCCTTTTCTTTCCTTAACTTATCTTATCTTATCTTACCTTACCTTATATCTTATATCTTATATCTTATATCTTATATCTTATATCTTATATCTTATATCTTATATCTTATATCTTATATTTTATCTTATCTACCCTACCCTAACATACCTTAATTTATCCTTATCCTTATCTTATCTTATCTTATCTTATCTTATCTTATCTTATCTTATCTTATCTTATCTTACCTTACCTTACCTTACCTTACCTTACCTTACCTTACCTTACCTTACCTTATCTTATCTTATCTTAACATCTTATCTTACCTTACCTTACCTTACCTTATCTCCTATCTCCTATCTCTTATCTCTTATCCTATCTTGTCTTACCTTATATTATATCTGATATCATCTTATCTCTTATCTCTTATCTCTTAAATTCTTATCTACCCTAACCCTACCCTACCTTAATTTATCCTTTCCTTTCCTTTCCTTTCCTTTCCTTTCCTTTCCTTTCCTTATCTTATTTTATCTTACCTTACCTTACCTTACCTTACCTTACCTTACCTTATATCTTATATCTTATATCTTATATCTTATATCTTATATCTTATATCTTATATCTTATATCTTATATCTTATATCTTATATCTTATATTTTATCTTATCTACCCTACCCTAACATACCTTAATTTATCCTTATCTTATCTTATCTTATCTTATCTTATCTTATCTTATCTTATCTTACCTTACCTTACCTTACCTTACCTTACCTTACCTTACCTTTTCTTATCTTATCTTATCTTATCTTATCTTATCTTATCATCTTATCTTACCTTACCTTACCTTACCTTATCTCCTATCTCCTATCTCTTATCTCTTATCCTATCTTGTCTTACCTTATATTATATCTGATATCATCTTATCTCTTATCTCTTAAATTCTTATCTACCCTAACCTTACCCTACCTTAATTTATCCTTTCCTTTCCTTTCCTTTCTTTTCCTTATCTTATCTTATCTTATCTTATCTTATCTTACCTTACCTTACCTTACCTTACCTTACCTTATCTTATCTTATCTTATCTTCTTATCTTATCTTATCTTATCTTAACATCTTATCTTACCTTACCTTACCTTACCTTATCTCCTATCTCTTATCTCTTATCCTATCTTGTCTTACCTTATATTATATCTGATATCATCTTATCTCTTATCTCTTATCTCTTAAATTCTTATCTACCCTAACCCTACCCTACCTTAATTTATCCTTTCCTTTCCTTTCCTTTCCTTTCCTTTCCTTATCTTATTTTATCTTACCTTACCTTACCTTACCTTACCTTACCTTACCTTATATCTTATATCTTATATCTTATATTTTATTTTATCTACCCTACCCTAACATACCTTAATTTATCCTTATCTTATCTTATCTTATCTTATCTTATCTTATCTTATCTTATCTTATCTTATCTTACCTTACCTTACCTTACCTTACCTTACCTTACTTTACCTTACCTTACCTTTTCTTATCTTATCTTATCTTATCTTACCTTACCTTACCTTACCTTACCTTACCTTACCTTATCTTATCTTATCTTATCTTATCTTATCTTATCTTATCTTATCTTATCATCTTATCTTACCTTACCTTACCTTACCTTATCTCCTATCTCCTATCTCTTATCTCTTATCCTATCTTGTCTTACCTTATATTATATCTGATATCATCTTATCTCTTATCTCTTAAATTCTTATCTACCCTAACCCTACCCTACCTTAATTTATCCTTTCCTTTCCTCTCTTTTCCTTATCTTATCTTATCTTATCTTATCTTATCTTATCTTATCTTATCTTATCTTATCTTATCTTGCCTTGCCTTGCCTTGCCTTGCCTTGCCTTGCCTTGCCTTACCTTACCTTACCTTACCTTAACTTACTATATCTTATATCTTATATCTTATATCTTATATCTTATATCTTATATCTTATATCTTATATCTTACATCTTACATCTTATATCTTATATCTTATATCTTATATCTTATATCTTATATCTTATACCTTATACCTTATACCTTATATCTTATCTTATCTACCCTACCCTAACATACCTTAATTTATCCTTATCTTATCTTATCTTATCTTATCTTATCTTATCTTATCTTACCTTACCTTACCTTACCTTACCTTACCTTACTTTACCTTACCTTACCTTACCTTACCTTACCTTACCTTACCTCCTATCTCCTATCTCTTATCTCTTATCTTCTTATCTACCCTACCCTACCCTACCATATCTTAATTTATCTTAATCTTATCTTATCTTATTATCTTATTATCTCACCTCATCCCATCTCATCTCATCTTAACTTATCTTAACTTATCTGGTTTAATGGCATTCAAGGAGGAGGGGTTGAGCCTTGCTCTCTTACCGCCATGTAACGATTCCAGACTAATTCCCTGCTCGACTCCTCTCCCAGCTACCCACCCACCCCTGGCTCAGCCAGTATCTCTCCAACAATGAAGTCGATCACATGACCAACTCGTTTTTACAACTGTCATGACATAAGACCATAATGGACAGGCTTCATTACCGTCGTATGTCAAGAACTCCTTGTACAATGTTATCTATCAGAACCCTGGAAGTGTGTCTTCCCTGTAGCAGTGCCTGCTCTCCGGCATGAAATCTAGATTGGGTTTCAATGGCGCTTGAAGATCTGACTGTTCAGCCAGGCTTGTAGCGAGGGTGAATGAGGCCCCACAGTTTCATTCTTCTATTTTAATCTGGTTTTGTCATCTTTGGTACCTTTTATTCTTTAATTTACTCCAGTTTCTAGTTATTGTCATTGAGTGAAACACTGCAGGTCATTAAGTGAGGAAGTCACAAGATTGCCATTTGCTACTCCTACCAGCTTCTCTTAAATGGACTCTGGGGGATGGTAGAGGACAGAAAGGCCTGGAGGAACGTTGTCCATGGAGTCGCGATGGGTTGGACACGACTTCACAACTAACAACAATAACCAGCTTCTCTACTGACTGTGCTTGTACAAAGCTGACAAAAGAATGGTAATCGCGCGACTATGATGGATGTAAGTAAGAGGACCTGTCATAAGTACTACTCATTCGTCATTTTAAGTTTAAACAGTTGCTGAAGAAGTGGTTGTTAAATGAGGTGAAGGCATTAGCCTAGAACCTGGGAGACCATGGCTTCTAAACCTAACCTAAGTATGAAAACCGGCTAAGTAACTTTGGCCCAATCACCAGGAGACAGTGAGTTCTAGTTCCACCTTAGGCATGAAAGCCGGCTGGGTGACTTTGGGCCAATCACCAGAAGATGGTGAGTTCTAGCACCTCTTTAGGCATAAAAGCTGGTTTGTTGACTTTGACCCAATCATCAGGAGATAGTGAGTTCTAGTCCCACCTTAGGCATGAAAACAGTTGGGTGGTCTTGGGCCAGTCCCTCTCCCTCACCCCTAGGAAGGAAGCTCAAGAAAATCACTTATGGGGGAACCAAAATAAAATTGCCAGGAATATCTCAGTGACTTGTCAAAGGCAATCACCAGGAGTTAACATTAACTTGAGGTTCCCACTCTCTAGTCATTGCTGTGTACTTATTTAAGTATATATTTGAGAGGAGAACAGTTTGCAGGCATTAATCCTTCTTGGGCAAAAGATTCTCCTTTTTCAAAAGGCCCCAGATTCCATGCTGTCTCGGTTTGATATCTAGTAGAAGTATCAAAAGTCATGCTCCTCTTTAGTCTGGAATTTTGCCCTTCCTAAGAGTGGAGGGAAGTGGTTCTTTTCAAGAGGGATTATAAAAAAAAGAACAAAGATTAGCATGTTTTCCAAGGCCGATGCCCACAGTTGCTTTTCCAGCTGTGCAATTTTAGAAGCATTTAAAATATTTGTGCATTTTTAAACAAATGCTTCCAGAATCGGAATCAGTCCGGGAGAAAAGATAGCAGAAATACGAAGGGACACGAATATATAATGCCACATGTAGAAAGGGGAAAAAAAATGAAGAGGAAAATCTGACAAATGCTTTAAAGGAGAAGTTAAATAAAAGTGTTTGACAAGAAAAGTGGGGGAGGGAGGGAGGCAGGGAGGGAGGGAGGGAGGAAGGAAGGAAGGAAGGAAGGAAGGAAGGAAGGAAGGAAGGGGAGGGAGGGAGAAGAAAGAAAGAAAGAAAGAAAGAAAGAAAGAAAGAAAGAAAGAAAGAAAGAAAGAAAGGAAGGAAGGAAGGAAGGAAGGAAGGAAGGAAGGAAGGAAGGAAGGAAGGAAGGAAGGAAGGAAGAAAGAGAAAGAAGGAAGGAAGGAAGGAAGAAGGAAGGAAGGAAGGAAGGAAGGAAGGAAGGAAGGAAGGAAGGAAGGAAGGAAGGGGAGGGAGGGAGGGAGGGAGGGAGAAGAAAGAAAGAAAGAAGGAAAGAAGGAAAGCAAGAAAAGGAAAATACGACTCGGAATATTTTAGAACATGGGCACTATTCTACAAATGGTTAATTGACAGATATTGAGGTTAGAGGAGTGGATTTATGTGAAATATGGACTACATGAGAAAGAAAAACTAATCAGTAAATATTTTGATGGCTATATAATCAATACTATAATGGAAGATAGTATACTTTTCAATAACAATTGATATTATCGCATATATGTTTATATATATATATATATGATTATGATGATTATGATGATGTTAACACTTTGGACACCTAGAAAACACACTGTTCAACATAGAAATGGAATATGTGATATAAAACAATAAAAAATATTTAATTAAAAAGGAAAGGAAAGGAAGAAGAAAGAAAAGAAAAGAAAAGAAAAAAGGGAAAAAAAAGAAAAGATTGAAGAAAGGAAAGGAAAGGAAAGGAAAAAGGGAGGAAAGGAGAGAGGAAGGAAGGAAGGAAGGAAGGAAGGAAAGAAAGAAAGAAAGAAAGAAAGAAAGAAAGAAAGAAAGAAAGAAAGAAAGAAAGAAAGAAAAAGTCATTGCTCAACTTAAAACCCATCCCTAATGTAATTAGAAAAATACTTCACATTCGTTCCCTCTCCCACACATCAATTAAACAGCAGATTGTGGCAGGGTACATTTCTAATCCATTTAACGAATCCTTCCCCCCCACCCCACCCTCCAGCTTCCGCATCTTCTCAACCTTCCCCCCCCCGCCCCCTTTGTGTAATATCCCTCAGCCCAAAAGCAGCTTCCGCCTTCCTTTGCCGGGGAGTCTGTTCAAGCAGTGCATTGTAAGGGCTAAACAAATTATTCCGTGGCCCCTTGACCTCTCCGGAGCAGATGGCCTGTTCTCTACAGCTGCCTTGTCTTTTCTTTCTTTTTTCTTTTTTGTACATTTCAGATATTGGGTTGGAAAAAAAAGGGGGAGACACAATTCCTGGGCTGCCAGCGCACTTCCGGGTCGGGATGGGTCTTTGTCTCCACCTCCACTTCTCCTGTCCAGGACCAAAGCTGTCCATGTCCTCCCAATGATGTTTGAGTTTAAAAGTCCATCTGTTGCTCCTTCCACCCGATAGATTGCTATTCTGCGCAGGCCACTTTGGAACACATGTTCTCAGCGGCTTAAGTTGCCGAAAACTTAAGTTGTGCCTGAAAAAAAACTTGATCTGGGCAGAATCTTTTGTGCTTGGCGAAAAACACCCAAGACAAACAGCTCTTTCTTTTCAAGGCTTTGTGGTCTCCGGCTGCCCCGTTCCAAAACTCAGGTTTTCTATCCCACAAAAAACAGAATGACATAGACAGGCATCTGAGGTCCAGTGAAACCATCACGGCACAGGGGTCACGGGTCTAAACTAGCCTACTACAGAACGAGCAAGAAAGGAGGAGCATTTGGCTCAAGGTTGACTCAGCCTTCCATCCTTTCTAAGGTAGGTAAATTGAGGACCCAGTTGTGGGGGCAATAAGCTGACTTTGTATAAATATACAAAAGTATGAAGGCTATTGCTTAACACATTGTAAGCTGCCCTGAGTCTCCGGAGAAGGGCAGCATATAAATCAATTTTTTTTAAAAAAAAGAAGAAGAAGTTGTGAATGCTCCAACCTTGGAAGTTTTTAAGAAGAAATTGGACAACCATTTCTCTGAAATGGTATAGGGTTAAGGCTAGGGGGTTGGACTAGAAGACCTCCAAGTTCCCTTCCAACTATTCTATTCTATTCTATTCTATTCTATTCTATTCTATTCTATTCTATTCTACTCTACTCTACTCTACTCTACTCTACTCTACTCTTGTCCTCTTCCTCCACTCCGCAAATTCCATGCTCTTCTATGAACATCATCATCCATGATGATGTTACCTAGTTGGGTCATGAAATGTCTGCAAGAACAAAACAAAGCTCAGAGAGCATCAAGGACTCCAAAGTTATAGAATTCTGGGCAAAAAAAAGGAATCACTTTAGGGCATGATGTAGTCAGCGTCTTCCACAGGAAGGCTTAATCAGGTCAGTCAAACATTGAAAACAATGGCTCAGTACAAATAGTCCTCGACTTACAACTGTTCACTTAGTGACCAGTCAAAGGGATTGAAAAAAAGTGATTTATGGCCATTTTTCACACTTATGACCATTGCAGCATCCCTGTAATCAGGTGATTAAAATTCAGACACTTGGCAACTGGTTCATATTTATGACGGGTCACGTGATTACCTTCTGTGACTTCCTGACCAGCAAAGTCAAAGGGGAAGCCAGATTCACTTAAGAACTGTGTTACTAAACAGAGTCTGCATTTCCTGCGTCGGATGAGGAGAGCACACCTCTCTCCTGTCCTGGCCCCTTTTTACAGAGGCACGATTGAGAGCATTTTAACAAACTGCATCCCTGTTTGGTTTGGTGGCAGCAGCTCCTCAGATAGAAAGTCCATACAGAGAGTGGTGAGGACAGTGGAGAAGATTATATGAAGCTCGCTTCCTGTTATTCAGGATGCAGCTTATAAGCGTTATGTGCTTAGAGCTCAAAGCATTGTTAGAGACCCAACAAACCCACTTTATGATCTGTTTCTGTTGCTCCCCTCTGGGAGGTTTAGAAATATTTCTAGCAGGAGTACCAGATTCTGTAACAGCTTTGTTCCATCCGTCTGGTAAACTCGCAAGATTCAGTTTTTTCGCCATGTACATGTATACATTTGAACTAGGCTAAGATGTTTCTGTGTGTCATATATGTGTGTGGGGGGGGTATTTGCATAATGGTTGTCATTTCAGAGCTAAATGCAACGAAATTTCATTTTAATATATGCTGATTAGTGTACATTTAAACTGACAATACAGTTCTACTCTACTCTACTCTACTCTACTTTACTCTACTCTACTCTACTTACTCTACTCTACTCTACTCTACTCTACTCTACTCTACTCTACCGTACCCTACCCTATCCTACCTACCCTATCCTATCCAGTGGTGAAACATACATTTTGTTACTACCAGTTCTGTGGGCGTAGCTTGGTGGGGGGGTAATGTGACTGGGTGGGCGTGGCCAACTTTTTTTTTTTTTTACTTTTAAAAGCATTTTTTCTACAACCTCTTTGCTGAAGAGGTGGTAAAAAAATGCTTTTAAAAGACTCTGACGATCCCAGCTGAGCTGTGCGATCATCAGAGATTTGTGTTTTTTTTTTACTTTTAAAAGCATTTTTTCTACAATCTCTTCGGCCGAAGAGGTTGTAGAAAAAATGCTTTTAAAAGTAAAAAAAAAAAAAAAAAAGCCTCTGATGATTGCACAGCTCAGCTGGGTATTGGGGGTGGGGGCAGGGATTTTTGCTACCAGTTCTCAGAACCACCCACCGCCATTGCTACTGGATCGGGCGATCCGGTCTGAACCGGGAGCATTTCACCCCGATCCTATCCTATCCTATCCTATCCTATCCTATCCTATCCTATCCTATCCTATCCTATCCTATCCTATCCTATCCTATCCCACCCAGAGTCCCTTGGGAGTTGAGCGGCATAGAAATGCGACAAAATAAATAAATATCCCATCCTATCCTACTAACTTAACCATTTCATTGATTCACTTAACAACTGAGGCAAGAAATTTCATAAAATGGGGCAAAACTCACTTAACAAATGTTTCACTTAACAACAGAAAAGTTGGGCTCATTTGGGGTTGTAAGTCGAGGGCTACCTGTATAGTAACAGAGCGAAGTATGCTGTATGAACCCAGTCACTGAATTGTAAAGCTTGAGAGATCAAGAGACCTCTTGGCACTTCATGGTGTCTCTTCGCTATTTCAGAAGTCCTGCCTTAGATTTTGCTCATCTTTCATAACTCAGCCATGCCTGAACAATGATTGGGTGTCTCCTGTCAGTTAACCAAGTCATGACTCTCAATGCAGCAGCTGCCAAAAAAGCCCACACAGTTCTAGGATGCATCAACAGAGGGATAGAATCACAATCACATGACGTGTGAATACCACTTTATAAGGCCTTGGTAAGGCCATACTTGGAATGCTGCATCCAGTTTTGGTCGCCATGATGTAAAAAAGATGTGGAGACTCTAGAAAGCGTGCAGAGAAGAGCAACAAAGATGATGAGGGGACTGGAGGCTAAAACATATGAAGAATGGGTGCAGGAACTGGATATGTCTAATTTAATGAAAAGAAGGACTGAGGGGGGACATGATAGCAGTGTTCCAATATCTCAGGGGTTGCCCCAAAGAAGAGGGAGTCAAACTATTCTACAAAGTACCTGAAGGCAGGACAAGAAGCAATGGATGGAAACTAATCAAGTTTCCATCAAGGAGAGAAGCAACCTAGAACTAAGGAGAAATTTCCTGATAGTGAGAACAATTAATCAGTGGAACAACTTGCCTCTAGAAATTGCGAATGCTCCAACACTGGAGGTTTTTAAGAAGAGGTTGGATAACCATTTTTTTTTTTAATTAGATTTATCTGCCGCCCTTCTCCGGAGACTCAGGGTGGCTTACAATGTGTTAAGCAATAGCCTTCATACTTTTGTATATTTATACAAAGTCAGCTTATTGCCCCCACAACTGGGTCCTCAATTTACCTACCTTAGAAAGGATGGAAGGCTGAGTCAACCTTGAGCCTGGGGAGATTCGAACATGCAATAATTGCAGACAGCTGAATGTTAATAACAAGCTTTAGTCTGTTGAGCTATCCAGGCTCCTATTTGTCTGAAGTGGTGTAGGGTTTCCTGCCTAAGCACGGGGTTGGATTAGAAGACCTCCAAGGTCCCTTCCAACTCTGTTATTCTAATTCTATTCTATCATTCAAGTAATTCATGTCTCTGCCTATTTCTTCAAGCGGCCATAAGCCGAAGACAAGTCTTGAAGCTGTCGTCTCTCCTTTTGAGGCCTTTTTTTTCTGTTCTTTCGAATCACAACTGCAGCGTGAAGGAACTCTGTCCTTCTCAAAACAGTCTTCCTGAGAAGTTCAACCTCAACGCCTCTCTTCCACGACTGGAACCTATTGTGGAGCGCTTGTTATCCTTCCGCAACTGTGACTGTTCATTCAGGTACATTTTCTTTTTCTTTCTTTTTTCGTCCAAGGGGGACGTTTTAATGGATGTCAGATTGTGATGGAGAAGCTATAAAAGGTCAGTCCGTGCGAGTCCCTCATGGACTCACAACCTTTGTCTTCTCTCCTTCAGGATTTGGAAGTTCACAAGAAGAAAAGCCCATGAATGAAGTCTTGACCTCCTTCGCACTAACCATATCATGGCCTCTCCAGGCCCATAGGCGAACAAAGCTGGAGGCAGATCTGTGCTCAGATCTAACAAAAGAGCTACCCATTTGTTCCTCAGGGTGGGTGGTCTCTGCCTTTTGTCTCGGGCTCTGAGAGAGACCGTCAGAAGGTCATAAGTTGAGGTCAACCTGGTTACAGAACGTGAACAAGAATGTGACCAAAAAAAAGTGCTCAAGAGTCCCATCTTTGATCATCTTCTCCTTGAAGGCTGTAAATCCAGGTACAGATGGAGTTTCTGTCTGGACTTCTGGAACTCACAGGAATGCTTTTTACTTTTTTGTTAAGATGAGGAAAGTTACGGTTTTGGGGTGGGCCTGACCTTGATACAGTAGTGGCCAAAATTGTGGAAACCTTTTGGGAAAAGTGTATTTTCTAAAACTAGCTAAATAACGCCACTTTTTTTTTTAGTAGTGTTAAATGTGTTCAAGGATCGTGCCCAATAACTCCATAAGCAGGTATTCTTTAAATCAGGTATTGTTTATTAATTAAGCATCTTATCATTGCAGATACAAGTCTGGAACTGCTGCAGGACCGCATGGCTGACCCTTAAGTACCCCCTGGGCGTGGCTAAGGTAAGGAGGGGTTATTGGGTTAGGGTGGACCTTGGGGGCTGGCTTGCCCAGCCTCCATGCTTCTAGCCCTGGGTCAGAGGCAAGGCATTTACTCCTGACAAAACCCCCTCTAAATGCCTGGCCGAGGTGTTCTTGTGTGGTGCATACCTGAGGTGTCTTTTTCAGGAGGACACCTAATTTTGATGTTAGGTACGTGTGCTGCTTATTTTGCAATGGTTTGGTTAGAATGTCCGCTGTTTGTTCTTCTGTATCACAATGTACAACTCTTATGAACCCTATGCTTGCGAACTGTCTAACGTGTTTGTATTTTATATCGATATATCTCGATCTTTGGCCCACTGCTTCAGCCCTAGATATTTCCATGGCGGCTTTATTGTCCTCGTGCATGATAATAGGATAGTTCGGTTCGGCCCATATGTCTGATAGCAGGTCGTCGAACCAGACCAGGTTGTTGGCGGCCTTGGACAAACAAATATATTCGGCCTCTGTTGTTGATGTGGCTACCATATCCTGCTTACCTGTGTACCAATGTACTAGGCTGTTGTTTAAAAAGAATACGTAACCTGAAGTACTCCTCCTGCATTTCACATCCCCAGCCCAGTCAGCATCTGCATAGCACGTGAGTGTGGGTGTTGTGGTGTTCTTGGGTTCTAGTGATAGGCAAGTATCTGAACTCTGTTTTAGGTACCTCAGTACCCTCTTGATGGCTTCCCAGTGGTACACAGTGGGCTTACCTACATGTCGTGATAGTAAGTTGACTGGCAGTGCGATGTCTGGTCTGGTCCAGTTTGCAATGTATAATAGGGAGCCTATGGTGGATCTGTACAATGTGTTGTCCTTGAACGCCTCAGCCTCATTGTACATGTCCTTCAAGAAGTCCGGTTGCATTGGCGTTTCACACCCCTTGGCGTTTGCCATGTTGCACTTATGTATAAGTTCCAAAATCTTGTCCTTCTGTGACAGTTGGAAACCTCTGTCTGTTCTTGTGATTTGTACCCCCAAATATTTATCTACCTTACCCAGTATCTTTAGTGTAAAATGTTTTCCCAGCTCGTTGGCGAAGTCGTTACATTTGCTAGACTTGTCACCGATATACAATATATCGTCCACGTATATTAAAACATACTCGAGGGAACTGCCTGACTTCTTGGTGAAGAAGCAGTTGTCGGCCGAAGTGGCTGAGAATCCCATAGATTTCAATGTCTTGGACAGGCACTCGTACCAACGTTTCCCTGACTGTTTGAGTCCATACAGGCTCCGGTTTAGGATCCAGGTTTCTCCCTTCCTGGTGTTTTGGCTAGGTGGCGCTCTCACATATATTTCTTTATCGAGCTCGGCGTGCAGGTAGGCGGTTTGCACGTTGAATTGATGTACTTCTAAACCAAGTAGTGATGCAATAACCAGCGCACATTTTACGCTTTCAGCCCTGACTGTGGGGGAGTACGTTTCCATGTAATCATCAGGGTATTTTTGGGCGAACCCCTGTGCCACTAGCCTAGCCTTATAGAGTGCTTTGTTTCCCTCTAGTGTTTTAATTTTGTAGACCCACCTGGTGCCTATGGCCGTTTTCCCTGTTGGGACATTGGAGGGAGTGTATACGTTTAGTTCCCTCAGACTGTCCATTTCCCTCTCCATGGCTTGTTCCCACTTTTCTCTTTCCTCATCTGGTAACTTCAGTACGTCCTCGTATGTATTGGGGGTTAGTTGGTTAGTGTGGAGTGACAACACGTAGTCCCCTAATCTTTCTGGCTTTTTGCCCCTGTTTGCCCTGGTTGGCCTGTCGGGGGGTGTCTCTGTGTCATGCATGTACCTAGCTTCTTTCTCTGTGAGTGAGTCCACCTTGATGTGTGGGTGGTTTTCTTTCCACCCCTTCACAGGTATTTCCTGTCTCTTGGGTTTGCTTTTTTCCTGCTCTGTACCCTTTCCTGTTTGGTGCCTTTTTCTCCTTTGATCATCCTCTGGTCCGTCCTTGCTAAGGGACACCTCGTTGAGGTGTATCTTGGACCAGTTGGCGTTTTCGTGAAAGACAGCTGTTCGTGATATCACAAAATTGTTGTTGCTGTCTATGAACCTATATCCCTTCGTCCCTGGTTCATATCCCATGTACCTCAGTCTTCTGGATACCCTATCTCCCTTATGTCTCAATTGTTTGGGGATGTGCACATCTGCTGTGACCCCGAATATGTGTAAGTGTGACACCTGTGGTTTCCTTTGGTACATTAACTCGTATGGAGTTTTATTTAGTACGCTGGTCCATAACCTGTTTAAAGTGTAGTTCGAATAAATGAGTGCTTCTGACCAGAAATGCTGCCCTAGGCCGGCATCCTCTAGTGCGCACTTCATCATGGTCTGCAGTGTCCCGTTTTTTTGTTCTACCACGCCATTTTGAAAAGCGGAAAATGGAGAAGTTGTGTAGTGGACTATCCCGCGTGTCTTTAGCCATTGTGAGAAGTCTCTTGATAAAAATTCAGACCCCCGGTCTGTCATTATTTGCCTGATCTTGGTGTCATGTTGTGTCTCCACCCTTGCGTAGAATTCCTTAAATTTTTGGAATACTTCGCTCTTGTGTTTTAGCGTGTATACGAAGCCATAGCGGCTGAAATCATCCACTATGGTCAGGAAGTACCTCTTTCTATATTTGATGGAGGGTCTTAGGGGTCCCACTAGATCCATATGTATGAGTTGGAATATAGAATTGCTTGTGCGTACTGACTTTTTGGGCCTAGGTTTGGTTTTTAGTTTAGAGCTCTTACAAATAGAACACTCGAGGTAGTTCTCACAATCCTTTATTTTTACACCTTCAGAGCATTCCATCATCTTCTGCACCACAGGGAAACTAATGTGTCCTAGTTTTCTGTGTAACAGGTGGGCACAGTTGTCATGCATTGGCTTACCTATTGCTGGTTTTCCTCTCCTGGGAGTCCCCTGTTTACTTGTGTCATCGGTGGTGTGTGCGTGACTAACCCCCTCTACTTCTCCACTTGTGTGGTCTGGGTTGTCGGGTTTGACCTTCTGGTGATTGTTTACCTCTGGCTGCTTGTCCCTGACTGGTTGGAAGAATGGTTACCTGTGCCTTTCCTTCCTTGAATGTCACTTCAACATTGTTATTCTTGCTTAGTTTTAGGGTGGCAAGAATGTTATAGGGTATATTATAACATTCCATGTATTTTATCTTGGCTGTTCACCGCCCTGAGTCCTTCAGGAGTAGGGCGGTATAGAAATTTGATTAATAAATAAATAAATAAATAAATAAATAAATAAATAAATAAATATTAGGCACTAATAGTACTCCTTGCACTACTCCTATCCCTGGCACGTATGTGTTGCCTTTGCCTGTTACTTGCACATTGTTCTGGTTAGCCACTTTTATAATAAAACTTTCATCTGTGAATGAGGTTAGTAAGTTACGGTCATAAGTGGTATGGTTTGTGGCCCCTGAGTCCAACAGCCATGTGCCTTCCTCCCTGTCCTGGCCTATGTGTTGCTCTTGATCTCCTATGCCATACAGTGATCCGGTCTGGCTTTCCCTGGAACTATCCCTGAGGTTTCTTCTGTCCCTGGGGCTAGGGGAATCCCTACGCCTGTGTCTATCATCTGGCGAGCGTCCACTAGTGTGCCTTGCCCTTTGTTCTGGTCTGTCCCTTCTATGTGACCTGTCCCTGTCCCCTGTGTTTCTGGGGCAGTCTCTTTTGTAATGGTTCCTTGACCCGCATAAGTAACACTCTATGGTACTATAGTTCTTGTCCTGTGGCTCGGCCTTCCTGCTGGGCCTTTGCTCTCTGCGGCTTAGTAAACAGTCTTTCCTGATACTGTCCTCAGCTATTAGTTTACTCGTCAGTAGTTCCAGTGAGAGTTTCCCTGACCCTAGGTTGTCTATCTGAGTGATAAATGTGTCCCAACTGGGGTCTAAAGAATTTACAATGATGCTTATCATGGTCCTCTCACTTATGACCTCCCCCCTTTGTGTCAGCTGAGCTCTGGTGGTGTTTAGTGACAATAGGTGCTCGTTCATTGGGGTCCCTGCTTTATGCTTGGTGGCGTAGAATTCCCTGGATAACCTGGTGGTGCTGGCTACGCTTTGACAGTAGAATAGTCTGTGCATCCTTTGTATTACCTCCAGAGCAGTCAAGTGGTGGTTAATGCTGGGGTAAATACTGGGGGTAATGCTGGCAATGACAATGCAGTATGCTTTATGGTGGATGCAATCTAATTCAAAAGTCCAGGGTTTTTCTGGGGGGTCTATGACTAGGGATAATAGGTCTTCTTTTAGCAGGGTGACCTGGAGTTGCTGGTTCCAGTCCAGGAAATTCTCCCCATCTAGTCTTAGTTTGGGAAAGTCACTTGGCAAAGTCCCTGAATTGTAAGTTAAATTACTTACATTATGTCGCTGTCCATGGTTCCTCACATAAGGATACTCACAATAAGGCAGAGGAACGGCTGTGGCAAGTCTGAACTGACTTGTCTCTATGTGCTTGCGTCGGTGTATCTCTATGTTTTTTTCCGTTTCTCTTACAGGGATGTATTGCGCATGCGTGAGGTTCATTTCTCCCCAGCCGCCGTGGAGTGAGGAGCTCGTCTCTGCAGCTCCCGGGTGAAGGCCCCAACCTTCCGGATGGGCCTCCGGTTCCTCCTTGGTCGGCCTCACTTGCTCGGGATCGCCGCGGATTGTCGTCTGGAGCCTCGGGAAGCGGTGAGGATCGTCGGTGGATGTCGGAAGTCTCGTTGGGGCCGCGAATGGTCCCGGATGGCCCAGCCTTGTGTGGGTGTCGCCTCCGGGTGTCGGGCCGAGTCCCCTGCCCGCCGATGGACGTCCCCTGCCTGAGGATGGCCCCGTGGGCCATGGATCTGGTCCCGGTCGTCGGTCCGGTGAGTAGTCCCATCGCCCTCGGTGTCCCGTTTTTAAGGGGAGGCTCCATGGGGGCTCTGGGTGGCCCTGGGTCCACGCGGAAGCGGTCAGTTCCCCAGGGCGGGTGCCGGTGTCAGCCCTCTTTGCGCTAAGGTCCCCTTTGCGTTTTGGCCTAGCACTGGGGTGCGTGTTGGGTAGTTTCATTTTATCCCCCAGGGCCGCGGTGATCAGTTCGATGGCTTGGTTGGCTTCGGGCTCGGTAGGCGAGCCTGTGGGCTTTGGCTTTGGGCTTTCTTGTTTTTTGTATTTTTTGTGGTAGTTTTGGTCGGTTGCTTTGGGGTAGGCCCCGATTCCCGCCATGAGATTTAAATCTTGGGAATCCATTGGTGGGTGGTCGGCCATTTTTGATGATGCCGCCTCCCAAGATGGCCACCGTAAAAAGAGCGCGAAGTCTCCTTCGGCCTTTTCGGTGGGCTTTTGGTGGGGGAAGTCCTCCCTTACCGCATCTTTGTCGCTGTAGTCGGACTCGTCTTCATCTTCCTCACTCGCTGCTTCGCAGCCTTTGACCAGGCTTCGGAGTTCCGCGATGAGGTCGGTGTTGCTTTGTGACGAATCTATCAGCTCTAAAAGTTTTATCTTTATGTCGTGTTTTTTTTCTTTTGAGGTCTCGTGCTTCTTCCACCCCTTGTCGCTTCTTGCTGGGGTGCTTGGGTGGTGGAGTAGGCCGCTCGTCTCTGGTGCCTCTCCTTGCGTGGTTTCGGGTTGGGCAGGCCGTTCTGCCATCTTCTTGGTGAATGCTCTGGTATTCACCCTGTCTATCGTGGTCCTTTGCATGTTGTGGAGTATTAGGTTTGGGCTATCAAACCATCCTCTGCTACCATATTGTTAAATGTGTTCAAGGATCGTGCCCAATAACTCCATAAGCAGGTATTCTTTAAATCAGGTATTGTTTATTAATTAAGCATCTTATCATTGCAGATACAAGTCTGGAACTGCTGCAGAACCGCATGGCTGACCCTTAAGTACCCCCTGGGCGTGGCTAAGGTAAGGAGGGGTTATTGGGTTAGGGTGGACCTTGGGGGCTGGCTTGCCCAGCCTCCATGCTTCTAGCCCTGGGTCAGAGGCAAGGCATTTACTCCTGACAAGTAGTACCATAAAATTATGTATCAATGGAAAGATCATTTAATCAAGAATGTAATGCAATAACTTTCGTGAAGGATTTGCTATTAGAATAGCAGTTACAGTATAAAGAAGAAAAGTGAAACATGTAGAAAAAACGAGATATACAAAAATTATCACCATAGAAAAAAACGAGATATACCATAGGAAAAATGAGATATACAAAAATTATCACCATAGAAAATATGAGATATACAAAAATTATCACCATGTCAGTTCATACTTAGTTGGGTAACCTTTAGCATGAATGACGGCCTCACAACGTCTTCCCATGGAGTGAACCAAGTCTTTTAGTTCTGCAGCTGTTCTAATGTGAAACCAAGATTGAATGATTGCTTCTATTAACTGGGTTTTATTGCTGGGTCGCTTCTGACTAACAAGTTTCTTTAGTCGGCTCCACAGATTTTTAATTGGGTGAAGGTCTGGCCTATTCCCAGGCCATTCCAGCAGTGGAATAGGATTATCTTGAAACTCCCCCAAAAAGTGGTGTTATTAGCCATCAAACCTGAAAAATACATTTTTCCCAAAAAGGTTTCCACAATTTTGGCCACTAGTGAATAGCTCTGCCTTCTTCTTCCATCTCGCCATTAAGTTTGAATTTGAACCCAGCTCAGATGAGTGTAGGAGTTTTTCCTGCGCTTTCTTATTTAGATAGCCCGGTGGGGAACCATTTTGTTTTTTCAAAAGAAACAAGGGTGGGCCTATTAATACGCATTCATTTTTATTTATTTATAAGGCAAATTTCTTAACCGCTCATCTCCTTCACCGCTCTGAGCGGTGTACAATAGCAATAGCACTTAGACTTATATACCGCTTCACAGTGCTTTATAACCCTCTCTAAGCGGTTTACAGCAGGGGTGTCAAACTCGATTTCATTGAGGGCCACATCAGGGTTGTGTTTGACCTCGGGGAGAGGGTGGAGTGGGCATGGCCAGGGTGGGCGTACAAGGGGAGACTCATTATGAAGTTAAGTGTCAAGTTCCAAGGTCGTCTCAAATAAATTGCATTTCAAACAAAATCTTTGAAGAAAAACTCCTATTTATTAAGCACAACATTCTAACCCGACTCCAATCGAAGCCAACACTGACTTCCAGACCCAAAACTCTCCCTTTTCGTTCCCCACTCCCCTGCACTCATTGGCCATCTTCCAAGTCATTCTACCCCTAATCTACTCCAGCTCAAAAGAATTTCCCCCCTCCCATCTCATCTCCTAGGAGATATTATCTCCAGGGAAAATAAGTAGGTGAAAAGTCAAACATCCCTTTCCAGACGCCTTCGCTTCTCCTTATGTCAGCACTAGAGTAAATGCAGGTTGAAATGCAGACATTAAGAAAATCCTGGACTCTAGACTATACAGGGGTCGGTTACAGTATTTGGTACCCTGGAAAGGGTACCCGTTGTCTGGAGCTATTTGGGTGAAAAGTGAGGATGTGAATGCTGATACTCTAGTAAAGCAATTTCATGATAAATTCCCTGAGAAATCAAAGGGTCTGCCTGGAGGGGGTTAAGAGGTCATGTAGAAGGTGTTGACCCCTTCTTTTGTGTTTTGTCTGTTTTATTTTTCAGGATGTGTTTTTTTTCTGCAGGGGGTGGGGGGGACACCTATCAGCTTTGGAAGCCCTATTAGGCCGGAAGCTTCCATGCCACCTTCTCATGTATGGGAAAGTAGGAGGGGGGATTTAGTAGAAGGGTTGCCTTTAGACATAATAGCATTCTTCCTGTCTGTCAAGATCAGGTCGATCCTGCATCTGGAGAAGGAATGGTCGGAGTGATGATGTCTCGAGATGGGACGGATGGTGATTGGAGCATGTGATCGACTGAGGAGTGAGGGGATGGTTTGGGGGGGTTTTGATTTACTGAGGGAAAACCTGGACCTCTCAGATTCAGGTTTTCCCAGATGTGCCAGTTTACCTATTCTAATAAATAGAACTTTGAAAAATGCTTGCTTCAGAGTTTTTACTTGGAGTTGAGTTTTTTTCTGGAATGCTGACACTTGACATCACTTGTGTCGCGGGCGCCTGTGGTGGCCTGAGCGCTTTGCCAACGAAAACGGGCTCCTGAGCTCCGTTTTAGCGGGCAGAAGACTGCAGGAGGCCATCATGACCGAAAACGGAGCCTGGGAGAGCCGCACGTGGCCCTCCCTAGCTCTGTTTTCACTGGCAAAGGCACTGCAGGCTGGTCCTTCGCTGTTTCCAGGGCAGCCCCACGGGCCAGATCTAAGCACTCCGGGGGCCGGATCCAGCCCACGGGCCTTGAGTTTGACATCCCTGGTTTACAGAGTCAGTCTATTGCCCCTGACAATCTGGGCCCTCATTTTACCAACGTCAGATGGACAGAAGTCTGAATCAACCTTGAGATAATCAGGATCGAAGTGCTGGCAGTCAGCAGATCTTAGCCTGCAATACTGCATTCTTACCACTGCACCAATTTAATCAGTGCAATAAAATATTAAAAACCAATTACAGGTAGTCCTTGACTTACGACCCCCAATGGAGCCCCAAATTTCTGTTGCTAAGCGAAACATTCGTTAAGTGAGTTTTGCCCCATTTTATGACCTTTCTTACCACAGTTGTTAAGTGAATCACTGCCCTTGTTAAATTAGTCACAAGTTCATTAAGTGATTATGGATTTCCCCACTGACTCTGATGGTCAGAAGGTTGTAAAAAGGGATCACATGACCTCAGGACACTGCGTCCGTCATAAATACGAGTCAGTTGCCAGACGTCTGAATTTTGATCACATGACACATGTAATGGTTGTAAATGTGAAAAATGGTCATAAGTCACTTTTTTCAGTGATGTTGTGACTTCGAACGTTCACTAAATGAATGGTTCTAAGTCAAGAACTATCGGTAAAAGAACATAAAATTGTAAATGTAACTTTGAGAGTGGGCCACCTCTTAGACCAGTTCTTCAAACTTGGCCATTTTAAGACTTTTGGACTTCAACTCCCAGGATTCTTCAGCCAATCATGCTAGCTGAGGAATTCTGGGAATTGAAGTCCACAAGTTTTGAAGTCACTACATTTGGAAACCCCTGAAAGACCCCTGATCTTACAGAACTCCAGATCCTCTATTCTTCCTCCATGTAAGCAAGCAAGCAGAAGAATAAGGAGATAATGGAATACTCTCAGCCTGGAAACGAGAAAGGACATTTGCAAAATATTGCAGAAAAGGAACAGATGGACTTTCTGTTCCCATCGCCTAAACGGCTAGCATCCTCCCCCTCAAATCGAGAGAAAGTGAGAACGAGGATCAAACACATCAAGGCAACTCCACCTTAATGTACTCACTGATAAAACAGGGGCTAAAGTACACATATGTCCCATTTCCAAGATGTTGTAAATCTAACCTCCTTTTATTTGCTTAATGAGACTTTGTAAGAACCTGGGAGGGGGAGGAGGAGGTGGAAAGAAGGAGAAGGAGGGGAGGAGAAGGAGAAAAGGAGGAGGAGAAGGATGGGAGGAGAAGGAGGAGGATGGGAGGAAGAGGAATGAAGGAGACGGAGGGGAGGGGAGGAGGAGAAGAAGGAGAAAAGGAGGAGGGGGAGGATGGGGGAAGGAAGAGGAGGGGAGGGGAGGGGAGGAGAAGGAATAGGAGGGGAGGAGGAGGAGGAGAAAAGGAGGAGGAGGAGGGGAGGAGAAGGAGGAGGATGGGGGAGGAGGAGGAGAAGGAGAAGGAGGGGAGGGGAGGAGAAGGAAAGGAGGAGGAGGAGAAAAGAAGGAGGAGGGGGGAGGAGGAGGAGGAGGAGGAGGAGGAGGAGAAGAAGAAGAAGAAGAAGAAGAAGAAGAAGAAGAAGAAGAAGAAGAAGAAGAAGAAGAAGAAGAAGAAGAAGAAGAAGAAGAAGAAGAAGAAGAAGAAGAAGAAGAAGAAGAAGAAGAAGAAGAAGAAGATGATGATGGTGATCTGTCCGGGTCAGACTGGCTATATTTGAGAAGGAATCAGTTCAGCTCATTTATTGCTCATGCCAATACACAAGAATCTAGTCGATTACCAGCACGTAATTGGTGCTAGATAAAAGTCAACAGAATTCAAGAGGGGTGGACCATTTGCGGAAATGTAGTGATTCCAGGCTGATTCCTTCCGTGACTCCACCCCCAGGCTCTGCCTCTCCGTCTCCTAAAAGATGGCAGCTGTGGAAAGTGTCCAATGACCTCAATCCTGGGCAGATACAGGAGGTCGTGTCTACTGAATCTGCTTCTGTTCAACCTGGACAACAGAGCCCATCTGCAAATTGTAATCTACAGCCTCACCCTTCTGTTTCTCTTATGTCCCAAGGGTGCTTTTTTTCCAAAAAGGCCTTTGTTTTTCCTTGAAGACATTTTGTTTCTCATCCAAGGAGCTTCTTCCGTTCTGACTGAATGGTGGAAGATAGAAGGATTTATATTCCTTGCAGTCATCTGGTCATTAGCACTCTCTCTGAGAGTCATTGAGGCCACTTGGAGGTTTATTTGTGCCCTCAGGGTCACCTGAGTGGTGCAAATGGGTGTGGAGCCTTTTTGGAACTGCTGAAAGTTGTAGACTGGAGATAGATGATGTCATATCCCTCCCCCTCTCTTGAGGGAGGGCTGTTCAATTTTGACATAGATGGCCTCTTTGATCCCTCTTTCAAACCAACAGTCCTCTCTGTCCAGAATGTGGACTCAATGACTCTCAGGAAGAGTGCTAATGACCAGATGACTGCAAGGAATATAAATCCTTCCATCCTCCACCATTCAATCAGAACTGAAGAAGCTTCTTGGATGAGAAGCGAAACCTCTTCAAGGAAAAAACAAAGTTCAATTGCCTTTTGAAAAACGCACCTTTGGGACAACCATGACCTGGATCAGGGGTGAAATCCAGCAGATTCTGACAGGTTCTGGAGAACCAGTAGCGGAAATTTTGAGTAGTTTGGAGAACCGGAAAATACCACCTCTGGCTGGCCCCAGAGTGGGGTGGGAAAGGAGATTTTGCAATATCCTTCCCCCAGGAGTGGGGAGGGAATGAGGATTTTGCGGTATCCTTCTCCTGAAGTGGGGTGGGAATGGGGATTTTCCAGTATCCTTCCCCTGCCATGCCCACCAAGCCACACCCACAGAACTGGTAGTAAAAAAATGTGAATTTCACCACTGACCTGGATGACTGAGAATCTCCATAGACGTGTTTCTCCTCTGGTTCTCATGAACAAAGCTCACGAAATAAGCACCTTCACATCAGTGGTGGGTTCTAACCGGCTTCACCACCGGTTCTCTTCGTGCACGTGCTTCGCTCGCATGCACGCCAAACTTGCGCTCCACGCAAGCGCGTTGCGACCCAGCTGAGGTGCGGCAATCTACTCTGCCGCACCTATCATCTGGGCTAAAAAAGAAGAAATAAAAGGTAGGAATAATGCGGGGGCGGGCGGGAGGGCCCAGCTCCTGGACAAAGAGAACCGGTTCGGTGACGTTATATCGTCCCCGCTACCGGCTTGGCCGAACCGGGCTGAACCAAGAGGAACCCACCACTGCTTCATGTGCCATTTAATTATAACCCCGTTGCTCTGTGCTGGTTTTGTTTTCTTTTCTGAGGCTAACTAACTCTTCTCGGATGTGAAGTAGCCTTCTCAAGGGCACCGCCTTGGGGAAGGACACAAATGCCGCTCTTGAAAGGTGGACTTCAAGAGAAGCAGGCTTGCCAAACTGCCCAGGTGCCAAGCAGAGGAGATATTTTCATCTTGAAGTGCTGCTCCATGCCATCATGGACCATGCATATAGAAACACAGCTTTGTCGGGCACAATGGCAATACGGAAGGCCCCCATTATAACAGAAGGCGATTCACGGGGAGAATTGCTACCTAGGTGTCCCCCATCGTGGGAGAAAAACATGGCAGCATTTTACTTTCGAGGCGGGGACGACATTCCACATTTGCTGCGGAAATGCATAGAGTCTCTTCAACTGTAGTAGGCCCACTTTTGTTGCACTGATTGAAATCCTGAAGTATAGGCAGATTTATGGCCTGCTGGCATTGACTCTATCTCTTGAGCTTTGTGGTGGATCCAGAGAACAATGCAAAGAATGCGTGTTAATTATCAGCTGAGCAAAATAAACCCTTCCTGGCAATATTTCTATATGCTTCTCAACAAAAGAAGCAGGCTTCTAGGGTGGAGTTATCTTTCTTTACCTTCTTCCCCTCTTTCTCTTTTCTCTCCTTTTTTTCTCTTCTCCTTCTCCAAGACTTCAGCTAATCTCTGTTCTTCGCAAAAGTAGAACATGGGGAGATAAATATGCAGATCTCTTTGAGGGTTGCTTGGGGCTCCCTGAGCTTGGTTCAGGGGTGGGCTCCCAAAATTTTAGCAAGGGGTTCTCTGCCCGGTTGCTGGGTGGGCGTGGCCATGGTGGGTGTGGCCTAGTCGGCCTCCTGCACCACGGTGTGTGGGGGGGTGTTTTTGCCCTCCCCGGGCTCCAGAGGCTTTTCTTGAGCCTCCGGGAAGGCGAAAAACGGCCTCCCCAGGTTCCAGAGGCCCTCTGGAGGCTGAAAATTGACCCGTTTCTGGCCTTCCCAAACTTCCAGTAGGCCCATTTTTTTGCCCTCCCTGAGCCTCCATGCACGCCCTGCACTTACCTGCATCCAAAATGGGCCACGTGGGGACTCCTGGGAGGGGAAGGGCGGGGTGGGTGAGGCCAGCCAGGAGTGGGATTTGGGGGTTCTCTAAATTGCACAGAATCTTAGCTAGAGATTCTCCCGAACCCTCAGCAGCCCACCCCTGGCTTGGTTGTTTTATTACAGGTGTTTCATTACCCAAACTAGGTAACATCATCAGTGCTAGAAGGTTGGCAGAGAGAAGGAGGAGGAGGGGGGGAGGAGGGGGACTGTGGGGTCCTTGGTCCTCTCTGAGCTTGGTTGTTTTTCTTACAGACATTTCATTACCCAAACTAGATAACACCATCAGTGCTGGACTAGTGGTTAAGACATCAGGTTAGAAGCCAGGAAACTGTGGATTTGAGTTTGAGTCCTGCCTTCAGCAAGAAAACCAGCTGGGTGACTTTGAGCCAATCACAGAAGACGGTGAATTCTAGTCCCACTTTAGGCACGAAAGCTGGATGAGTAACATTGGGCCAATCACCAGGAGACTGGGAGTTCCAGTCCCAGCTTAGACATGAAAGCCAGCTAGGTGACTTTAGATCAATCAGTAGGAGACTGAGAGTTCTAGTCCTACCAGAGGCGTGAAAGTCAGCTGGGTGACCTTGGGCCAATCATCAGGAGACTGAGAGTTCTAGTCCTGCCAGAGGCGTGAAAGTCAGCTGGGTGACCTTGGGCCAATCATCAGGAGACTGAGAGTTCTAGTCCTGCCAGAGGCGTGAAAGTCAGCTGGGTGACCTTGGGCCAATTACCAGGAGACTGAGAGTTCTAGTCCTGCCAGAGGCGTGAAAGCCAGCTGGGTGACCTTGGGCCAATTACCAGGAGACTGAGAGTTCTAGTCCTGCCAGAGGCGTGAAAGTCAGTTGGGTGACCTTGGGCCAATTACCAGGAGACTGAGAGTTCTAGTCCCACTTTAGGAATGAATGCCAGCTGGGTGTCTTTGGGCAAATCACCCAGGAGACGGTGAGTTCTAGTCCTGCCTTACTCCTGAAAGCCAACTGCATGACTTTGGTCCAGTTATCCTCTCTGAGCCCGACCCACCTCACAAGGTGGTGGTGGTGGGGAAAACAGGAGAAGGGAGGTACGTCGGATAGGTTCACCACCTTGATTTATTTAAGGTGGGATACAAAGTAAAGGAATAAAAATATCAAACGTGCTTCTTCCCTTTCGTTTCCCCAATTTTTATTTTTATTTTTTGTCAAGGCTGTGCAAAGACAGGCTCACCTTCGGAAGCAGCTTATTTTTCCCTCCAAAGAAAGGCAAGGGAAGAAAGAAAAAAAAAGAAGACGAATTTATATTTCTTCTTTCTCCGTCAGCTCTTTGTTTATGAAGGCAGAAGGTGAAAAAAGAGGAAACACGCCAAATTGTTTTAAACCAAGAACGTCTTTCTTAAGGGACATCCCAAAAACCTCCCACTCCTTCTTGATTTCTTTATGTTGCTTTTAGAAATATATGAATAATCGTTGTGGCTCTTTTGCTTCCTTTTCCTGTAGCCTCTCTCCGGCTTCTTTCCACCCTGTCCAGCTCTCTCTTTTCAGCTCCTCTCATTTAGACTTATACCCCCTATAATTAGCCCTAGAGATTCATTTCCTTTTGTTTCACATTAATTGCACACTCATTTGCACCAAGGCTGATTCCTTTCCCCTCTTCTTTCGAGGGCTTAATTTTTTTTTTTCTTTTTCTTAAGGAGGAGAAAGAGAGGGGGCCTAAAATGGACCCGGGCATTTCTCTCTCTCTCTCTTTTTAACACTCCGTTTAATTGACAGCTGGACTTAGAAAAGCTCAGTCTTTTGAGTTTCAAAAGCCTATTAGCTGTGGGCACTTATTTAATGACGGCTGCAGTCTGGGAAGGGGAGGGGGGGAAATGCAAGTGCAAATATCTCCTCCCAGAAGTGTGGCAAGTGCCATTGTTATTCTAATTGGGTGGGAGTTGATGGAATGGTGCCATGGACTCACACCAGCCCTGCCCATCACTCCGAAGACGGACCGAAAGCAAGGCAGGTTTCAAGAACAAGTAGGAAAAGCAGAAGATTGACAAAGAGAAAGGCAGGTCGTCCCCGGATTAAGAGCGAGTTGTATCATTTAATGTTTAGAATTAGGATGGAATAACAGGAGTTGGAAGGGACCTTGGAGGTCTTCTAGTCCAACCCCCTGCTTAGGCAGGAAACCCTACTCCACTTCAGACAAATGGTTATCCAACATCTTCTTAAAATCTTCCAGTGTTGGAGCATTCACAACTTCTGGAGGCAAGTTGTTCCACTGATTCATTGTTCTACTAAAAAGGAAAAAAAAGGAGGATTAAACTATACAAATTTTGAGAACTGGATAAGTTCACCTTTTGTTTTGTGTGTGTGTGTGTGTGTGTGTGTGTGTGTGTGTGTGTGTGTGTGTGTGTGAAGGTGTGTGCACACACACACCTTCAGGTCCATGTTGGCTCGTGGCAACTGCTTTGACAGATCCTTGCAGTTTTCTTGGCAAACTTTTTTTCAGAAGCTGTTTGCCATTGCCTTCTTCCTGGGCTGAGATAGACTGGCCGGCCCAAGGTCATCCAACTGGCTGTGCCTAAGACAAAACTAGAACTCACAGTCTCCTGGTTTCTAGCATTGTGCCTTTAACCAGAGTGGCTTTCTTTCTCTCTGGCTAAGATCATTTTAGCACCCCTTTATTAGAGGGACTTTCTTTGACCCTCTGGCTAATATGCATTCATGCAGTAGAAAGATGGTTATATATAGGTAGTCCTTAAAACTCAATGTCTCCTGGTGATTGACCCAAAGTCACCCACCTGCCTTTCATGCCTAAGGCGGGACTAGAAGTCAATGTCTCCTGGTGATTCGCCCAAAGTCACCCACCTGCCTTTCATGCCTAAGGCGGGACTAGAAGTCAATGTCTCCTGGTGATTGGCCCAAAGTCACCCAGCTGTCTTTCATGCCTAAGGTGGGACTAGAAGTCAATGTCTCCTGGTGATTGACACAAAGTCACCCACTTGCCTTTCATGCCTAAGGCGGGACTAGAAGTCAATATCTCCTGGTGATTGACACAAAGTCACCCAGCTGTCTTTCATGTCTAGGGCGGGACCAGAACTCAATGTCTCCTGGTGATTGACACAAAGTCACCCACTTGCCTTTCATGCCTAAGGCGGGACTAGAAGTCAATATCTCCTGGTGATTGACACAAAGTCACCCAGCTGTCTTTCATGTCTAGGGCGGGACCAGAACTCAATGTCTCCTGGTGATTCGCCCAAAGTCACCCACCTGCCTTTCATGCCTAAGGCGGGACTAGAAGTCAATGTCTCCTGGTGATTGGCCCAAAGTCACCCAGCTGTCTTTCATGCCTAAGGCGGGACTAGAAGTCAATGTCTCCTGGTGATTGACACAAAGTCACCCACTTGCCTTTCATGCCTAAGGCGGGACTAGAAGTCAATATCTCCTGGTGATTGACACAAAGTCACCCAGCTGTCTTTCATGTCTAGGGCGGGACCAGAACTCAATGTCTCCTGGTGATTGGCCCAAAGTTACCCACCTGCCTTTCATGCCCAAAGCGGGACTAGAAGTCAATTCTCCTGGTCATTGGCCCAAAGTCACCCAGTCAACTTTCATGCCTAAGGCAGGACTAGAACTCAATGTCTCCTAGTGACTGGCCCAAAATCTCCCAGTTTTAACCATTAGACCATACTGCCTCTTTGTACTACAACTACAATCTGATAATACTAGTTCCGTGATGGCGAACCTATGGTACACGTGCCAGAGGTGGCACGTAGAACCCTCTCTGTGGGCATGCGTGCCGTATCCAGATGCTCCCCTGGTTTCCAGTGTGCGTATGCACGCCGGCCAGGTGATCTTTATGTGCGCCACAGTCCCAGACACCCGAAGACCAGGTGGCCGGCGCACGCATGCGCAATGGCCAGCTGCTCTTTGGGTGTCCAGGGCTCCGACGCACACGAAGACCAGCTGGCCGGTGCACATGCGTGCATCAGAAACCAGAAGAACAGGTGGGTGGCACGCGCATGTACACCAGCCAGCTGATCTCGAGTTTCCAGGGCTCCGGTGAGCGCATTTGGCACTCGGTGCTGAAAAGGTTCACCATCACTGCACTAGTTGCGGCCCTTTCTTGATCGGGATTCCCTGTGCACAATCACTCATGCCCTCGTCACCTCGCGCCTGGACTACTGCAACGCTCTCTACATGGGGCTCCCCTTGAGGAGCACCCGGAGGCTCCAACTGGTCCAGAATGCGGCCGCGCGGGTAATTACAGGAGCTGCCTGGCGCTCCCACATAACACCGATCCTGCGTGAGCTGCACTGGCTCCCAGTGGTCTTCCGGGTGCGCTTCAAGGTGTTCCATGGCATAGAACCTAGATATCTTCGAGACCACCTGCTGCTACCAACGGCCTCCCACCGACCTGTGCGCTCCCACAGAGAGGGCCTCCTCGGGGTGCCATCAGCCAAACAATGTAGGCTGGTGACCCCCAGGGGGAGGGCCTTCTCTGTGGGGGCACCTACCCTCTGGAACCAGCTGCCCCCAGAGATAAGGAGAATCCAAGACCTCGGTGCCTTCCGCCGTGCCCTTAAAACTTTCTTTTTCCAGCAAGCTGGGCTGGCTTAACATAACATTTTTTAAAAACATTTTTAACTGGTTTGTCATTTTAAATTTGGGCCAAATTAATATATATCCTTTTAATTGTTTTTAATGTTTGCATTGTATGTTTTTAGCTGGCTGTACACCGTCCTGAGTCCCTCGGGAGAAGGTGCAGTATATAAATTTGAAATAAAATAAAAAATAAAATAAATAGTTAATGAAAATAAAAACACCCAAAATAAAATCACGTCCAGAAAGGGAAATGGAACCCTTCTCAGACTGTATGAGGGAATCCCAGGAGAGTACCTGCTATGCACAGGCCACCAGAAGAAGAAGAAAAACCCCACAATTAAAATAAATGAGTAATTTTAAGTCAAAGTCCAACTTTTTTCAATTGTCTCTTTTGTTTCTGTTGCCTTTGGGTATTGCTCATTTATTCGACTTAATGAAAACTGAACTATATGGCCTGAGACTTGTGAGTCCCCGGTGTGTTGTTAAGGTGCACCAACATCCCGCTGGCACCTCCCATCGGTGACCAGACAGCTTTTCGTTCCCCAGTCGACTTTTTAATGATTCTTTTCTTTTCTTTTTTTAAGGGGAGATTTTGCCTGCAGCAAAGAATTAGACTCAAGAATGATCAAAGCCGGCTGGGGAATTCTGGGAAACGGAGTCCACACATTTTAAAATGACCAACGTTGGGAAACAATGCTCTGAGGTAAAAAAACAAAAACAAACCACAACCGAATTGGGCCACCTGATGTTATAACATTGCACTGCCTTGTTTTTTGAGGACTTTTCCCCCCTCTGTTAATACAGGTTGTCCTCGGCTTACGACCACAATTGAGCCCAAAGTGTATGTTGCGAAGTGAAACATTTCTGAGGTGAATTTTGCCCCGTTTTACGACCTTTCTTCCCACCGTTGTTAAGTGAATCACTGCAGTCGTTAAGTTAGTAACACGGTTGTTAAGTGAATCTGGCTTTCCCCATTGACTTTGCTTGTCGGAAGGTCGCAAAAGGGGATCACGTGACACTGCGACCGTCATAAATAAGAGTCAGTTGCCAAGCATGCTGCAATGGTCGTAAGGGCGAAAAATGGTCATAAGTCGCTTTTTTCAGTGTCGTCGTAACTTTGAACAGTCACTTCATGAACTGTTGTTAGTTGAGGACTACTAGCCTTGATGGGTAAGTGGTTTGAGCCCGCAATGATAGTTTATTTGCAGCTCAACCAGCCTGCTATTTCTCTCTACCCAGCAGCTTGCATTCTGTTCAAGAGTGAATTGGTTATTATATAAATTTAATAAATAATATCATTGTTCCTAGGCGAGATATGTGGCATATGTATTAATTAATTAATTTGAACTGCACAAGATAGATAATTTTTCAGCACTAAATATTTAAAGCATCCTGCTTTCTCTTCAGGAGTGAAGGCTAATGGCCAACAGTAGTAGAATAACAGAGTTGGAAGGGACCTTGGAGGTCTTCTAGTCCAACCTCAAGCAGGAGATCCTATATCGTTTCAGACCAGTGGCTGTCCAGTCTCTTCTTAAAAACCTCCAGTGATGAAGCACCCACAACTTCTGGTGGCAAGCTATTCCACTGGTTAATTGTCCTCGCTGTTAGGAAGTTTCTCTTCAATTCCAAGTTGCTTCTCTTCTTGATTAGTTTCCATCCATTGCTTCTTGACTTGCCTTCTGGTGCTTTGGAAAATAAGGTGACCCCCTCCTTGTGGCAGCCCATCAAATACCGGAATGCTACTATCATGTCCTAGTCCTTATTTTTTCTCTAAACTAGCCAAACCCAAATCCTGCCACCGTTTTTCATGTTTTTGTCTCTTAATCATCTTAGTTGCTCTTCTTTGCACTTTTCCTGAAGTCCCAACATCTTTTCTGAAATGTGGTGACCAAAACTAGATGGAGTATTCCAGCTGGGGACTTACTAAGTTTCTATGAAGCGGTACTAATACTTCGCGTGATTTTGATTTATATTGTTTTATTTTTATATGGATTTATATTTGAGTTTCATTTTCATTTAATAGGCTTTCTACTTATACCACCAAGGATTGTATTAGCTCTTTTGGCTGTTGCCGCACACTGCGGGCTCATGTTGAAGCGATTATCTACTGCAGTGTTTGCCAAAGTGTGGTACGCGTACCCCCAGGGGTACGGGAAGAGTTTGGTGGGGGTACGCGTTGCACCAGAGTTTGGTGGGGATCACGTGGGAATATCCACTGCACCGTGCTTAGCTGCGTCCACAGAACAAGGAAAGAAATAGGCGCGTATCGCAGTTTTTACACGGGAACTGGGGCCATCGTACATCGTATCGCAACTCATTATGGCGGGAACTTCTGCGCATCCTTCGCGCAGCTCGGGTTCGGCCATTTTTAAACTGCGGGAACATTAACAGTTGACGTTGAGCCGCGGAGCTGTTTAAACGCCGGAGAATTGCAGTGTTATCTAACGGTAATTGAAGCATATGTTTTTTATGAGGGGTACTCAGCGTTACGAAAATTATAGAAGGGGTACACATATGTCAAAAGTTTGGGAAACACTGATCTACTGGGACTCCAAGGTCCCTCCCACAGTTACTGTTTGCACCAGTTTAGCCTACTGGTTTTTCCTGAACCAGATAGAACCGGCTGAATACCACCACTGATTTTGACAGACCTGAACCAATGATGGGATTCAGCTGGTTTGCACCGGTCCGGCCAAACTGGCTGTTAAGTTACCCATCCCCTCGTGGTCGGCACGAGGGAAGGATGAGGAGCAGGGAGAAGAAAGAGGGAAAGCGGCCTTCTCCTTTCCTCGTGCCAGCCACTCCGTTGCCCTTTTCTCCATTGCAGCGCAGCGCCCAGGATCCACTTTGATAGCAGGGTTCTATCCAGTTCGGGAAAACTGGTAGCGCCAGCTGCAGGAGGCTCCGCCCACCCGCCTAGACATCATCACGACCCGTTTTTGACACTCTGTGCATGCACGGAAAGCCATGCATGCACACGCTCATATTTACTAACCGGTAGTGAAGGTAAATAAATATCACCCCTGGTCAAGATCCTTTCGGATCCTGAGTTTTCCTTTTTCTTTTTCAAGCTGTAGCATCCACATTTTTCTTAACTTCATACGTCCGACGTTCATTCTGGCAATCTTCTCCCAAGTACCCGAATGCACCTTCTCAGCAATCCAAGGAAGGCATGACCTTCTTTTCCTATTACGAAGACTTCCTTTGGTTTCTTTGAGAGCATCTCATAACTTGACATATTAAAAAAAAAAATGCAGAGAGAGAGAGAGGAGAGGGGAGGAGGGGGGGGGGCAAGGTCATTCTGCTTGCCTCAAAACAAGCAAAATCCATTTTTTTCCCCCTCATTGCTCCGATAAACAACCATCTCTTGGTGGCAACTCTCATCAGAAGAACCGGGGTTTTATTTGCATTCCTGGAAAACACCTTGCCCTCTGATTTAAAAAGCCCCAGATCTGAACTGTTAATAGATTAATAAGACCTGTGCAGCCTTTGTTTGCAATGCCTGTTTTTTTACGATAAAAAACCTAGCTCGGGTGTCATCGGAGGCTGGGCCTCTCTCCACAACTGAGCCCCATTCATCCTGAGTACACAAGAGCTTGCAAATTTAATAAGCAGAATCCATTCCAGCCTCGTGGTCTGCCATGGCAACCGGAACACGGACAGGGAGGAGAGGGGGGGGGGTGGCAGGGGAAAGGGACGGCGTGCATTTCTTAGCCTTCATTATTTCCAAAGCCATCTGCCATGGAGAACCTACAGTTCTCAACTCATTTACATAGAGCTGGCCTGCAATGTGACAAGCGTGCGGTTTTTGGGGGTCCTTTTTCACACGTCAGTCCCGTGCACTCAGGTCCGGCGTGAATGTCCGAAGGCTCAGGCAACAAGGGACATAAGCAAGATGGGGTTTTTTCTTGAAAAGTTCAGGGGATAAAAGCAGAAAAGGGAGAAAGGGAGGATGGCTCAAAATGGCACCTGAAAATTTGCCCCCCCCCCCGGAAAAGTGAAGGAATGGGGTGCCAGGAGGCAAGGACCACAATCCATTTTGGTTTACAAAGAGGAGAACTTCAGAGAGGGTGGAATAATGCCTTGGTAAGGCCACACTTGGAATGTTGCATCCAGTTTTGGTCACCAGGATGCTAAAAAGATGTTGCGACTCTGAAAAGAGTACAGAGAAGAATAACAAAAATGATTAGGTGGCTGGAGGATAAAACATAGGAAGAACGGTTGCAAGAATTGGCATGTCTAGTTTAATGAAAAGAAGGACTAGGGCAGGGGTGAAATCCAGCAGGTTCTGACAGGTTCTGGAGAACCAGTAATGGAAATTTTGAGCAGTTCAGAGAACCTGCAAATACCACCTCTGGCTGGCCCCAGAGTGGGATGGGAATGGAGATTTTGCAATATCCTTCCCCCAGGAGTGGGGAGGGAATGGGGATTTTGCAGTATCCTTCCCCTGGAGCGGGGTGGGAATGGAGATTTTGCAGTATCCTTCCCGTTATGCCCACCAAGCCACGCCCACAGAACCGGTAGTAAAAAAAATTGGATTTCACCACTGGACTAGGGGTGACATGATAGCAATGTTCCAATATCTGAGGGGCTGCCACAAAGAAGAGGGAGTCAAGCTATTCTCCAAAGCACCTGAGGGCAGGACAAGAAGCAATGGATGGAAACTAATCAAGGAGAGAAGCAACCTAGAACTAAGGAGAAATTTCCTGACAGTGAGAACAATTAACCAGTGGAACGGATTACCTTCAGAAGTTGTGAATGCTCCAACAATGGAAGTTTTTAAGAAGAGATTGGACAATGCTTTGTCTGAAATGGACTAGGGTCTTCTGCTTCAGCAGAAGGTTGGACTAGAAGACCTCCAAGGACTCTTCCAGCTTCCAATATTTTGTTATTATTGGCCACTAGCCTTCACTCCTGAAGAGAAAGCAGCATACTTCAAATATTTAAATCTGGGAAACTATCTATCTATTTATCTATCTATCTATCTATCTATCTATCTATATATATATATATATATATAACTATCTATCATCTATGTACCTATCTATCATCTATCTATCTATCTATCTATCTATCTATCTATCTATCTATCATCTATGTACCTATCTATCATCTATCTATCTATCTATCTATCTATATCTATCTATCATCTATCTATCTATCTATCTATCTATCTATCTATCTATCTATCTATCATCTATGTACTTATCTATCATCTATCTATCTATCTATCTATCATCTATGTACCTATCTATAATCTAACTATCTATCTATCTATCTATCTATCTATCTATTATCTATCTATCTATCTATCTATCTATTATCTATATCTATCTATCTATCTATCTATCTATCTATCTATCTATCTATCTATGTATCATCTATGTACCTATCTATCTATCTATCTATCTATCTATCATCTATCTATCTATCTATCTATCTATCTATCTATCTATCATCTATGTACCTATCTGTCATCTATCTATCTATCTATCTATCTATCTATCTATCTATCTATCTATTTGTATCCCACTTCTATTATTTTTACAAATAACTCAAGGTGGCAAAGATATCCAACATACCTTCCTCCTGAACATTTTCCCCACAACAAAAACCCTGTGAGTTGAGTTGGGTTGGGTGAGAGAGAGGTTGGCGTAAAGTCACCCAGCTGGCTTTCATGCCTAAAGTCGGGCTAGAACTTTAAGTCTCTTGCTGATTGGCCGAAAATCCCACAGCCAGCTTTCATGCCTAAGGCAGAACTAGAACTCACAGTCTCCCGGCTTCTTCAAACGGTCACTAACCAAATGGTTGTAAGTCAAGGACCACCTGAGGTAGTCCTTGACCTACAACCATTCATTTAGTGACCCTTCGAAGTTCCAACGGCACTGAAAAAAGTGACTTATCACTGTTTTTAATACTTACGACTGTTTCAGCATCCCCATGGTTATGTGATGCGAGTTTGGATGCTTAGCAATTCGTTCATATTTACGACGGTTGCAATGTCCCAGGGTCATGTGATCCCCTTTTGCGACCATCTGACAAGCAAAGTCAATGGGGATGCCGGATTCACTTAACAACAATTTTGCTAATTTAACCCCTGCAAGTGGTTACTGCAGGTGGCAAGATAATTTGTAAAATCTTACCCACTGTCTCATTTTAGCCACAGAAACTTTGGGGTCAATTGTTGTCATAATTCAAGGACTACCTGTAGTGCAGATAACATCCAATTCTGAAAAAAAAAAGAAAAAAAGAATTGCAATTGAAGAGATATATTACCCAGGCAAGGGGGAAAAAATATAAAAAGAACTACAGCTATCAGACTTTTCCCCTTCAATTTTAGTGCTTCATCCCTTATTATCATCTCATTCTGCTTAATTACACCTGGGTAGCACTAACCGGCCTTCTATTTTTCTCATTTCCAAGCTATGCCGTTCATTTCCTCTTCACAGCTTCTACCCAGGTCCCTTGTCATTTTTGAGAATTAGTTTCTAATGTCAGAGATCCTTGCAGAATATTATACATTGGCTGAATCTTGAAAGGTTCTGCGTCCGTATATTTTCAAACAAAAGTGTTTCCTCACCATCGCCACTGCTGCGCTCTTGGTATCGTTATCTCCGAGCTCTTTATCAGTGTTGCTATGGTTTTTTTTCAGGTTTGTGGCAATCCAAAGTCCACGGAGTTAAGAATCCACGCCAATCTTTTCCGGACTCAGAACTTTGGCTACTGGTTCATCTTAAGCTTTAATGCAAAAATTTTAAGGCTGCAATTTGCAGCTCCCCAAAAGTATTGTGCCTGAAGGAACAGCCAACAGAATAAGAGAATAACAGAATAACAAGGAGCCTTGGAGGTCTTCTAGTCCAGCCTTCTGCTCAAGTAAAGGACTATGCCGGACAAATGACTCTTCTTAAAAATCTCCAGTGTTGGATGTCTTTTATGGAGATTCTCAGTCATCCAGGTCATCGTTGTCCCAAAGATGCTTTTTCAAGAGGCAACTGGACTTTCTGGTTTTTTTTTCTTTGAAGGCGTTTCGCTTCTCATCCCAAAAGCTTCTTCAGCTCTGCGAAAACGAAACATCTTCAAAGAAAAACCAGAAAGCCCAGTTGCCTCTTGAAAAAGCACCTTTGGGACCTCCAGCGTTGGAGCAGCCACAACTTCTGAAGGCAACTTCTGTTCCACTGATCGATTGTTTCTCACTCTTAGGAAACTGACAAGCTTCCATCCGTTACTTCTTGACCTGCCCTCACTTGCGTGGTTTTGGGCACGGGTGTCAAATTCGCGACATCACGTTGTTGTCACTTTTCCCACCCCTTCGCATGATGCATCCGGCCCGCGGGCCACGAGTTTGACACCCCTGGTTTTGGGGAAGTCTAAATTTGCACAGGTGTTATCTCTCCTGCGTTGGCTGCCAATTTGCTTCCAGGTCCAATTCAAGGTGCTGATTGTCACCTTTAAAGCCCTACCTACATACAGTGGTGGGATTCAAATAATTTAACAACCGGTTCTCTGCCCTAATGATCGGATGGGTGGGCGTGGCCATGGTGGGCATGCCCAGGGGGTTTGAGAGGCAGCATTCAGCCTCCTGCACCTGGGAGCACCCCTCCCGCACCCCATTTTGGGCCTAGTAGGCCTCCTTGCAGCCTCCTGGGAGTGAAAATGGGCCTTGGGAGGGGGGCGCTACACATCCCCGTGCTCCATTTTGGGCCTGCAGCCTCCTGGGAGTGAAAATGGGCATGTGGGGGGGGTGCCACACATCCCCGCGCCCCATTTTGGGCCTAGTAGGCCTCCCTGCAGCCTCCTGGGAGCGAAAATGGGCCATGGGGGGGGAGGGCGCCACAAACTTCCACGCCCCATTTTGGGCCTAGGAGGCCTCCCTGCAGTTAGCTGGGAGCCAAAATGGGGCACATGGGGATTCCTGGAAGGGGCGGGACAGGGACAGGCAGCAATTTAATGACCGGTTTGCCTGAACCGGCACGAACCGGCTGAATCCCACCACTGCCTACATAGTTTGGGGTCAGGTTATTTGAAAGACTGTCTTTTCCCAGTTACATCAGCCTGAATCACCAGAGTAGGGAAACTGGAAATAGCAATAGCAATAGGACTTATATATCGCTTCACAGTGCTTTACAGGCCTCTCTAAGAGGTTTATAGAGTCTTCCTATTGTCCCCCGACAATCTGGATCCACCTCAGAAGGATGGAAGGCTGAGTCAACCTTGAGCCTGGTAAGATTCGAACTGCCAAATTGCAGGCAGCCGGCAGGCAGCAGAAATAGCCTGCAGTACTGCACTCTAACCACTGTGTCACCGAGGCCCATAAATGCAACAGGTCCCCTCTCTTAAAGAGATCCACTTGGCAGGACCAAGAAGATGGGCCTTTTCTGAAGACCTCCAAGGTCCCTTCCAACTCTGTTATTCTATACAGGTAGGCCTTAACTTATGACTACAATTGAGACCAAAATTTATGTTGTTAAGTGAGCTTGCTCCATTTTACGACTTTTCTTGCCACTTTGTTAAGCAAATCACTGCCGTTCTTAAATTAGTAACAAGGTTGTTAAGTGAATCTGGTTTCCTCATTGACTTTGCTTGTCAGAAGGTCACAAAAGGGGATCACATGATTCCGGGGACACTGCAATCGTCATACATGTGTCAAGCATCTGTGACCATGGGGAATGCTGCAATAGTCATAAGCGTGAAAAATGGTCATGTTGCTTTTTTTCCAGTGCCATTGTAACTTTGAACAGTCACTAAATGAACTGTTGTAAGTCGAGGACCACCTGTATTCCATTCTGTATTTTTACATTCAAGCAGGAAAAATTGCAACATCCCTGTGAAACCAACAGAAAAGAAGGAGACTGGAATTTTTTTTACCATGTTTTAAGATTTGGTCATTTGATTTAAAAAAAAATAAGGCAAAACTGACATTGCCAAATCATGCACCTTTTTTTATACTTTGGAGGTTAAAAAAAAACCCAGATTGCACTTTGCTGCTCGACATTAAACTTAATATTAAAATTATGAAGAGCAAAAGAGGAACTAAATTACTGGCTGACGAATTCTGAGCTACAGGAGAAGAACTAGAGAGGCAGAATAACAGAACAGAATAACAGAGTTGGTAGGGACCTTGGAGCAGTGGTGAAATTCAAATGTTTTTACTACTGGTTCTGTGGGCGTGGCTTGGTGCGCGTGGCTTGGTGGGCGTGGCAAGGGAAGGATACTGCAAAATCTCCATTCCTACCCCGCTCCAGGGGGAAGGATACTGCAAAATCCCCATTCCCTCCCCACCCCTGGGGGAAAGATACTGCAAAATCTCCCATTCCCACCCCACTCTGGGGCCAGCCAGAGGTGGTATTTGCCGGTTCTTCGAACTACTCAAAATTTCAGCTACCGGTTCTCCAGAACCTGTCAGAATCTGCTGGATTTTACCCCTGCCTTCGAGGTCTTCTAGTCCAACCCCCTGTTCAAGCAGGAAACCCTACACCACTTCAGACAAATGGTTGTCCAATCTCTTCTTAAAAACTTCCAGTCTTGGAGCATTCACAACTTCTGGAGGCAAGCTGTTCCACTGGTTAATTGTCCTCACTGTCAGGAAATTTCTCCTTAGTTCCAGGTTGCTTATCTCCTTGATTATGTTGTGGCTCCATTATTGCCTGAGCCTGGACTATCGACAGATGCAGACTCTGAGAGTGAGGGAGAGGAGTTGGCAAGGCCTCCCTCTCCAGGACCCTCCTCTCTGGCAATGCCTCCAGAGGACACCGAAGGCCACGAGAAAGGCCCAGAGCCAAGCACGTCCCCGCAGCCACAGGTGGACAGCAACGAAGTAGATAAGTGCTGGCTGGACCCTCGGCAGCGGCGCAGGGAGAAGCGTGCGCAGCAGAGGGGAAGGCGTGCCAGAGATTAGCTGAGTCACTGGACCACACCCCACAGGGTATAAATGTGGGTGTGGTGGCCGGTTCAGTTTGTGACGAGCAAAAACTAGAAATAATCCATGATCTCTGCGTTACTGGACTTCTGCCTGCCTTGTCGGACTGCATTTGGACTAATCCTTGTATTGTTGAAACTTTGCCTGCTTCATCGGAATGCTTGCAGTCTAATCTTTGTTTTGTGTGAGTAAAGTCTGAATTGGCAGCTAGCCACTGGGTTGCTGCCAGCTTTATCTTCAAAGATTTTGTTGTGTGGCTTATTAACTCCGGGCCGTCTGTGGGGGTGCGTGTGTGGGACGGGGACAGAACAGATTAGTTTCCATCCATTGCTTCTTCTCCTGCCTTCAGGTGCTTTGGAGAATAGTCCAACCCCCTTCTCAAGCAAGAGACCCTATTATATCGTTTCAGACGATCGGCCGTCCAATCTCTTCTTTAAAACCTCCAGGCCCCATCCAAGAACAAGGAATCACAGCGTTTCAGAACGATAGGGCAACATTTCAATGCTCAAAACAATTCCGATCAGTGCCAGAAATGTTCCTGAGTAACATGGACTTGTTATACATTCTGATGCTTAGAGTTCTACCAGACGTCTTCTGGCATTTTGATTAATTGTGATTATGCCATTTAGAAATCATGTTGTCGGTGGAGAGAAAAAAAAAGACTTAGCAAAGAAAGATTGGGAAATGGAATAGCTTTTTTTTTTTTTTTTGCGAGCAATGGCTTTTTAAATTAAGGTGAACAATGGGGAGGCTGCAGATATTTTCAATCATTGTAGCATGAATACAGTGATGGGCATAAGCAGACATTTCAGATTATCATAAGGAGGCGCAGGTGGTGAGGCAGTGAATGAACAAAACAAAATGAAAAAAAAAAGAGAGAATTAAATGCAGAAATATGCACTTTCCTTTCCTCCCCGTGGAGATGACACCCATGGAGGTATAATAGAGAGGATATAAAACTCAGGAGAGATCTGATCCATCTAATCATTTCTGCATTCCTCCTTTATTCTTGAAAGCTATTTTTTTTTTTTTGAGAAAAATGTCGGAAAGTCATGCTAGCCTTGCTTTATGTCCAGAATGCTCAACCAGCTGCCAAGACCCATAATTGTTCACCATTTGTAATAGAAATAGAATAACAGAGTTGGAAGGGACCTTGGAGATCTTCTAGTCCAACCCCCTGCTTAGGCAGGAAACGCTACACCACTTCAAACAAATGGTTATCCAACATCTTCTTAAAAACCTCCAGTGTTGCAGCATTCACAACTTCTGGAGGCAAGTTGTTCCACTGATTAATTGTTCGCACTGTCAGGAAATTTCTCCTTAGTTCTAAGTGGCTTCTCTCCTTAATTAGTTTCCACCCGTTGCTTCTTGTCCTGCCTTCAGATGGTTTGGAGAATAGCTTGACTCCCTCTTCTTTGTGGCAGCCGCTGAGATATTGGAACACTGCTATCATGTCACCCCTAGTCCTTCTTTTCATAAGACTAGACATACTGTACCCAGTTCCTGCAACCACTGTTCGTATGTTTTAGCCTCCAGTCTCCTAATCCTCTTTGTTGCTCTTCTCTGCA
The DNA here is from genome assembly GCF_029215685.1 of Pituophis catenifer annectens. Taxonomy (NCBI): domain Eukaryota; kingdom Metazoa; phylum Chordata; class Lepidosauria; order Squamata; family Colubridae; genus Pituophis; species Pituophis catenifer. The sequence continues at coordinate 209,931,810 of NW_027256883.1, read as the reverse complement.
CTCTTTGTAGAGTCTCCACATCTTCTTTACATCGTGGCGACCAAAACTGGATGCAATATTCCAAGTGTGCCCTTACCAAGACCTTATAAAGTGGTATTAACACTTCACGTGATCTTGATTCTATCCCTCTGTTTATGCAGCCTAGAACTCTTGTTGGTTTTTTTGGCAGCTGCTGCACACTGCAACATGCATAATGTCTGCCTTTCTTTCTTTTTTTTTTTACCCCAGAGGTCTCAAGAACCAAAGCTTAATGGGTCTATATCAGTGGTGGGTTTCAATTTTTTTTACTACCGGTTCTTTGGGTTTGGCTTGGTGGGCGTGGCATGGCTTGGTGGGCGTAGCAGGGGAAGAATACTGTAAAATCTCCATTCCCACCCTACTCGGGGGAAAGATACTGCAAAATCCCCATTTCCTCCCAATCAGCTGAGACTCAGGAGGCAGAGAATAGATGGAGGTGGGGCCAGTCAGAGGTGGTATTTACCGGTTCTTCAAACTACTCAAAATTTCCGCTACCGGTTCTCCAGAACTGGTCAGAACCTGCTGAAACCCACCTCTGGTCTATATGGTTTGAAGCCTCTATGACCCCCCCAAATCACCTCTTCAACTTGATGCTCTTTAGACAACTTGGGAAAATCCCACCTAGTATTCTAACTACAATAGGGGTATTCTGGGAATTGAAGTCCACAAGTTTTAAAAGTTGCCAAAGTTGGACACCGTTGCCCTAAAATACAAGTAAGACCAGTGTGAATTTCATTAACTTGATTAATATTGTAAATGACTTATATATACGGGTGAATTTGAAAGCTAGAGACATTCAACGGAGAAAGTCTTGGCCGGGCTTATATCGGGAGGGTATCCTTGATGGTTCCTTGATTTGGGCAAGCCACTTGTATCTAAACAGAGAGCAAACCCCGCTCCCTTCCAGCACTGATGATGTTACCTAGTGGGGTAATGAAATGTCTGCAAGAGCCTTGGTAGTACAGTGGTCTAAAGCACCCTGTTATTAAGAACATCTGCCTGCAATTACTGCAGGTTCGAATCCCGCCAGGCTCAAGGTTGACTCAGCCTTCCATCCTTTCTAAGGTAGGTAAAATGAGGACCCAGTTTGTGGGGGCAATAAGCTGACTTTGTATAAATATACAAAAAAAGGGTGAAGGCTATTGCTTAGCGCATTGTAAGCCGCCCTGAGTCTCCGGAGAAGGGCGGCATATAAATCAAATTAAAAAAAAAAGAAGAAGAAGAAGACAACCCAGCTCAGAGGGCACCAAGGATTCCACAAATGATGTCCATTTGAGAGAGGAACGATTGATGCTTCCTGTTTACGAAGGATATATCCAGGAGTTTCTGATGAGTGGAGAAGACGTCTCCATGTAGCTGTGGGTCAGAAACAGAAATAGAAAAATATCCCCCTCGTTCAGAGATGCTATTCAGGCGGTTCGGACTGATTCACCTGAGCCGGTAGTGGAAATTGCAGGTGAGCCTGTCCACCTGTCCCTGCTCTATTTAGGCATGTTTTTGAGGCTGGCCACATGCACAGAAGGTGCGTACACGAGCAAAGCACATGCGCGGAAGGCTGGCCGCATACGCGGAAGGCGCACACGGCAAACCAGTAAGCAACAAAATGTGAAACCCACCGCTGCCCTCGTTCACTGCCATGCCAAAGAAGGCAACTCTACACCATCTCATCCTCCCGAGGGGCAATCAGACTTTCTTAACCGTGACACACTGATTCCTGGTAAACAAGGTTTCCTCTCTCAGTCTGACTCAATTCAGCTTCTTCTCTGCTTCACTTAAACCATTCATTTCCTTTCCTGGCTAAGGCTTTGCTTACGAAGATGCCAACCTTTAAAGAAAATGTCATCCTGACACTGCTTTTTTTTAAAAAAAACAACACCACCACCCTGCATTATCGCTTTTCTCCTGCATTTTCTTCGAAGGAATTCTGCGTCTCACTTTTCCTGCCTGCTTTCTCAATGACTTTTCCCTTTCCGCAGCCATTTTACCTCTGTCATCATCATTTAATGACACCATAATCCCTTGCTGGGTGGAGAGCCTGGGCAACTGAATGGAGCTAGCGGAGTGTTTACTGGCCGGATGCCCTTCCTGTCACCAATGCGGAGTTTTGTTCAGCAGATATATTCTCTGTTGCAATATTTTTCAGGATCAGACTCAATAAATTTAGTAAGAGTTAAAGGTTTAAATATATCTCCTTTTATTTACAATAGGCATTCTATATTCACTGAATATTCATAGGTAGAAGCAAGTAAATGGGGGCAAACAGCTCCTTATATATACAATGGGTGGAGCTAGATGTGGGAGTGGTGAATCATGAATACATTAAGAAGTGAAGAATAAGTTAACCCCTGATACCCCGTTCATATATTATTTACACATTATAGAATAAGGCATTTACATCTGACAAATCCCCCTCTAAATGCCGATTCGTTACACAACACCAATTACATTCAGATTCAGGACAGTACAAAACATACAATTTAGAAGTTAAGTATTTATGCTGCTTAGCAGGTAAAGGTTTTGTCAATATGTCAGCTAATTGTTCTGAAGTTTCACAATGCACTGCTTTAATAAATCCATCCTGAGATAATTGTCTCACATGTTTAAATTTTATATCTATGTGTCTGGACCTTTGTCCAATGGCGTCAGATCTGGATATTTCAATAGCTGCTTTATTATCTTCATGCATAACAAAAGGCAAAGCAGGTTTTTTCCAAACATCTGAAATCAAATCATTAAACCATACAAGGTTATTTGCAGCTTTAGATAAACAAACATATTCTGCTTCTGTCGTTGAAGTGGCCACTAATTCTTGTTTACCAGTGTACCAGTAAACTGGACAGTCATTTAAGAGGAATATATAACCAGATGTACTTTTTCTACACGAGGTGTCTCCAGCCCAGTCTGCATCCGCATAACATGTAAGCTTTGGTTCTTTATTATCGTTAGGTTCCAACATTAAACAAAAGTCTAGTGTACTTTTCAGATATCTTAATATTCTTTTAACAGCTTCCCAGTGGTACATTGTTGGCTTGCTGACATGTCTGGATAATAAATTGAGGGGTAAAGCGATATCTGGTCTTGTCCAATTAGATATATAAAGAAGTGAACCTATGACTGATCTATAAAATGTGTTATCTTTGAATTCAGGGGATGATTCATCAGTATTTCTTAGAAAGTCAGTCTGCATAGGAGTATCACAAGGTTTGGCATTACTTAGATTGCATTTGTTTAAGAGCTCTATGATCTTATCTCTCTGAGTAAGTTTGAAACCTCTTTTTGTTTTGTTAATTTGTTAATTTAAAGTTAATTTGTTCACTTTACCTAGAGATTTCAATGAGAAATGTTCATTTAGCTTGGTTACAAAAGTTTCTCTTCTCTCTTTATGTTTTCCTATGTATAAAATGTCATCCACATAGATCAATACAAATTCTATGTAATCATCACCCTTTTTAACGAAAAAACAGTTATCAGCAGTGGTGGCATTGAAGTCCATGGTTTTAAGTACTTTTACTAAGCAATCATACCATTGTTTACCAGATTGTTTTAACCCGTATAAACTCTTGTTTAACAACCAAGTCTCATTTCTGTTTGTGTATTGACTGTGGGGTGCTCTTACATATATTTCCTTATCTAGTTTTGCGTGTAGGTACGCTGTCTGTATGTCATATTGGAATACATCGAGATTAAGTGCTGATGCTACCACTAGAGCTGTTTTGACACTCTCGGTTCTTACTGTGGGGGAATACGTGTCAGTGTAATCCTCCGGATATTTCTGTGCATAACCTTGTGCAACTAGTCTAGCTTTGTATAGGGTATTGCCTCCCTCTAAGTTCTTAATTTTATATATCCACCTGGTACCAATAATTGTTTTATCCTTTGGTGCGATTGCAGGTGTAAATACATTTAGTCCTTGTAAGCTTTCCATTTCTTTTTTCATTGCTAATTCCCATTTTTCTTTTTCTTCACGAGGGAGTTTTAATACTTCCTCATATGTATTAGGTGTCTTTGGCTCATCATCCATATGCATTATATAGTCTTTATATTTATTTGGCATCTGATTTCTGGTGTTTCTAATTGTTTTTTCAGGTTTACTATTGTTATCATGCAAATATCTTGCTTCCTTTTTAGTTAGTGTGTCTGTCTTTATTTTGTGTTGGCTATTTGTCCATGTTTTGGTTTTGTTTTTATATTTGTTGATGTTTTGCTTTTCTATGGTCCCTTTCTCTTGAGATTTTGTATCTTTGTTGTCACTTGGAAATATTTCATTAAGATGTATTTTAGACCAGTTGGCCTGTTCATGGAATACAGCTCTTCTGGAGACTATAAATTTGTTATTACTATCAATGAATCTGTACCCTTTAGTACCTGTCTCGTATCCCATAAATCTGAGTCTTCTGGACACGTTTTCTCCCTTCCTTCTCAGTTGCTTAGGTATGTGTACGTCTGCAGTGACCCCAAATATGTGCATGTGTGCCAATTTTGGTTTTCTATTATACATTACTTCATATGGTGTTTTATTTACAATGCTGGACCAGGTTCTATTCTGTGTGAAATTGGAATAATGTAAGGCTTCTGACCAGAATTGTTTGCTTAAGCCAGCATCTTCCAATGTGCATCTAATCATGGTTTGTAATGTTGAGTTCTTCCTCTCTACAATCCCGTTCTGGAACGCAGAAAATGGACTAGACGTGTAATGTAACATTCCTCTGTCCTTTAACCATTGGAAGAATTCTTTAGACATGAATTCACATCCTCTATCTGTCATAATTTGTTTTATTCTGATATTGTGTTGTGTTTCTATGCGTTTATAAAATTCTTTAAATTTTTGGAAGGTTTCGTCTTTGTGTTTTAATGTATAGACAAATCCATAACGGCTATAATCGTCTACTATGGTTAAGAAGTAACGTTTTCTGTAAGTGATTGATGGAGTTAGTGGACCAACTAAGTCCATGTGTACTAAATCAAAAATTTGGTTGGTTGATCTGGTGGATTTTCTTGGTCTGGGGCTAGTCTTTAGTTTTGTAGATTTACATACTGAGCATTCCAAATAGTTTTCACAATTTTTTATTTTGACACCTTCTGCGTGTTCAGTCATTTTTTGTACTACAGGAAAACTGGCATGTCCTAACTTCCTATGTAAGATGTGAGCACACTCATCATGAATTGGCTTACCTATTTTTGGTTTTTTTTCATTGTGTATATCTTTGTGATCATGAGATATTTTACATTCATCATTGTCACTGTTGCTAATGTTTTCATCATCTACTTCAATACAATCTTCCATATTTGAATCAATGTTGTGTAACCATTTTTCCTTTGTTATCAGATAAGGTAGGCCTCCTTTAATTATTACAGTGCCTATATCTATTTTATTTTTCTCTAAAGTCGCCTTTCCTTTAGAAAAAACTATGTTAATATCAGAATCTCTACTTAGTTTTATGGCACTTAGTATGTTATGAGGTATTTCAGGTATTAGCAATACCCCCTCTATTTTTCCTAGACCTGGCAGTATTACATTCCCTCTGCCTAATACTTGAACCTTTTCTTGGTTAGCTACCTTTATTACAAATTTATCTTCTACAAATGAAGACAATATATCTTTGTTATTAGTGGTGTGATTAGTTGCTCCAGAATCAATAAGCCAATTATTATTTTCATTCTGCTGTGTGTTAGTGTTGTCTTGTTTATTTAATCCATTCAATGAACCAGATTTTCTATCCTTTGAATTATCTCTGCCCCCTCTATTGTCTTTGTAATTTGGTGGGCTTCTGTATCTATGTCTATCCATGGAAGACTGTCTATGATTGTATTTGTTTCTATATTCTGACCTATGTCTTTCTTTTGAAATTTTGGGGCAATCCCTTCTATTGTGTTCCCTGGATCCACAGTTATGACATTTAAATGTTTCATTATATTTTTCTTGGAAAGCTACTTTCCTATATGTTTTGTGTTCTATGTGATTGTTAGAACGATTCCTTCTTGAATTGTCTTCTGCTATTAATTTATTGGATAGACTTTCTATGGATAAGTATCCTAGATTGATTGTGTCTAAATGTGACATATAATTGTCCCATGATGGATCAAGTGAGTTGATAATAACACTTTTCATTGTTTGATCTGAAATCACCTCCCCCCTTAAATGCAGCTCAGCTCTTATTTTGTTTAAAGATATTAAATGCTCACTTATGGAAACCCCTGGTTTTATCCTAGATGAAAAGAAATCTTTAGACATCCTTGTGGTGGTAGCTACGCTGTCACTGTAAAACAAATTGAACATGCATTGAATAATTTCTGACACAGTCATATTTTGCTTAATGCTATGATACATTGCAGGAGACACGCTAGATATTAATAAGAAAAATGCTCTATGGTGTAAGCAGTCTATTTTTAGAGTCCAAGGTCTTTTTGGGGGACTAGTGATAAAAAACAGTAAGTTTTCCTTCATAAAGACAACCTGGAGCTGCTGATACCATTCTTGCAAATTAATGCCATCTACCCTTAGCTTTGGGAAGTCACTGGGTAAATTTCCGACATTATTAGGTCCATTACTTACAACCTGAGGTAGTCCGTGGTCTCGCAAATGCAGAAAGTTACAAAACGGCGTGGGGATGCTCACAACGAGCCTGCACGGTCTCCTCGCCAGTTCATGTCTTCCCGGACCGTCTGCGTAGTCTTGCGCATGCGCGTTGTTCATTTCTTCCACGGAGTCGTCGTGAGAGGTTCTCCTCGTTGCGGCTCGCTCGTTCTGCTCCTCCTCAGACGAATTGGTCTCTGGCTCGATTTTGGGAGTCTTGACGATGGCGGCTGCTCTTCTTCTTCTTTTGACGGCGTTGGTGCTTGCTTCGGTCTGTGGCGTGGGGCGGTATCGGCAGGGCCCTCTGGGTTCGGGCGTCGTCGCTCTTGTAGTCAGAATGGGAGCGGGCAGGTCTTGAGGCATTGGCTTGACCGCTCGCTTCTTCGTCAGTTTTTTTGTTATTTTTAGTTTTGGTCCAAAGGCAGCAAAAAGCGTTTTCATTGCTGATTTTATTTGATTGTTTGTTGAATCCTCTTCACTTTCTGATTCCGATTCTTCAGAGGTGTTAGAGTCTTCTTTTTCATTTTCGTTGTCTGATGTTTTTCGCGCCAGAAATTTTGAATTGAGCTTTCTGATTGGCTCTGCTTCGCTCACCCTGTAGGTCTGTTGAAACCAAGATGGCTGCCATTCAAAATTTCGCGCGGGATCACCGGTTTTCTTTTTCACAACAATATTTTCTGTAGTCATATCACTCACTATTTTGGTGTCTTTTGATTTTTCATTAGTGATGTGCTTCTCTTTCGCTGCTCCGCTGTTCTTCAGCATATCTTGGAGGTTCGCGATGAGACTTTCATCATTCTTCTGGCTTTTCAATAGTTTTAATATTTCTGACCTGAGTTCGTTATTCTCTATTTCGATTTCCTCCTCCTCATCATTTTCATCTATTATTTCTTCGTCTTCAGTGGTGTATTCTTCAGATTCTCTCGAAATCGCATTTGTGGATTCGTTGATTATTTCTTGTTCTGTTTCTATTTCTTTGCTGTATGCCCTGGTGTTGGGCCTATCTTTCTTAGACATTTTTAATTTTTATTGAGTCAATTAACCATCCTCTGCTACCAGCTTGTTGCAATATTTTTCAGGATCAGACTCAATAAATTTAGTAAGAGTTAAAGGTTTAAATATATCTCCTTTTATTTACAATAGGCATTCTATATTCACTGAATATTCATAGGTAGAAGCAAGTAAATGGGGGCAAACAGCTCCTTATATATACAATGGGTGGAGCTAGATGTGGGAGTGGTGAATCATGAATACATTAAGAAGTGAAGAATAAATTAACCCCTGATACCCCGTTCATATATTATTTACACATTATAGAATAAGGCATTTACATCTGACATTCTCATTGTGCCCAGAGAGAGAAATATCTGCCTCTACCTAGGATCGAACTCACAGCCTCCTGGCTGTTAGGCAAGAGCTCCACCTCTAGGCCACCGCACCACTCTTAGCCATTTTCTCTGCACTTGAGCCCTAATTCAAATTGGAGCGAGCCACTTAATTATGAGCCAGCAGTGTGCTGCAGCTGCCCAAAGAGGCAACACAATCCTAGGCTGCATCAACAGAGGGATAACATCAAGATGACGAGAAATGATAGTTCTGCTTTACACCATGATGGTGAAATCATACTTGGAATACTGTCTCCAGTTTTGGTCACCCCAATACAGAAAAACAAGTTGAGAGCCTGGGAAGAATGTGGAGAAGAGCAACAAAAATGATAGGTCTGTAGAGATTCTCAGTCATCCAGATCATGGTTTTCTCAAAGGTCTTTTTTTCAGAAGATAACTGGACTTTCTTGCTTTTTCTTTGAGAACGTTTCGCTTCTCTTCCAAGAAGCTTCTTCAGCTCTGACTGAACGATGATGAATAGAAGGATTTATACTCCTTGCAGACAGCTGGTCATTTGCATCCTTTTAGAGAGCCATTGAGGCCACTTGGATGTTTATGTGTGTCCTCAGGGTCACCAGAGTGGTGCACCCGGAGGCTCCAATTGGTGCAGAGTGTGGCCACGCGGGTGGTAATGGGAGCGACATGGCGTTCCCATGTAACACCTCTCCTGCGCGAGCTGCACTGGCTCCCGGTGGTCTTCCGGGTGCGCTTCAAGGTTTTGGTTACTATCTTTAGAGCGCTCCATGGCTTAGGACCTGGTTATCTACGGGACCGCCTACTACCACCAATAGCCTCCCACCGGCCGGTACGCTCTCATAGAGAGGGGCTCCTCCGGGTGCCGTTGGCCAAACAATGTCGACTGGCAGCCCCTAGGGGGAGAGCCTTCTCTGTGGGGGCACCTACTATCTGGAACGAGCTCCCCCCAGAGCAGGGCCGGATTTTCCTATAGGCTAACTAGGCTTCAGCCTAGGGCCTCAAGATCAAGAGGGGCCTACATTCAAATTGTTAGCAAAATTAAAATTACACTTTCACTATAGGTGAAAGGGCCTCATAAGTGGAATAGCCTAGGGCCTCTTTTCATCTAAATCCGGCCCTGCCCCAGAGATACGGAGGATCCCGGATCTGCGAACCTTCCGCCGTGCTCTTAAGACCTTTTTATTCCACCAGGCAGGCCTGGCCTAATCTTTTCCCTCTTTTTAATTATGCAAATTTTAATCGGTTTTTTAAATGATTGGGGTTTTAATCTGTTTGGACCAAATTGTTTAATTCGATTTTACTTTGTTTTTAAATTTTGTATCTATTTTACTGTTTGGCTGTTCACCGCCCTGAGTCCTTCGGGAGTAGGGCGGTATATAAATTAAATAAATAAATAAAATAAATAAATAAATGGTTCCTGGAGTCTGCAATTTTCCCTCTGGGAATTCATTCCTACTCCCACACCATTCCAAGGCTGTTCATCCCAAACTGTGTAGCTAAAAGTCTGTAGAGATTCTCAGTCGTCCAGGTTGTCCCGAAGGTGCTTTTTTCAAGAAGCAACTGGACTTTCTTGCTTTTTCTTTGAAGACGTGTCGCTTCTCCTCCAAGAAGCTTCTTCAGCTCTGACTGAATGGTGGGGAATGGAAGGATTGATACTCCTTGCAGACAGCTGGTCGTTTGTCTGTAGAGATTCTCAGTCATCCAGGTCATGGCTGTCCCAAAGGTGCTTTTCGTAAATCGAAGACTACCTGTAACCAAAGGAAAAGCTTGCCTCCCAGAATTGTGGGTGCTCCATCTCTGGAGGTTTCCCCCCAAAAAAAGACTGGACCATCGTTTGCCTGGGATGGTGTAAAGTCTCCTGCCTTGAGCAGAGGGTTGGATTAGAAGACCTTCAGGGTCCCTTCTACCAGCCCCTACTAGGATTCTATAACGCTATGAGTAGATCTTTCGGGGATTTTGATAACATCGTGATGGGCAGATGTACGCCGGATTTCCGAAGCATTGATGGAGAAATGCCAAGGGAGGGAATTCATTTCCCCATGAATGCAAGCAAGCATTGCTTCCAGGGATGAAAACTGTCAAATACACCCACTGGCTATGTTGGAGGCGTCTTCCAGCCAAGTGACAATTTTCTACTGTTGGATCAGAAAATGTGGCTGAGAGGAGAGGAAAGGGACAAAAGCTGTGAAGAAGGAATCCGAACTCCCCTTCCTCGGGAAATGCAGTTTCATTCCCTGGGTAATTTCTCCACGAAGGTCTGAAAATGGGCTTTGGAATACTTCCATTTGATGGTGGGGAGGTGGGGGGGGGAAATGGGTGGATAATTTCTCCAGGGATGAGAGAACGGCTCCATCCATGTCTTGGCAATTTGTCATCCCTCATTAACTTCTCCAGATCTTGCCTTGGCAACGATGCCATTCAATGGGGTTTTATTTTTATTTTCTTCTTCTTCTTCTTCTTCTTCTTCTTCTTCTTCTTCTTCTTCTTCTTCTTCTTCTTCTTCTTCTTCTTCTTCTTCTTCTTCTTCTTCTCCTTCTGTTCGATTGTGTCTGAATGATTCTCAAAGGCTGCCTGTGTATTTTTTTTTGCAGTTTTTTCTGGGCAAGATTTCAGAAGCGGTTTGACACCGCCTCCTTCCTAGGGCTGCGAGAGGGTGACTGGCTGAAAGTCACCCAGCTGGCTTCCATGACTAAGGCGGGACTAGAACTCATGGCCACCTGGCAATTGGCCCAAATTCACCCAGCTGGCTTTCATGCCTAGGGCGGGACTACAACTCACAGTCTCCTGGTGATAGACCCAAACTCACCCAGCTGGCTTTCATGCCTAGGGCGGGACTACAACTCACAGTCTCCTGGTGATAGACCCAAACTCACCCAGCTGGCTTCCATGCCTAGGGCGGGACTAGAACTCACCATCTCCTGGTGATAGACCCAAATTCACCCAGCTGGCTTCCATGCCTAGGGCGGGACTAGAACTCACCGTCTCCTGGTGATAGACCCAAACTCACCCAGCTGGCTTCCATGCCTAGGGCGGGACTAGAACTCACCGTCTCCTGGTGATTGGCCCAAAGTCACCCAGCCTGCTTTCATGCCTGAATTAATCTCCCAACTTCCAACCTGGTGCCTTAACCACTAGACCAACCTGCCTCTCCATCATTCCATCACAGAGGGGAAGTAGCGTTGCATGTACCTATATATCCCCAAACAACTTCATGATGCTTGCTCTGTCATCTGGATGAACACCCTAGCTTCCGCAAGCCATTTCTTCCTACATTCTTGAGCTTCCTAACCAGTGGTGGGTTTCAGAAATGCTTACCCTGGTTCGCCCTCCCAGTTTCTAGAACCTTCCGTGCATGCGCCCATCCTCCGAAATGTGACTAAATAGGACGTCTTTACGCTGGGGTGGGTGGGCTGGGGCGGGGATGGGCCCACCCCCACCCGCAGTCGCCGCTACCGGCTCACCCGAACCAGTCCAAACCGAACTCCCATTTATTACAGGTGTTTGAGAGAGGACTCAGGAAATCTCAAATCCCAGCCAGAAAGTCAGTCAGATTTCATATCTGTGAAGGTGCTCTTGATGCTGGTTGAATGAAGCGGCTTCATTTGATGACTTCCACGTGCAGCTCAAGAGTTGAGAAAGACTCCGACGAGGCCTTAACGCGGATGGGATTGAGCGAGACGAGCAGGTTAGTTTGTTCTCACTGTGACTTCCGGACCAGCAGGAGTTTAAGATGCTTTTTTATTTATGACGGTGTTTTTTTTTTCCCCAAGCACGCTTGTCAGTTAACGTGCAAATATTTAGAGTCAAAATGTTCTTTATGGCAGAACCTCGCGTTTTTCAGGGTCAAGATTTTCCTTCGTTGCTGCAAAACCTGACTGGCAGCTGAGATGTCGGCTGTCACCCCCTTCCGACTGTTTTGACAGCACCCATCAGGTGATTCACTCAGGCTGTATATTTTTATAGACCCCGCAGTTTTCGCCTAGAGTAATGGGGGGGGGCGAAAATATGAGCAGCCAAGGCACAGATCATTAAGAAGAGGCAGGGGGAAATGTCAGGCTGGTTTTAAAAAAGTAAACTCTGCCGGTGTGAAATTGTATGTCTACATCGCGTTGTTTTTGGAATAAATGCAGAAGTATTTTAAGATGCATATCTTACCAGGCTTCCATTGGAAAATGCTGGTATTTGGCTGTATAGGTAGTCAGCATACAGAGTAACAAAAGTTTGATGGGACCAATGGTGAAATCCAAATTTTTTCACTACCGGTTCTGTGGGCGTGGCTTGGTGGGCGTGGCGTGGCGTGGCATGGTGGGTATGGCTTGGTGGGCATGGCAGGGGAAGGATACTGCAAACTCTCCATTCCCACCCCACTCCAGAGGAAGTATGTTGCAAAATCTCCATTCCCACCCCACTCCAGGGGAAGGATACTGCAAAATCTCCATTCCCTCCCCACTCCTGGGGGAAGGATATGGCAAAATCTCCATTCCCACCCCACTTGGGGGGCCAGCCAGAGGTGGCATTTGCCGGTTCTCCAAACTAGTCAAAATTTCCGCTACCGATTCTCCAGAACCTGTCAGAAGCTGCTGGATTTCACCCCTGGAAGGGATCTTCGAGGTCTTCTAGTCCAACCCCCTGCTTAGGCAGGAAACCCTACTATTTCAGACAAATGGTTATCCAATCTGTCATTAAAAACCTCCCACAACTTCTGAAGACAAGATGTTCCGCTGATTAATCATTCTCACTGTCAGGAAGTTTCTCCTTAGTTCTAGGTTGCTTCTCTTTTAAGGTCTTGTCTTACAAGCACTCATTTTGCAATCATTTCAAGTTATGACTGAAAAATATTGGCCGATGACCTTATGACCTTTCTTGCCACACAGCTGTTAAGTGAATCACTGCAGTTAATAACACGGTTGTTAAGTGAATCTGGTTTCCTCATTGATTTTGCTTGTCAGAAGGTCACAAAAGAGGATCACATGACCTGGGTCACTGACACCGTCATAAATATGAGTCAGTTGCCAGTTGAATTTTGATCATGTGACCACGGGGATGCTGCAATGGTCATGTGACAAATGGTTATAAGTTGCTTTTTTTATTGGTACTTTAACTTTGAATGCTCACTAAATGAATGGTTGTAAGTCGAGGACTACCTGAAGTGAATTTACTTTCTACCATATTCTCTACAACAGGGATCCCGAACCCCTGGGCTGGGGACCAGAACTGGACCATGGCCGGATAGGAACTGGGCCACATAGTTGGAGGTGAGCGGCAAGAGAGCAAAACTGCACATGTGCAGGAACTAGGTTGCACACTCCTCATCTCCCCCTCCTCCAGTCTGTGGAAAAATTGTCTCCTATGAAACTGATCCTTTGATGTTTCTTTGGAGGGGACAGGAAGGAGAAGGAGAAGGAAAAGAAAGGGAAGGCAAAGAAGGAGAAGGAGAAGGAGAAGAAGGAGAAGAAGAAGGAAAAGAAGGAAAAGGAGAAGGAGAAGGAAAAATGGAGAAGGAGAAGGAAAATGAGAAGAAAGAAGGAGAAAGAGAAGAAGAAGAAAGAAGGAGAAGAAAGAGAAGGAAAAGGAAAAAGAGAAGAAAGAGAAAAAGAAAGAGGAGAAAGAGAAGGAGAAGGAGAAGAAGAAAGAGAAGGAGGAGAAGGAGAGGGAGGAGAAGGTGGTGAAGAAGGAAAAGGAAGAGATGGAGAAGGAGAAGAAAGAGAAGAAGTAAGAGAAGGAGAAGGAGAAGAAAGAGAAGAGAAGGAGAAGGAGAAGAAAGAGAAGAAGGAGAAGGAGAAGAAAGAGAAGAAGTAAGAGAAGGAGAAGAAGAAGAAAAGAAGGAGAAGGAGAAGAAAGAGAAGGAGGAGGAGGAGAGGGAGGAGAAGGTGGTGAAGAAGGAAAAGGAGGAGATGGAGAAGGAGAAGAAAGAGAAAAAGTAAGAGAAGGAGAAGAAGAAGAAAGAGAAGAGAAGGAGAAGGAGAAGGAGAAGAAAGAGAAGGAGGAGGAGAGGGAGGAGAAGGTGGCGAAGAAGGAAAAGGAGGAGATGGAGAAGGAGAAGAAAAAAGAGAAGAAGTAAGAGAAGGAGAAGAAGAAGAAAGAGAAGAGAAGGAGAAGGAGAAGAAGGAGAAGAAAGAGAAGGAAAAAGAGAAGAAAAAGAAGGGGAGAGAGAAGAAGAGGAGAAAGAGAAGGAGAAGAAAGAGAAGGAGAAGGAGAAGAAGGAGAAAGAGGAAAAGGAAAAGGAGAAGAGAGAAGAAGGAAAAAGGAAAAAGGAGAAGAAAGAGAAAGACAAGGAGGAGAGGGAGAAGGAGAAGGTGGTGAAGAAGGAAAAGGAGGAGAAGGAGAAAACGATGACCAAGGTGCTTTCAGAGAAAGTGCAACCCAGTTTCTTTCCTGTGATCATATTGTTCACATTCTTCTCCCTTCTAGATTTGGTCGCCGTTCTTGGCAGGAGAACCGTTCCATGAATTAAATTCTGGAAAGAGCTGAGAACAACCAGCGTGACTCACGCCCTGGTTGTGTCAGCACACAGCTAGCAATCTGTTCCCCCTCCCAAGACTTGGTGTGTCTCCTGGAAACTCACAAGGCATGTGGATCGCTAATGGGCCATTTGGCCCAAGTTCAGCAAAAAAAAAAAAAAAAAACTTGGCCAAAGAGGGGGAAAGCGAGTGAAAATAAAACAGGGGTGTTATCAGGGGTGAAATCCAGCAGGTTCTGACAGGTTCTGCAGAACCGGTAGCGGAAATTTTGAGCAGTTCGGACAACCGGCAAATACCACCACTGTCTGGCCCCAGAGTAGGGGTGGGAATGGAGATTTTGCAATATCCTTCCCCCTGGAGTGGGGTGGGAATGGAGATTTTGCAATATCCTTCCTCCTGGAGTGCGGTGGGAATGGAGATTTTGCAATATCCTTCCCCCTGGGGTGGGGAGGGAATGGGGATTTTGCAGTATCCTTCCCCTAGAGTGGGGAGGGAATGGGGATTTGCAGTACCCTTCCTCCTGGAGTGCGGTGGGAATGGAGATTTTGCAATATCCTTCCCCCTGGAGTGGGGAGGGAATGGGGATTTTGCAGTACCCTTTCCCCCAGGAGTGAGGAGGGAATGGGGATTTTGCAATATCCTTCCCCTGGAGTGGGGTGGGAATGGAGATTTTGCAGTACCCTTCCCCCAGGAGTGGGGAGGGAATGGGGATTTTGCAGTATGCTTCCCCTGCCATGCCCACCAAGCCATGCTCACCGAGCCACGCCCACAGAACTGGTAGTAAAAAAAAATGTGGATTTCACCACTGGGTGTTGTAAGTAACTAAGCAAATGAAACAGGCCTGGGGACCCCAAAACAGGTTCTAGAAACTGGGAGGGGGCAAATGTTAGGCCTGGGAAAAGGACTCTGAAACCCTCCTACAAGTAGTCCTCGACTTACGACCGCAACTGAGCTCAAAATTTCCATTGCTAACCAAGCAGCTGTTCAGTGAGCTTTGCCACATGTTATGACCTTTTTGCCATGGTTGTTAAGTGAATCGCTGCACTTGTTAAA
Organism: Pituophis catenifer annectens; assembly: GCF_029215685.1. Taxonomy (NCBI): domain Eukaryota; kingdom Metazoa; phylum Chordata; class Lepidosauria; order Squamata; family Colubridae; genus Pituophis; species Pituophis catenifer. The sequence goes on along the minus strand of NW_027256883.1, from coordinate 209,916,343 downwards.
GGAATCATTTATTTATTTATTTATTTATTATTTATTGGTTCGATTTATATGCCGCCCTTCTCCGGAGACTCAGGGCAGCTTACAATGCGTTAAGCAATAGCCTTCATACTTTCTGTATATACCTGCTTAGTAGGGCTTTCGCCCCCCCCCCAAAGCGGTGTTCGTTTTTTATACAAAGTCAGCTTGTGGTCATTAAGTAAATTTGGCTTCCTCCAGAAGCTTTTGGCTTGTGAGAAGCCAGCCAGGCAGGTCACAAATGTCAAACACATGATCCTGGGACATTGCAACTGTCATAAGTACATGCCAGTTGCCAAGCGCCGGAATTTTGATGATGTGACCGCACTGACGCTGAAATGGTCATAAGTGTGAAAATCGGCCATGAGTCACTTCTTTCAATGCCGTTGTCACTTGGAACGGTCACTAAATGGAAGTTGTAAATCTAGGAGTGCCTTGCAATTTAGAAGAAGGAGAAATGGTTTTTTTAAAAAGTAATTTAAAAAATCTTTGTTGAATACAGGTAGTCCTCAGGTTACGACCACAACTGAGCCGAAAAATGATGTTGCTAAGTGAAACGTTTCTTAAGTGAGTTTGCCCCCATTTTACGACTTTTCTTGCCACCGTCGTTAAGTGAATCATTGCATCTGTTTAGTAACACGGTTATTAAGTGAATCTGGATTCCCCGTTGACTTTGCTTGCCAGAAGGTTGCAAAAGGTGATCACGTGACCCTGGGACCCTTCAACCGTCATAAATATGAGTCCGTGGCCAAGCCTCTGAATTTTGATGACGTGACCATGGGGATGCTGAAACGGTCGTAAGTGTGAAAAAAGACATAAGTCACTTTTTGCAGTGCCGTTGTAACTTTTGAATGGTCGCTAAACGAATGGTTGTAAATCAAGGACTACTTGTACATGCCGGTTATGAGAACCGCTCAACAGGCATTTTTTTTCATCACGGTCAACTTCAAACGGCCACTAAACAAATGGTCGTAAGTCGAGGACCATGTATTATTAATGAAATAATAATTTCATTATTTCGCTCGAGACATATTTAAACAGAAAAGTGAACAGAAACACAGGCTGTTAGGTTTTTTATGCAGATCAGTGGTGGGTTCCTTCTGGTTCGGTCCGGTTCGGCCGAGCCGGTAGTGGTGACGATATGACGTCACCGAACCGGTTCTCCCCCCCACCCAACCCTCCCACCCCCCCATGTTATTCTTACCTTTTATTTGGTCCCACCCTCAATCTATTGCTGCCTCCTGAGTCCCAGCTGATGACTAGAGGGAAAAAAACTGTTTAAACTCTTGCTGCGGGGCTTCAAAGAGCCGTCCTACAGCTGATCAGTGTTAAAAGCAAACAAATGAGTCAGGTCATAAGTGCGAGGATTGGTCGTAAGTGCGAGGACCTTCCAGAAATGACTGACCAGCTAGCCACGCCCACCTAGTCACATGACCTCCAAGCCACACCCACAAAATAAGCCACGCCCACAGAACCGGTAGTAAAAAAAATTAGAACCCACCCCTGACGCAGATCACTAATGTAGTTGGGCAAAAGAAAATACTTTGGAATAATATCTGAAAAAAAATGACCCCATCTGAATTCCAGTGAAGTCATATTTACTCTCTCTGAATGGTCCAATTCTGATAACTCACAGCTTTTTTTTTTTTTTTTTGGAAAATGAGTCAGAACCCATTTCCAAAACAATTTCTCTTGAGGGTTTGCTGTAATGCAACATTTCTTTAAAAAATCCTTAATTGCGATATCTCATTTCTTCCATCATTTCCAGGTAGAAATGTACAAACACCCAACTATTATTTGGTAATCATGATTCATCTTTGTCCCCCTATACGGATAGTCCTCGACTTATGACCACAATTGAGACCAATATTTCTGTTGCTAAGCGAGACTGTGTTAACTGAAGTTTGCCCTGTTTTATAACCTTTCTTACCACGGTTGTTAAGAGAATCACTGCAGTTAAGTTAGCAACACGGTTGTTAAGTGAATCTGGATTCCCCGTTGACTTTGCTTGCCAGAAGGTTGCAAAAGGTGATCACGTGACCCTGGGACACTTCAACCGTCATAAATACCTGCCAGTTGCCATGCATCCGAATTTTGATCACGTAACCGTGGGGATGCTGCAATGGTCACAAGTGTGAAAAATGGTCATAAGTCACTTATTTCAGTGCCGTTGTTACTTTGGTCGCTAAAGGAATGTTGTAAGTTGAGGACTACCTGTTACTATTTAATATTTACCATTAATTCATGCAGGAATGCAGGAAGTCCTCAATTTACAACCACAATTGAGGCCAAAATTTCTATGGTTAAGTGAGATGTTTGTTAAGCGAGTTTTGCCCCATTTTATCAACTTCCTTGCTTCAGTTCTTACGTGAATTATCGCAGTTGTGAAGTTAGTAACCCGGTTGTTAAGCGAATCTGGCTTCCCCATTGACTTTGTTTGTCAGAAGGTTGCAAAAAAGAGATCACCTGACCCTGGGACCCTGCAACCATTATAAATATGAACCAGTTACCAAGCCTTTGCACTTTGATCACATGATCATGGGGATGCCGCAAAGGTCGTATCCTATGAAAAATGGTCATTAAGTGTTGTGGTCCGCCAGCAGCTTGCGGAGTTGGCAGTGGAGTCGGACAGTGAGGAGGTTGAGGAAGAACATGGGCCAGTCCTGGAGGCTGGGGAAGGCCCGGATTCGGAATCTGTGTCGGAGGCAGAGATCTGGCCAGGGCCATCTGGGAGTTATTCGCTGTGTTAAGGAATTCGCAGAGTAACCCTGTGTGCACATGTAAGCGATTGAGAGTAGGTACAAATAGCAAAATTACAGTCCAGGGATAATCCAATAACAAAGTCTTCTTACCAGTTGTCGTAGTCATTCACAATAAACAGTTCTTCTGGATTTGCAAACAGTAGCATACAGAGATATCAGAGAGCAAGAACAGCAAAGAGAAACAAACCATGTTTCTAGCTCCCTCTTAAGGAGATTGGCTACAGAGCTAACCAATCAGGACACAATATGATGCAATACAGCAGTCTTAAAGCTATATTGATGGTTTATATATTGCCAACCCAACAAGGTAGGTAATACTCATTTCCTAACACGCTGACTCCGGAGCCTCCAGAGGCTGACAGCAGAGAGGCAGAGGAACAGGAGGAGCCTGTTCCTAGTGCATGCATGAGAAGAGCTGCCAGAAGGCAAGAGCAGCTAAAGCAAAAAGGACGACTCGGGAGTAAGGCCAAGAGATGACTGGCCCCTCCCATAAGGCTTAAAAGACCAGCAACAGTTCTTGGGCTCTTTGTCGGAAAACAACGTTGATAGATTTGTTTCTTGTCTTGCTGCATTTTTTTCTTATCGGTGTCTTCTGCTTCTGAACTTTTGCTAAGAAAAGCCTTTGGCAGGTTGCCTAATTAGACCAAGGTTGGTGATAAGGCTGAAGAATTGTGCTATGAAGAATTTGTTTTGAATTAGTTTGGACTACGCTGAGAATGAGTTTAATTCTCAGCTGTTCTAATAAAGTCTGTTTGTTTTGGAACTGATTGCGTCTGATAATACCTACTTGGGCCTGGGTCACAACAATAAGTCACTTTTTTTTCAGTTTCATTGTATCTTTCAACGGTCACTAAATGAACCATTGTAAGTCAAGGACTACCTGTATTTCCTAGTTCAAAAGATACACTGTTCAATGTTGGGACTTTTCAGCGTTATGAGAAATCAGTCTTGACTCCAAAACATGGCCAAAGTCCTTACTACATAAACTTTCTCATATTTCAGGATAACAATTTATGAAAACAAGCTATCTAACTTCGAAAAATACGCTTACTAGGTTGAAACCAATACTCTCAAGTTGTGGTCAATTTGTAGTAACCGCATTGATAGATTTTCTCCAAGATAGAACATAGAACACAGAAACATAGAGCCGGAAGGGACCTTGGAGGTCTTCTAGTCCAACCCTCTGCTCAAGGAGGAGATCCTATACCCGTGATGGCGAACCTAGGCCCGAAAATCAGCTGGCCGGCTCGTGTATGCATGCCAGAGCTGAGCTAGAGCAATGCTCACGTGCCCACCGATATGGCTCAGCGTGCCACCTGTGGCACGCGTGCCATAGGTTCGCCATCACGGTTCTATTCTATTATATTTGTAGTCCTCAACTTACAGCAATTCATTTAGTGATGGTTCGAAGTTACAACAGCACTGAAAAAAGTGACTTATGAGCAGTCTTCTCACTTACACCCATTTCAGCCTCTCCAGGGTCACATGCTCAAGATTCAGGCGCTTGGCCACTTCCTCATATTTATGACGGTTCCAGCATCCCAGGCGGGTCACGCGATCCCCTTTTGTGACCTTCGGACCAGCAAAGTCAAGGGGGAAAGCCAGATTCACTTAACGTGTTACTAACTTATCGACGGCAGTGATTCCCCTTTACAATCCTGGCAAGAAAAGTCCTAAAATGGGGCACAACTCGCCTAAACACAGTCTCGCTTAGCGACATAAATGCAGGGCTCAATTGCGGTCGTAAGTCAAGGACTACCTGTGATGCCCACCTGAAAGTCTGAAAAAAAAAAAAGGACATATTTTGGGGGGGTTTGCCCTCCCCACCCGAGATGGGTTTCACATACTGTAGCAACTTGATAGTACAGGGGTTTAGTGCACCCTGTTATTAACACAGCTGCCTGCAATTTCTGCTGGTTCAAATCTCTCCAAGGCTCAAGGTTGACTCAGCCTTCCATCCTTTCTAAGGTAGGTGAAATGAGGACCCAGTTTGTGGGGGCAATAAGCTGACTTTGTATAAAATATACAAAAGAATGAAGGCTATTGCTTAACGCATTGTAAGCCGCCCTGAGTCTCCGGAGAAGGGCGGCATATAAATCAAATTAAAAAAAAATAAAAAAAAACTGGTTTGCCCAGCATTGGAAACGTGAGTGCATATGTGCATGCCCTCCACACATGTGTGCGACATCAAACAACACGGCAATTCACTCACGCGCACCATCCGCACATGCTTGCGGCGTCAAAAACACAGCGATATCATCTTCTTTAACAGAATTTTATATATTCTATTTTTGCCATAACACTTATCACATATCTCAACTATTACCATCTTATAGAAAGCTAACTCCTATGTCACAAGTAAATGCCTTATTCTCCATTATGTAAATAGTATATGAACAGGATATCAGGGGTTAACTTATTCTTCACTTCTTAATGTATTCATACTTCACCACTCCCTTTTCTAGCTCCACCCATTGTATATATAAGGAGCTGGATACATCCCTTCTTTGCTTCTATCTGTGAATATTCAGTGAATATAGAATGCCTTATGTAAATAAAGAGAGATATATTTGAACTCTTAATTCTCAAATTATTTATTGAGTCTGATCCTGAAAATATCGCAACAATCTGGTAGCAGAGGATGGTTGAATTGACTCAATAAAAATTTAAATATGTCTAAAAGAGATAGGCCCAACACCAGGGCATACAGCAAAGAAATGGAAACGGACCAAGAAATAATCGATGAGTCCACGAATGCAATTTCAAGAGAATCTGAAGAATACACCACAGAAGACGAAGAAATAATAAATGAAGATAATGACCAGGAGGAAAACGAAATAGAAAACAACGAACTCAGGTCAGAGATACTAAAACTTTTAAAAAGCCAAAAGAGCGATGAAAGTCTCATTGCGAACCTCCAAGATATACTAAAAAACAACGGAGCAGCGAGAGAAAAGCACATCGCTACTGAAAAGCCAAAAGACTCAAAAATAGTAAGTGAAATGCTTACAGACAAAGGCGCAGTGAAGAAGGGCAGCGATCCCGCGCTAAATTTTGAATGGCAGCCATCTTGGTTTCAACAGACACCCAAGGTGAGCGAAGCAGAGCCAATCAGAAAGCAAGATTCAAAATTTCTGGCGCGAAAGGCCTTACTAGATAAAGTAAATAAAAAAGAAAAAATATATACCTCAGAAGAATCAGAATCAGAGAACGAAGAAGATTCAACAGACATACAAATAAAGTCAGCAATGAAAACGCTTTTTGCTGCATTTGGACCGAAACTGAAGATTACTAAAAAATCAACCAAAAAACAAGCAAGCAAGCCAGAGCCTCAAAATCTACCCGCTCCTATCCAGACAACGAGAGCACCGACACCTGAACCCAGAGAGCCCTGCAGATACCACCCCACGCCGCAGACTGATCCAAGGACCAGCGCCTTCAGCAGAAGGAAACGAGCACCCGCTATCACCAGGACTCCCAAGATCGAGCCGGAGACTGATTCATCGGAAGAAGAACAAAGCGAACGAGCTGCAGCAGCGAGAACCTCTCACGACGATTCCAGGAACGAAATGAGCAACGTGCATGCGCAAGACTACGAGGACGACCCAGGAAGACATGAGATGCGGAGAGAATCATGTAGACTCGTTGCGAGCATTCCCACGCCGTTTTGCAATTTCCAGCATTTACGAGACCACGGACTACCCCCGGTTGTAAGTAATGGACCCAACAATGTTGGGAATTTACCCAGTGACTTCCCAAAGCTGAGGATAGATGGCATTAATTTGCAAGAATGGTATCAACAGCTCCAGGTTGTCTTTATGAAAGAAAACTTATTATTTTTTATCACTAATCCCCCAAAAAGACCTTGGACTCTAAAGTTAGATTGCCTACACCATAGAGCATTTTTCTTATTAATTTCCAGTGTGTCTCCTGCCATGTATCACAGCATTAAGCAGAATCTGACTGTCTCAGAAATTATTCAATGCATGTTCAATTTATTTCACAGTGATAGTGTAGCTACTACCACAAGAATGTCTAAAGATTTCTTCTCTTCTAGGATAAAGCCAGGGGTTACCATAAGTGAACATTTAATATCTTTAAACAAAATTAGAGCAGAACTGCATTTAAGGGGGGAGGTGATTTCAGATCAAACGATGAAAAGTGTTATCATCAACTCACTTGACCCATCATGGGATAATTATATGTCACATTTAGACACAATCAATCTAGGATACTTATCCATAGAAAGTCTATCCAATAAGTTAATAGCTGAAGACAATTCAAGGAGGAGTCGCTCTGACAACCATATAGAACACAAACAATATAGAAAGGTAGCATTTCAAGAAAGATATCATGAAACATTTAGATGCCACAATTGTGGGTCCAAAGAACATAGTAGGAGGGATTGCCCTAAAATCACAAGAGAAAGACATAGATCAGAATACAGAAGTAAGTACAACAACAGACAGTCTTCCATTGATAGACATAGGTATAGAAGTCCACCTAATTATAAAGAACATAGAGGGGGCAGAGATAATTCAAAGGATAGGAAATCTGGTTCACTAAATGGACTAAACAAACAAGACAACACTAACATACAACAAACAAAGAACAATAATTGGCTTATTGATTCTGGAGCAACTAATCACACTACAAATAATAGAAATATATTGTCTTCATTTGTAGAGGATAAATTTGTAATCAAAGTAGCTAATCAAGAAAAAGTCCAAGTAATAGGTAGAGGGAATGTAACCTTACCTGGTCTAGGAAAAATAGAGGGGGTATTACTAATACCTGAAATACCTCACAACATACTTAATGCCATAAAACTAAGCAGAGATTCTGACACTAACATTGTGTTCTCAAAGGGAAAAGCAACATTAGAGAAAAATGGAATAGATATAGGTACAGTAATAATCAAAGGAGGCCTACCTTATTTAATGACAAGGGAGAAATGGTTACACAACATTGATTCAAATATGGAAGATAGCATTGAGATAGATAATGGAAACAATAGTAACAGTGACAATGATGAATGTGAAGTAACTCACAATCACAAAGATACACACAATGAAAAAAAACCTAAAATAGGTAAGCCAATTCACGATGAGTGTGCTCATGTTTTACATAGGAAGTTAGGACATGCCAGTTTTCCTGTAGTACAAAAGATGACTGAACACACAGAAGGTGTTAAAATAAAAAATTGTGAAAACTATTTGGAATGCTCAGTGTGTAAGTCTACAAAGCTAAAAACTAGTCCCAGACCTAGAAGATCAACAAGATCAACCAACAAAATTTTTGATTTGGTACACATGGACCTAGTTGGTCCGCTAACACCATCAATTACTTACAAAAAACGTTACTTTCTAACCATTGTAGATGATTATAGTCGTTATGGATTTGTTTACACATTAAAACATAAAGATGAAACCTTTCAGAAATTTAAAGAGTTCTACAAACGTATAGAAACACAGCACAATATTAAAATAAAGCAAATCATGACAGATAGGGGATGTGAATTCATGTCTAAGGAATTCTCCCAATGGCTAAAGGACAAAGGAATGTTACATTACACATCTAGCCCATTTTCCACATTCCAGAACGGAGTGGCAGAGGGAAAGAACTCAACATTACAAACCATGATTAGATGCACATTAGAAGATGCTGGCTTAGGCAAACAATTCTGGTCAGAAGCCCTACAATATTCTAATTACACACAAAATAGAACTTGGTCCAGCATTGTAAATAAGACACCATATGAAGTAATGTATAATAGGAAACCAAAATTAGCACACATGCACATATTTGGAGTCACTGCAGACGTACACATACCTAAACAATTAAGGCGCAAAGGAGAGAACGTATCCAGAAGACTTAGATTTATGGGATACGAGACAGGCACAAAAGGATACAGATTCATCGATAATAATAATAAATTTATAGTTTCCAGAACGGCTGTGTTCCATGAACAGGCCAACTGGTCTAAAATACATCTTAATGAAATATTCCCAAACACCAAACCAGATACCAAACTCCAAAGAAAAAGAACTATAGAAGAACACAGTAACAACATGCATAGAAACAAAACCAAAGCATGGACAAACAGTCAACACAAAATAAAGACAGACTCTTTAACAAAAAAAGAAGCAAGGTATTTACATGACAATGATAGTAAGCCTGAAAGAACAATCAGAAGTAGTAGAAATAAAGTGCCAAACAAATACAAAGATTATGTAATGTATATGGATGGAGAATCAACAACACCTAATACATATGAGGAAGTGTTAAAACTTCCTCCTGAAGAAAAAGAAAAATGGGAATCAGCAATGACTAAAGAGATGGATAGTTTACGAGGGCTAAATGTATTTACACCTGCAATTGCACCAAAGGACAAAACCATCATTGGCACTAGGTGGATATATAAAATTAAAAATTTAGAGGGAGGCAATACACTATACAAAGCTAGATTAGTTGCACAAGGTTATGCACAGAAATATCCCGAGGATTATACAGACACATACTCTCCCACAGTTAGAACAGAGAGTGTCAAAACAGCTCTAGTTATAGCATCAGCACTCAATCTCAACGTGTTCCAATATGACATACAGACTGCGTATTTACACGCAAAATTAGATAAAGAAATATATGTAAGAGCACCTCACAGTCAATACACAAACAAAAATGAGACTTGGTTATTAAACAAAAGTTTATACGGGTTGAAACAATCTGGTAAACGATGGTATGATTGTTTAGTGAAAGTACTTAAAACTATGGATTTCAGTGCCACTACTGCTGACAATTGTTTCTTTGTAAAAAAAGATGGTGATTCCATAGAATTTGTATTAATCTATGTGGATGATATTTTGTATATAGGTAAACATAAAGAGAGGAGAGAAACATTTGTAACAAAACTAAATGAACATTTTTCACTAAAATCTTTGGGTAAAGTAAATAAGTATCTTGGTGTTCAAATCAGTAAAACCAGAAGGGGATTCAAACTTTCTCAAAGAGATAAAATCATAGAGCTCTTGAATAAATGTAATTTAAGTAATGCTAAGCCCTGTGACACTCCCATGCAAACTGATTTTCTAAGGAATACAGACGAATCATCCCCTGAATTCAAAGATAATACATTTTATAGATCAATCATAGGTTCCCTTCTTTACATTTCTAATTGGACTAGACCTGATATTGCCTTGCCTCTCAACTTATTGTCCAGACATGTCAGCAAACCAACACTATACCATTGGGAAGCTGTCAAAAGGATATTAAGATATTTGAAGAGTAGTTTAGACTTTTGTTTGTTATTGGAACCTGATAATATCAAGGAGCCCATCCTCACATGTTACGCCGATGCGGATTGGGCTGGCGATACTTCATGTAGAAAAAGCACATCTGGTTATATATTTCTCCTTAACGGTTGTCCAGTTTACTGGTACACTGGCAAACAAGATTTAGTAGCTACTTCAACAACAGAAGCAGAATATGTTTGTCTATCTAAAGCAGCAAATAACCTTGTATGGTTTAATGACTTACTTTCAGACATTTGGAAAAAACCCACCTTACCATTTATCATGCATGAAGATAATAAAGCTGCTATCGAAATATCTAGATCTGATGCTATTGGACAAAGGTCCAGACATATAGATATAAAATTTAAACATGTGAGACAGTTATCTCAGGATGGATTTATCAAAGCAGTTCATTGTGAAACATCAGAGCAAATAGCTGACATATTAACAAAGCCTTTGCCGTCCAAGCAACATAAATATTTGACTTCTAAGTTACATGTTTTATATTGTTCTGAATCTGAATGTAATTGGTGTGGTATATCGAATCGGCATTTAGAGGGGGATTTGTCACAAGTAAATGCCTTATTCTCCATTATGTAAATAGTATATGAACAGGATATCAGGGGTTAACTTATTCTTCACTTCTTAATGTATTCATACTTCACCACTCCCTTTTCTAGCTCCACCCATTGTATATATAAGGAGCTGGATACATCCCTTCTTTGCTTCTATCTGTGAATATTCAGTGAATATAGAATGCCTTATGTAAATAAAGAGAGATATATTTGAACTCTTAATTCTCAAATTATTTATTGAGTCTGATCCTGAAAATATCGCAACATCCTATTAACTTAATCAAAGCAATTACCCTTCTATTAATCCACCTGAAATCTTAATTCAATTAATACCTCATAATACATTTCACAATTCTTACCCCAAATACTCATTATTAAAAATACAATTCAAACATGTTTATATTTCTAAATCTTATTTCCATTTCTAGAACTTCTTTACATTTTATTATTACTTCATATAATATTCATTAAGTCTTTATTTAATTATGACTTCATCAAATTTAAATCTTATCTCTAATCTTGAAAATGTACCAATTTAACATTTAAACAAAGTTCTTAATTCGAATAGCACAACATAATACAATTCACAAGTATTTCCCTAAATTCTATCTATTTAACATCTATCTACCATTTATATAAAAGCCAATTTAGAGGAGATATGTGATAAGTGTTACGGCAAAAATAGAATATATAAAATTCTGTTAAAGATGAACAAAAAGTTGAACAAATTTATGACCGGATCAATGCTCTGTTACGAAAAGATGTATTGTATGTTTATTTGTGTGTTTTAAATTTTTTTAAAAAAAAATTCTAAAAAAAACAAAACACAGCGATATCGGACGGGATTGCACCCGGGTGGATGGATGGGTCACCACTACCGGTCTGAACCAGCTGAATCCCACCTCTGCTCCCCACCCAGTAACATCACAAACATCCTTTCTGAGTTAGCAAGGCCTGAAATGGAAGTAAACATATCCCACGGCATGTCTTCGCCTGTACCATCCATTTGAAATCTCCTGCAGCATGGAGGAGCATCCTTAAAGGATAGGTGGTAGGTGACCTTGGATGACTGTAGGAGCAGGGAGGAGAAAACGGCTTCTTAGCTGCCCTCTATTAAGGTCCCAGGAGGTGGGAGATAGCAGAAGGACAAAAGTCACAATGGCCGGCAAAATAATGGTTGGAGTCATTTTCCAGGCATGGCGTCGTGTGCAAAGTCGCCTCTCGCCTTCGGAAGGAGAAGAGAGAATAATTGCTTCTTGCTTCTACAAAGGAGGTCCAGGGGTAGGACAGATGGCGCTTCTCAATACGGTGGCTCAAATATTGCCTATTTTGGAAAGGAATAGATTGTGTGTCGTCCTCCTCCTCCGGTAGGCACAGTAATAATAACCACAAACAATAACAGCAGAAGAGAAAGAGAAAGAACTGGAGAAAATAACAAAATTGCAAAGGCCTGCAAATAGACATCGAATGACTGTGGCAAAAGAAAGCCGAGGGGCTGCCCCAAAGAAGAAGGGGTCAAGCTATTCTCCAGAGCAGGGGTCTCCAACCTTGGCAACTTTAAGCCTGGAGGACTTCAACTCGCAGAATACCCAGGAGCAACGGATGGAAACTAATCAAGGAGAGAAGCAACCTAAAAATAAGGGGGAGTTTCCTGACAGTTAGAACAATTCATCAGTGGTGTTAAGGATATTGTTGTTGTGTTACCAACCAGCAGAGTGTAGAGCACAGAGAAACGTTGCTGAGAGCAATGAATAAGAGATGTGCAAACTGGTTTATCAAAAGCTTACTTTATAGTGGAAAAACAGTCTCATAGTCTTTAAACAAATTCCAAGTCTTTGCCAGTTAAATCAGTCCAGTAGTTACAAATATCTTCTTACCAAACAAACATTAGTTGGTTAGAATAACAAACTCGCTCTGTTTCACAAACCATGATGGTAGCAGATCCATCAAACGATGATAGCATATCACAGCAACTCCTCACACAATGGTAGCATATCATCAAACTGAATACGTTACAGTACCTTACTTAAATACATTCACAACCTCTGATTATCTAATTACAGCATGACTCAGCATTACAATGAATCAGCAGAAAAACTTTAAAGTCACACAATACATATTCACATTAAAGTCACAGAACACATATATTGCCTGGACAACTTGTTAGGCTCAAACCATATCCTAACAAGTGGAACAACTTGCCTCCAGAAGTTGTGGGTGCTCCAACATTGGAGGTTTTTAAGAAGGATAAGGATAAGGATAATTTTATTTCTATACCGCCCCTCTCCCGAGGGACTCGTGGCGGTGTACAGCCAGGTAAAACACAATACAAATATCACAATTTAAATTTAAAAAATTCTTAAAAGTAATACATTTAAGGCCAAAATTAGTTAAAAAACCCAAAAATTTAAGAACTCCGAATTTAAAACTCAATTTATGAAGCTAGCCCTGCCTGTCGGAAGAGCAGGGTTTTAAGAGCACAGCGAAAAACTCGGAGGTCAGAGATTGTGCGTATTTCCGGGGGCAGTTCATTCCAAAGGGCAGGGGCTCCCTCAGAGAAGGCTCTCCCCCTGGGTGTCGCCAGCTGACATAATTTGGCCGACGGAACCCTGAGGAGTTCCTCTCTGTGAGAGCGAACTGGTCGGTGGGAGGCTATCGGTGGCAGAAGGTGGTCTCGTAGGTACCCAGGTCCTGAGCCATGGAGCGCTTTAAAGGTGGTAACCAACACCTTGAATTACACCCGGAAGACCACTGGGAGCCAGTGCAGCTTGCGCAGGAGAGGTGTTACATGGGCGCAACGAGTTGCACCCATAATTACCCACGCGGCCGCATTCTGGACCAGTTGGAGCCTCCGAGTGTCTTCAAGGGGAGCCCCATATAGAGAGCATTACAGTAGTCCAGCCGGGAGGTAACAAGGGCGTGAGTGACTGTGCGCAAGGCGTCCCGGTCCAGAAAGGGACTCAACTGGAGAATCAGGCAAACCTGATAGAAAGTCCCCCTGGCCACGGTTGTCATATGCTCTTCTAAAGACAGCCCTGCATCCAGGAGGACGCCCAGATTGCGAGCCCTCTCTGTGGGGGGTAGAGATTCACCCCCTATAGACAGTGATGGCGTCAGCTGACTATACCGGGATGCTGGTAGCCACAGCCACTCGGTCTTGGAAGGGTTGAGTCTGAGCCTATTTCTCCCCATCCAGACCTGTATGGCCTCCAGGCAGCAGGACATCACGTCAAGGGCATCATTGGGGTGGTCTGGGGTGGAGATGTACATCTGAGTGTCATCAGCGTACTGATGTACCCTCACCCCAAAACCACAGATGATCTCACCCAGCGGCTTCACATAAATGTTGAACAGAAGGGGCGAGAGGACCAACCCTTGCAGCACCCCCCAAGCAAGGCGCTTCAAGGTCGACCTCTGCCCCCCTGCCAACACAAACTGCAAGTGGTCGGAGAGGAAGAAGGAGAACCACCGCAACACGGTGACTCCTATTCCTAACCCCCTCAACCGCTGCAGCATGATACCATGGTCGATGGTATCAAAAGCCGCTGAGAGATCTAATAGGACCAGAACAGAGGAACAACCTCTGTCCCAAGCCCTCCAGAGATCATCCACCAATGCGACCAATGCCGTTTCCGTGCTGTACCCCTGTCTGAAGCCCGACTGGTAAGGGTCCAGATAGACAGCTTCATCCAGGTACTGGGGGAAGCTGTCATGCCACCACACTCTCAACAACCTTCGCCACAAAGCGAAGGTTGGAGACCGGACGGTAATTTGCTAATACAGCCGGGTCCGGGGAAGGCTTCTTGAGAAGGGGCCTCACCACCACCTCCTTCAAGGTGGCAGAAAAGGTCCCCTCACTCAGAGAAGCATTTATAATCCCCTGGAGCCAGCCTCGTGTAATCTCCCGGGAGGCCAGTACCAACCAGGAGGGACACGGGTCCAATAAACATGTGGCAGCACTAATCTTACCCAGAATCCTGTCCACGTCCTCGGGAGCTACAGGGTCAAACTCTTCCCAGATAATGTTCTCAAGACCTACCCCCGTCTCCCCCCCTGGACTCACCCAGTCGGAGTCCAAGCCTTCCCGAATCCGAGCGACTTTATCATGCAGGAACTGCACAAACTCCTCAGCTCGACCCTGCAAGGGATCTTCCTGAAGAGATTGGACAAGCATTTGTCTGAAACGGTATAGGGTTTCCTGCCTGAGCAGGGGGTTGGACTAGAAGACCTCCAAGGTTCCTTCCAACTCTGTTATTCTGTTATTCAAAGAAAGTCATAGGCGCCTTGGGTGCAATCCCAAAAGAATTGGAGCACCGTCGGCATTGACAAAATCCCCAATAGTCAATTGCAAAAGGCAGCTTTACTCGGAACAGCTGACATTCTATGAGGATAGAATCTTTAACATCATCAAACATCAAACAATAACATCTGTCTAACTCAGGTCCTTTGGAAGGACTCAATAGGTAGATAAAAATATCAACTCTAGTCTGAACATCTGGCTGACTGTGATGATGATGATGATGATGATGATGATGATGATGATGATGATGATGTTATCTGTTTGGTCGTGTCCAAGTCTTGGTGATTCTGTGGGCTAAGGTGTCTCCACTTCTTCTGATCTTGCAGTACTTCTTTGAGTTGTTCTATGCTCTGGCTAGTGTCAGCTTTGATGGTGTCCAGCCATCATGTTCTTTGGCGGCCTGGTTTCCTTTAACTGCTAACCTCAGGGTGCCATCAGCCAATCAATGTAGGCTGGTGACCCCCAGGGGGAGGGCCTTCTCTGTGGGGGCACCTACCTTCTGGAATCAGTTGCCCCCAGAGATAAGGAGAATCCAAGACCTTAGTGCCTTCCGCCGTGCCCTTAAAACCCACTTTTTCGAGCAAGCCGGGCTGGCTTAAGAAGAAATTTTAAATGTTTTAATTGGTTTGTATTTTTAATTTTGGGCCAAATTTATATATATTTTAATTGTTTTTTAATATTTGTATTTTATGTTTTTTAATTCTGGCTGTACACCACCCTGAGTCCTCAGGGAGAAGGGCGGTATATAAATTTAAAATAAATAAATAAATAAATAAATAAATAACTCTTCCCAACATAATTGCTAACTGGCTGCAGTGGTGGGTTTCAAAAACTTTTTACTACCGGTTCTGTGGGTGTGGCTTGGTGGGCGTGGCAGGGGAAGGATAATGTAAAATCTCCATTCCCTCCCCACTCCTGGGGGAAGAGCTGGTCTTCCATTGTCCGGCGTGAGCATGCATGCCAGCCAGCTGATTGGCACATGTGCATGCATGGCAGTAACCAGAAGTCTTGCTTGCCAGAAACCAAAAGTACCTTATCCGGTGTGCTCTTCTTCCAGGTCGCAGCCCTGACGAGCACACAAAGTGCTCCCTTTTCTGTACTTGGTGGCAAAAAAGTTTGCCATCACTGCCCTACACCATTTCTGACAGATGGCAGTCCAGTCTCTTCTTGAAAGCCTGGTCATTAAATGAACTGTTGTAAGTCGAGAACTACCTGTACTGTTTGACTGGGAATAATGGTTTGGTTTTACTTGTTTTGTACATTGAAGATAATAACATTTTTTGGGTTAATTTTGCTTCATGAGGGATTGCTTTATTTCTATTGATCTGCATCTGTAGAACTTCTGAGTTTAGACACAGTTCGTTTGGTCACCCTTCAAAGTTTTACAGATTACAGATTACAGATTAACGGAGTTGGAAGGGACCTTGTAGGTCATCTAGTCCAACCCCCTGCCCAAGCAGGAGACCCTACACCATTTCTGACAAATGGCAGTCCAGTCCCTTCTTGAGAGCTTCCAGTGATGAAGCTCCCACAACTTCTGAAGGCAAGCTGATGACTGCTCTCATGGTCAGAAAATTTCTCCTTATTGCTACGTTGAATCTCGCCTTGTTCAGTTTCCATCCATTATTCCTTGTCTGGCTTTCAGGTGCTTTGGAAAATAGGTTGACCCCCTCCTCTCTGTGGCAGCCCCTCAAATATTGGAAGACTGCTATCATGTCTCCCCTGGTCCTTCTCTGCACTAGATCAGCCATGCCCAGTTCCTGCAACCGTTCATCGTATGTTTTAGCCTCCAGTCCCCTAATCATTCTACACTCTGCACTCTTTCTAGAGTTTCAACATCTTTTTTATAGTGTGGTGACCAAAACTGGATGCAGTACTCTAGGTGTGGTCTTACTAAGGCTTTTTTTTTTTTTAATTGATTTATATGCCGCCCTTCTCCGGAGACTCAGGGCGGCTTACAATGCGCTAAGCAATAGCCTTCATCCTTTTTGTATATTTATACAAAGTCAGCTTATTGCCCCCACAAACCGGGTCCTCAATTTACCTGCCTTAGAAAGGATGGAAGGCTGAGTCAACCTTGAGCCTGGTGAGATTCGAACCTGCAGTAATTGCAGGCAGCTGGTTTTAATAACAAGGTGCTTTAGACCACTGTACTACCAAGGCTCTTTATACCAAGGCTTTACAGAGTGGTATTAATACCTCCCTTGATCTTGATTGTATCCCTCTGTTAATGCAATTTAGGATTGCATTGGCTTTTTTGGCTGCTGCTACACACTGTTGGCTCATATTTAACTGGTTATCCACTAAGACTCCAAGATCCCTCTCCCAGTTACTGCTATTAAGCCTGGTTTCACCCAGTCCAGTGGTGGGTTGCCCCTGGTTCGCACCGGTTCTATAGAACCGGTAGGTAAAACCTGTGGGAGACCCTGCCCACCCACCCTGACATTATCAAAACGCTTCTGTGCATGCACATGAGCAAAGCGAGCGCATGTACACGACCCCACTGCGAACCGGTAGTAAAGGGTAAGTAGAACCCACTCTTCACACAGTCTATATGTGTACTTTCTTTCGTCTTGATTCTTTCCAAAGGTCTTTTAATGTCTGGAAGGGCTGGAAATTACTTTCAGTGTATTTCCTTTCACCTGTTATCGGCTCCGTTTTGCAAGAGGAACTAGGAAACGAAAATCGGGACTTTCCATATGCAAAAGGTGGCTGTTATTTTCTGTTTTGCAAAATGGCTTTGTGAAAATCTCTTTCATTTTTTGTTTTAAGGGGAACCTGGTGGCTACAGAGCAGAGCCTTACTTAAGTTTGAGTAATCTTTGAAGGAGATCTTGAAAATCCGGAAAACATCTCATGCAATTCAGTAGGGTGCTAGAGTGGTTCTGCTGGCCCAGAAACCAGGAGACTGTGAGTTCTAGTCCTGCCTTAGGCATAAAAACTGGCTGACTTTGGGCCAATCTCCAGGAGACAGTCCCGTCTTAGCCATGAAAGCCAACATACTGGGTGATCTTGAGCCACTCAGTCTGCCTCAGCCCAACCCACTTCTCAGAGTTAAAATAGGAGAGAGAAGGAATATTATGTACCTACATCGTCTTGAGTTAGTTCTAAAGAAATAAAGGTGGGACAAAAATCTAATGAACAAATATTTGCTTTGGAATTTCTGTCAAAGGAGTAGGCAACTTGGATGCAGGGGTGGGTTCTAAATTTTTTTACTACCGGTTCTGTGGGTGTGGCTTATTTTGTGGGTGTGGCTTGGAGGTAGGTGGGCGTGGCTAGTTGGTCAGAGTCATTTCTGGAAGGTCCTTGCACTTACGACCAGTCCTCGCACTTACGACCCGACTCATTTGTTTGCTTTTAACACTGATCAGCTGTAGGATGGCCCTTTGAAGCCCTGTGGCAAGAGTTTAAACAGTTTTTTTCCCTCTAGTCATCAGCTGGGACTCAGGAGGCAGCAATAGATTGGGGGTGGGACCAAATAAAAGGTAAGAATAACGCAGGTGGGGGGGGAAGAACTGGTTCGGTGACGTCATATCGTCACCGCTACCGGCTCGGCCGAACCGGATCGAACCGGGAGGAACCCACCACTGCTTGGATGAGACAATAAAATATGGCCTAGGCCAGGGGTCTCCAACCTTAGCAAAGCTGGCTGAGGAATTCTGGGAGTTGAAGTCCACAAGTCTTAAAGTTGCCAAGGTTGGAAATTCCTGGCCTAGGGTGTTGTTGCGCATAGTTAGTCATAGGCGGTCAGATGGCCTGTGGGAATGAACATCCTGACCTTTATAGCAGCCCAATTCCTCATAGAG